>NW_024722807.1:0-14452 GCF_018991925.1 Homarus americanus | reverse complement strand
AGAGTCTAGGACTGCTTTTATTGTCCTGGTGGCCCAGAGGTAGCGTTCCCCGGTCACAATTAGAAGATCGTGGGATCGAATCCTGGTGGGGTGAGGTGTTGATTATATGGAGAAGTCGCGTGCTTTATTGGGGAAATTTAATATATATGGATCGTCGTGTTTTGAAGCCGGATCTGGTAAAACGTTGCTCTGATCACCTAAGCGGCACGGGTGGTCCCCATTAGAGCTTTACAGCGCCATAAGCTCGTTGAACAGGCTTTGTTTGATATAAAGTAGAGTCTAGGACTGCTTTTATTGTCCTGGTGGCCCAGAGGTAGCATACCCCGGTCACAATTATAAGATTGTGGGTTTAAATCCTGGTGGGGTGAGGTGTTGATTATATGTAGAAGTCCGAGTGCTTTATTGGGTTAGTGAAATATATATGGATCCTCGTGTTTCCAAGCCGGATCTGGTAAAACGTTGCTCTGATCACCTAAGCGGCACAGATGGTCCCCATTAGAGGTTCATGGCGCCATAAGGTCGTTGAACAGGCTTTGTGTGAAATATAGTTGAGTTTAGGACTGCTTTTAGTGTCCTGATGGCCCAGAGGTAGCGTTCCCCAGTCACAATTCTAAGATCGTGGGTAAAAATCCTGGTGGGGAGAGGTGTTGATTAGATGTAGAAGTCCGCGTGCTTTATTGGGCTAATGAAACATATATAGATCCTCGTGTTTCCAGGCCGGATTTGGTAAAACATTGCTCTGATCACCTAAGCGACACGGGTGGTTCCCTATAGTGGTTCACAGCGCCATAAGCTTGTTGAACAGGCTTTGTGTGAAATATAGCAGAGTCTAGGAGTGCTTTTATTGTCCTGGTGGCCCAGAGGTAGCGTTCCCCGGTCACAATTATAAGATCGTGGGTTCAAATCCTGGTGGGGTGAGGTGTTGATTATATGTAGAAGTCCGCGTGCTTTATTGGGCTATGAAATATATATGGATCCTTGTGTTTCGAAGCAGCATTTGGTAAAACGTTGCTCTGATCACCTAAGCGGCATGGGTGGTCCCCATTAGAGGTTCACGGCGCCATAAGCTCGTTAAACAGGCTTTGTATGAAATATAACAGAGTCTAGGACTGCTTTTATTGTCCTGGTGGCCCACAGGTAGCGTTCCCCAGTCACAATTATAAAATCGTGGGTTCAAATCCTGGTGGGGTGAGGTGTTGATTATATGTAGAAGTCCGCGTGCTTTATTGGGCTAATGAAATATATATGGATCCTAGTGTTTCGAAGCCGCATTTGGTTAAACGTTGCTCTGATCACCTAAGCGGCACGGGTGGTCCCCTATAGTGGTTCACAGCGCCATAAGCTCGTTGAACAGGCTTTGTGTGAAATATAACAGAGTCTAGGACTGTTATAGTGTCCTGGTGGCCCATAGGTAGCGTTCCTCGGTCACAATTATAAGATCGTGGGTTCGAATCCTGGTGGAGTGAGGTGTTGATTATATGTAGAAGGCCGAGTGCTCTATTGGGCTAATGAAATATATATGGATCCTTGTGTTTCGAAGCCGGATTTGGTAAAACGTTGCTCTGATCACCTAAGCGGCACGGATGGTCCCCATTAGAGGTTCACAGCGCCATAAGCTCGTTGAACAGGCTTTTTGTGAAATATAGCTGAGTCTAGGACTGCTTTTATTGTCCTGGTGGCCCAGAGGTAGCGTTCCCCGGTCACAATTAGAAGATCGTGGGTTCGAATCCTGGTGGGGTGAGGTGTTGATCATATGTAGAAGCCGCTTGCTTTATTGGGTAAATGAAATATATATGGATCCTTGTGTTTCGAAGCCGCATTTGGTAAAACGTTGCTCTGATCACCTAAGCGGCACGGGTGGTCCCCATTAGAGGTTCACGGCGCCATAAGCTCGTTAAACAGGCTTTGTGTGAAATATAGCAGAGTCTAGGACTGCTTTTATTGTCCTGGTGGCCCAGAGGTAGCGTTCCCCGGTCACAATTATAAGATCGTGGCTTCAAATCCTGGTGGGGTGAGGCGCTGATTATATGTAGAAGTCCGCGTGCTTTATTGGGCTAATGAAGTATATATGGATCCTTGTGTTTCGAAGCCGCATTTGGTAAAACGTTGCTCTGATCTCCTAAGCGGCACGGGTGGTCCCCTATAGTGGTTCACAGCGCCATAAGCTCGTTGAACAGGCTTTGTGTGAAATATAGTAGAGTCTAGGACTGCTTTTATTGTCCGTGTGGCCCAGAGGTAGCATAACCCGGTCACAATTATAAGATTGTGGGTTCGAATCCTGGTGGGGTGAGGTGTTGATCATATGTAGAAGCCGCTTGCTTTATTGGGTAAATGAAATATATATGGATCCTTGTGTTTCGAAGCCGCATTTGGTAAAACGTTGCTCTGATCACCTAAGCACCTAGAGGGTTCACGGAGCCATAAGCTCTTTGAACAGGCTTTGTGTGAAATATAAGAGTCTAGGACTTCTTATAGTCTCCTGGTGGCCCATAGGTAGGCCCTCGGTCACAATTATAAGATCGTGGTCTCGAATCCTGGTGGGGTGAGGTGTTGATTATATGTAGAAGTCTGCGTGCTTTAATGGGTTAATGAAATATATATGGGTCCTCAATTTCGAAGCCGATTTGGTAAAACGTTGCTCTGATCACCTAAGCGCACGGGTGGTCCCCATTAGAGTCCATGGCGCCATAAGTTCGTTGAACAGGCTTAGTGTGAAATATAGTAGAGTCTAGGACTGCTTTTATTGTCCTGGTGGCCTAGAGGTAAGGGCCCCCGGTCACAATTATAAGATCATGGGTTCAAATCCTGGTGGTGTGAGTGTGTTGATTATATATAGAATTCCGCCAGGCTTTATTGGGCTAATTACAATATACGGATCCTTGTGTTTCCAAGCCGATTTGAAAACGTTGCCCCGATCACCTAACCGCACAGGTGGTCACCATAAAAAATTAATACGGTGCCATAAGCTCGTTGAACAGGCTTGTGTGAAGAAAACAGTATCTAGGACTGCTTATAGTGTCCTGGTGGTGGCCAGAGTGTAGCGATCCCTGGTCACAATTATAAGATCGTGGCTTCAACTCGTGGGTGAGGCGTTAATTATATGTAGAAGTCCGAGTGATTTATTGCTAATGAAATATATATGGATCCTCGTGTTTCTGCCGGATTTGGTAAAACTTGCTCTGATCACCTAAGCAGCACAGGTGGTCCCATAGTGGTTCACGGCGCCATAAGGTCGTTGAACAGGCTTTGTGTGAAATATAGCAGAGTCTAGGACTGCTTTTATTGTCCTGGTGGCCCAGAGGTAGCGATCCCCGGTCACAATTATAAGATCGTGGGTTTGAATCCCAGGTGGGTGAAGTGTTGATTATATGTGAAGTCCGTGCGCTTTATTGGGCTAATGAAATATATATGGACTCGTGTTTAGGTGCCATTTGGTAAAACGTTGCTCTGATCACCTAGCTGCACGGGTGATCCCCATTAGAGGTTCATGCGCCATAAGGTCGTTGAACAGGCTTTTGTGAAATATAGTAGAACAGACTGTTTATTGTCCTGGTGGCCCAGAGGTAGCGTTCTCGGTCACAATTATAAGATCGTGGTTTAAATCCTGGGGTGGAGGTTGATTATATGAAGAAGTCTGCGTTTTATTGTAACAATAAATATATATATGAACTCGTGTTTCAGCCGCATTTATAAACGTTGCTCTAATCACCTGGCGGCACCCAGTGGTCCCCATTAGAGTCTACACGTTAAACAGGCTTTATGTGAAATATAGCAGAGTCTAGGACCGCTTTATTGTCCTAGGCCCAGAGGTAGCGTTCCCGTCACAATTATAAGATCGTGGTCTGAATCCTGGTGGGGTGAGGTGTTGCTTTGTGTGAAATATAACAGAGTCTAGGACTGCCTTTAGTGTCCTGGTGGCCCAGAGGTAGCGTTCCCCGGTCACAATTATAAGATCGTGGGTTCGAATCACGGTGGGGTGAGGTGTTGATTATATGTAGAAGTCCGCGTGCTTTATTGGGCTAATAAATATATATGGATCCTCATGTTTCGAAGCCGCATTTGGTTAAGCGTTGCTCTGATCACCTAAGCGACGCGGGTGGTCCCCACATTAGAGGAGTTCACGGCGCCATAGCTCGTTGAACAGGCTTTGTGTGAAATATAGCGAGTCTAGGAATGCTTTTAGTGTCCTGGTGGGCCAGAGGTAGCGTTCCCCGGTCACAATTAGAAGATCGTGGGTTCAAATCCTGGTGGGGTGAGGTGTTGATTATATGTAGAAGTCAGCGTGCTTTATTGGGCTAATGAAATATATATGGATCCTCGTGTTTCGAAGCCAGATTTGGTAAAACGTTGCCCTGATCACCTAAGCGGCACGGGTGGTCCCCATTAGAGGTTCATGGCGCCATAAGCTCGTTGAACAAGCTTTGTGTGAAAAATAGCAGAGTCTAGGACTGCTTTTATTGTCCTGGTGGCCCAGAGGTAGCGTCCCCCGGTCACAATTATAAGATCGTGAGTTCAAATCCTGGTGGGGTGAGGTGTTGATTATATGTAGAAGTCTGCGTGCTTTATTGGGCTAATGAAAAATATATGGATCCTCGGGTTTCGAAGCTGCATTTGGTAAAACGTTGCTCTGATCACCTAAGCGGCACGGGTGGTCCCCATTAGAGGTTCACGGCGCCAAAAGCTCGTTGAACAGTCTTTGTGTGAAATATAGCAGAGTCTAGGACTGCTTTTACTGTCCTGGTGGCCCAGAGGAAGCATTCCCCGGTCACAATCATAAGATCGTGGGTTCAAATCCTGGTGGGGTGAGGTGTTGGTTAAATGTAGAAGTCCGCGTGCTTTATTGGGCTAATGAAATATATATGGATCCTCGTGTTTCGACGCCACATTGGGTTAAGCGTTGCTCTGATCACCTAAGCGGCACGGGTGGTCCCCATTAGAGGTTCACGGCGCCATAAGCTCGTTGAACAGGCTTTGTGTGAAATATAGCAGAGTCTAGGACTGCTTTCATTGTCCTGGTGACCCAGAGGTAGCATTCCCCGGTCACAATTATAAGATCGTGGGTTCAAATCCTGGTGGGGTGAGGTGTTGATTATATGTAGAAGTCTGAGTGCTTTATTGGGCTATTGAAAAATATATGGATCCTCGGGTTTTGAAGCCGCATTTGGTAAAACGTTGCTCTGATCACCTAAGCGGCACCGGTGGTCCCCATTAGAGGTTCACGGCGCCAAAAGCTCGTTGAACAGGCTTTGTGTGAAATATAGCAGAGTCTAGGAATGCTTTCAGTGTCCTGGTGGCCCAGAGGTAGTGTTCCCCGGTCACAATTAGAAGATCGTGGGTTCGAATCCTGGTGGGGTGAGGTGTTGATTATATGAAGAAGTCCGCATGCTTTATTGGGCTAATGAAATATATATGGATCCTCGTGTTGAGAAGCTGCATTTGGTAAAGCGTTGCTCTGATCACCTAAGCGGCACGGGTGGTCCCCATTAGAGGTTCACGGCGCCATAAGCTCGTTGAACAGGCTTTGTGTGAAATATAGCAGAGTCTAGGACTGCTTTTATTGTCCTGGCGGCCCAGAGGTAGCGTCCCCCGGTCACAATTATAAGATCGTGGGTTCAAATCCTGGTGGGGTGAGGTGTTGATTAAATGTAGAAGTCCTCGTGCTTTATTGGGCTAATGAAATATATATGGATCCGCGTGTTTCGAAGCTGCATTTGGTAAAACGTTGCTCTGATCATCTAAGTGGCATGGGTGGTCCCCATTAGAGGTTCACGGCGCCAAAAGCTCGTTGAACAGTGTTTGTGTGAAATATAGCAGAGTCTAGGACTGCTTTTAGTGTCCTGGTGGCCCAGAGGTAGCATTCGATCACAATTAGAGGATCGTGGGTTCGAATCCTGGTGGGGTGAGGTGTTGATTATATGTAAGTCCGTGTGCTTTATTGGGCTAATGAAATATATTGGATCTCGTGTTTCAGGAGCGCATTTGGTAAACGTTGCTCTGATCACCTTAGCGGCATGGGTGGTCCCATTAGAGGTTCACGGCGCCATAAGCTCGTTGAACAGGCTTTGTGTGAAATATAGCGAGTCTAGGACTGCTTTATTGTCCTAGTGGCCCCAAGAGTAGCGTTCCCGGTCTAATTATAAGATCGTGGGTTCCATCCTGGTGGGTTGAGGTGTTGATTATATGTAGAAGTCCGGCTTTATGTGGGTTAATGAAATATATATGGATCCTCGTGTTTCGAAGCCGCATTTGGTAAAACGTTGCTCTGATCACCTAAAGCGGCTTTGGTGGTTTATAGTGGTTCTGGCGCCATAAGCTCGTTGAACAGGCTTTGTGTGAAATATAAGAGGTCGGACTGCTTTTGTGTCCTAGTGGCTAAGTGGCGTTCGGTCGACAATTATAAGGCGTGGGTTCGAATCCTGGTGGGTTGAGTGTTGGTTATATGTAGAAGTCCGTGCTTTATTGGGCTAATAGAAATATATTGGATCCTCGATGTTTTGAGGCGTTTTTGGTAACGTTGCTGATCACCTAGCGGCACGGGTGGTCCCAATTAGAGAGTTCACGGTGCCATAAGCTGTTGAACAGGCTTTGTGTGAAATATAGCAGAGTCTAGGACTCTTTTATTTGTCCTGGTGGCCCAGAGGTAGCGTTCCCGGTCACAATTATAAGATCGTGGGTTCAAATCCTGGTAGGGTGGTGTTGATTAAATGTAAAGAGTCCGTGCTTTATTGGGCTAATAAAATATATATGGATCCTCGTGTTTCAAAACCGGATTTGGTAAAACGTTGCTCGATCACCTAAGCGGCGGGTGGTCCCCATTAGAGGTTCATGGCCATAAGGTTAGTTGAGCGGGCTCTGTGTGAAATATAGTAGAGTCTAGGACTGCTTTTATTCCTGGTGGCCCAGAGGTAGCGTTCCCAGGTCACAATTATAAGATAGTGGCTTCAAATCCTGGTGGGGTTGAGGCTTTTGATTATAAAGTCTCGTGCTTTATTGGACTAATGAAATATATATGGATCTCTGGGTTTCGGAAGCATTTGGTTAAATTGGTCTGATCACCTAAAGAAGCTGGTGTGGTTTAGATTAGAGGTTCATGGCGATAAGATCGTTGAACGGCTTTGTGAAATAGTAGAAGATTCTAGGACTGCTTTATTGTCTTTGTGGCAGAGGTAGCGTTCTGGTCCTGATTATAAGATCGTGGGTTTCAAATCTGGTGGGGTGAGGTGTTGTTTATATGTAGAAGTCGGTGCTTTGTTGGATAGTATTAAATATATATGGATCTCTTGTTTGGTGAGATTTGGTAAAAGTGTCTGGTCACCTAAATTGGCATGGTGGTCATTAGAGTTGGTGGCGCCATAAGATGGTTGAACAGGCTTTGTGTGAAATATAGTAAGTCTAGGATTTGCTTTTATTTTCCTGGTGGCCCAGAGGTAGCATGCAGTCACAGATACTCAGATCGTCGGTTTGAATCCTGGTAGGGTGAGTTGTTGATTATCTCTTGAAGTCGAGTGATTTATTGGGCTAATAAAACTATTTATGGATCCTCCTTGTTTGAGAAGCCAGTTTGGTAAAACAATTGCTCTGATCACACTAAACCTTGCAGTTGCTCCCAATTAAATTCACCAGTGCGCCATAAGCAAGTTAGACAGGCTTTGTGTGAGAACAGCAGAGTCTGGAATGCTTTTGTTGTCTGGTGGCCTGAGGTGGCGTTCTGATGCAATTATAAGATGGTAGGTTTCAAAATCCTGTTAGGTTGAGGTGTAGATTAAATGTAGAAATCCAGCGTGCTTTATTGGTTAATAGAATATATGGATCTCGTGTTTGATAGCATTTGGTAAAAGCGTTACTCTGATCACTAGCGTACGGTGGTCCTATAGTAGTTCTGGCATATAAACTAGATTGAACAAACTTGTATTGAAATATAGCAGAATCTGGACACTTTTATTATCCTAATGGCCCAGAGGTGGCGTTCTGGTCACAATTATAAGATCGTAGGTTCAAATCCTGGTAGGGTGAGATTGGCCCAGTTTGTATGTGAAAGTCGCGTGCTTTATTAGGCTAATGAAATATATATGGATTCTCGTGTTTCAAGCCGCATTAGGTTAAGCATTGCTCTAATGCCTAAGGACGGGTGGTCCCCATTAGAGTTCACAGCTTTTAAGCTCATTAGACGGCTTTTAATGTGAAATATGGCAGAGTCTAGGGGCTACTTTTATTGTCATTGGCCCAGAAGTAGCGTCCCCGGTCACAATTATAAGATCGTGGGTTCGAATCCTGGTGGGGTGAGGTGTTGATTATATGAAGAAGTCGAATCGCTTTATTGGGCTAATGAAATATATATTGATCCTCGTGTTTCGAAGCTGCATTTGGTAAAACGTTGCTCTGATCACCTAAGCGCAATTGGTCCCCATTAAGTTCACGGCGCCATAAGCTCGTTGAACAGGCTTTGTGTGAAATATAGCAAGTTCTAGGACTGCTTCTGTGTCCTGGTGGCCCAGAGAACAGCGTCACCGATTTAGTGCAGGGTGTGGGATTGCGTCTATTGGTGAGTGTTGATTATGTAGAAGTCCAGCATTAGCTGTTGGGTTATTAGAATATATATGGATCCTCGTGTTTCGAAGCCGCATTGGTAAAACGTTGCTCTCTGATCACCTAAGCGTACGGAGTGAAGGTCCCCCTATAATAGTGGTTCACAACGCCGCCAAACTCGTTAGACCAGAGCTGTGTGAAATATAGCAGAAGTCTAGGACTGCTTTTATTGTCCTGGTAGTGGCCAGAGGTAGCGTTCCCCCGTCACAATTATAAGATCGTAGGGACTGAAATCCTGGTGGGGAATTGAGTGTTGATTATATGTCTTAGAAGTCATTAGCTTTATTGGGCTAATAGAATATATATGGATCCTTCTTGTTTGGCCGCATTTGGTAAAACGTTGTCTGATCACTAAGCGGCATGGGTGGTCCCATTAGAGTTCACGGCGCCATAAGCTCGTTGAACAGGCTTTGTGAAATATAGCGAACCGGACACTTCTATTCTGTGGTGGCCCAGAGGTAGCGTCCCTGGTCTGAATTATAAGGTTGTGGGTTCAAATCTGTTGGGGTGGTGTTGATTATATGTGAAGTCTGCGTGCTTTATTGGGTTAATGAAGTATATATGGATCATCTTGTTTAGAAGCGCATTTGGTAAAAAGTTGATTTGATCTCTTTGCAGGGTAATTCCCCATTGGAGGTTCATAGGCGCCATAAGCTCGTTGAACAGGCTTTGTGTGAAAAATAGCAGAGTCTAGGACTGCTTTTATTGTCCTGGTGGCCCAGAGGTAGCATTCCCCGGTCACAATTATAAGATCTGTGGGTTCGAATCCTGGTGGGGTGAGTTGTTGATTATATGTAGAGTCCGCGTGCTTTATTGGGCTAATGAAATATATATGGATCCTCGTGTTGGCTGGATTTGGTAAACGTTGCTCTATCACACCTAAGCGGCTTGCGGGTGGTCCCAATTAGAGTTCACGGCGCCATAAGCTCGTTGAACAGGCTTTGTGTGAAATATAGTAGGAGTCTAGGACTGCTTTTATTGTCCTGGTGGCTAAGGGTAGCGTTCCCGTCACAATTATAAGATCGTGGGTTCAAATCTTGGTGAGGTGAGGTGTTGATTATATGTAGAAGCGCGTGCTTTATTGGGCTAATGAAATATATGGATCCTTCTTGTTTCGAAGCTTGCATTTGGTAAACTTTGGTCTGATCACCCTAACCAACGCGGGTGGTCCCCATTAGGGTTCACGGCGTGTAGGCTCGTTGAACAGGCTGTGTGAAATATAGCAGGGTCTAGGACTGCTTTATTGTCCTGGTGGCCCAGAGGTAGCATTCCCGGTCCAATTATAAGATCGGTGGTTCAAATCCTGGTGGGGTGAGGTGTTGATTATATGTAGAAGTCCGGGTGCTTTAGGCTAATGAAATATATATGGATCCTCGTTTTCAGGCCGCATTTAGTGGTAATTTGCTCCTGATCACCTAAGCACGGGTGGTCGCTATTAGAGGTTCACGGCGCCATAGCTCGTTGAACAGGCTTTGTGTGAAATATAGGAGTCTAGGACTGCTTTTATTGTCCTGGTGGCCCAGAGTTGCCGTTCGGTCACAATTATAAGATCGTTGGTTCAAATCCTGGTGGGGTGAGTGTTGATTATATGTAGAAGTCGGCGTGCTTTATTGGGCTAATGAAATATATATGGATCCTCGTGTTTGAAGCCACATTTGGTAAACGTTGCTCTCTCCACCTAAGCGGCTGGGTGGTCCCATTATGGTTCACGGCGCCATAAGCTCGTTGAACAGGCTTTGTGTGAAATATAGTGAAGTCTAGGACTGCTTTTATTGTCCTGGTGGCCCAGAGTTAGCGTTCGGTCACAATTATAAGATCGTGGGTTCAAATCCTGGTGGGGTGAGGTGTAGTCTCCTGGTGGGCCAGAGAGTAGCGTTCCGGTCACAGTATAAGGTCGTGGGTTCAAATCCTGGTAGGGTGAGGTGTTGATTATATGTAAAAGTCAGCGTGCTTTATTGGGCTAATGAAATATATGGATCCTCGTGTTTCGAAACGGTTGGTAAACGTTGCTCTGATCACCTAAGCGTACAGGTGGTCCCCATTAGGGTTCCGGCACTTAAGCTTCGTTCTTAGGCTTTGTGTGAAATATAGCAGGGAGTCTAGGAATGCTTTTTAGTTTCCTAATTGGCCCAGAGGTAGCGTCCCCGGTCACAATTATAAGACCGTGGGTTCAAATCCTGGTGGGGTGAGGTGTTGATTATATGTAGAAATCGCGTGCTTTATTGGGCTAATAAATATATATGGATCCTCGTATTTCGAAGCCGCATTTGGTAAATCGTTGCTCTGATCACCTAAGCGGCTTGCGGGTGGTCCCCCATTAGGAGTTCAAATTTTCGCTTCGTTCAACAGGCTTTGTGTGAAATATAGCAGAATCTAGGAATGCTTTTAGTGTCCTGGTGGCCCAGAGGTAGCGTTCCCGGTCTGAATTAGAAGATCGTTGGTTGAATCCTGGTGGGGAGTGAGGTGTTGATTATATGAAAGAAGTCAGCGTGCTTTATTGGGCTAATGAAATATATATGGATCCTCGTGTTTCGAAGCATTTGGTAAAACGTTGCTCTGATCACAGTAAAGCGGCATGGGTGGTCACCATTATTAGAGGTTCACGGCCATAAGCTCGTTGAACAGGCTTTGTGTGAAATATAGTAAGGAATGGATGCTTTTTATTGTCTAGTGGCCCAGAAGGTAGCATACCCGGTGCAATTATAAAATCGTGGGTTTGAATCCTGGTGGGGTAGAAGTGTTGATTATATATGTAGAAGTCCGGCGTGCTTTATTGGGCTAATGAAATATATATGGATCCTCGTGTTTGAGCGGTTGGTAAGCGTTGCTCTGATCACCCTGACGCAGGTGGTCCAGTAGAGTTCCGCAGTAGCCATAAGCTCGTTGAACAGGCTTTGTGTAAATATACGGAGTCTAGGACTTTGCTTCTATTGTCCTGGTGGCCCAGAGGTAGCGTTCACCAGTCCTGGTATAAGATCATTAGGTTCAAATCCTGGTGGGGTGAGGTGTTGATTATATGTAGAAGTCCACGTGCTTTATTGGGCTAATGAAATATTTATGGATCCTCCTTGTTTCGAAGCCGCATTTGGTAAAACGTTGCTCTGATCACCTAAGCGGCACAGGTAGTCCCCATTAGGGTTCACGGTGTATAAGCAAGTTGAACAGGCTTTGTGTGAAATATAGCAGAGTCTAGGAATGCTTTTAGTGTCCTGGTGGCCCAGAGGTGGCGTTTTCGGTCTGAATTAGAAGATCGTGGGTTCAAGATCCTGGAGGGTGAGGTGTTGATTATATATGAAGAAGTCCGTGCTTTATTAGAGCTAATGAAATATATATGGATCCTCGTGTTTCGAAGCTGCATTTGAGTAGCGTTGCTCTGATTACCTAAGCGGCAAGGGTGGTCCCCATTAGAGGTTCTGGCGCCATAAGCTCGTTGAACAGGCTTTGTGTGAAATATAGCAGAGTCTAAAGGAATGCTATTAGTCTCCTGGTGGGCCAAGAGGTAGCGTTTCGGTCCTGATTATAAATGGGTAGGTTCAAATCCTGGTAGGGTGAGGTGTTGATTATATATGTAAAGTCGGCGTTCTTTATTGGGCTAATAAAATATATATGGATCTCGTGTTTCAGAAACCCGGATTTGGTAAAACGTTGCTCTGATCACCTAAGCGGCACTGGTGGTCCCCATTAGAGTTCCGCGGCGCCATAAGCTCGTTGAACAGGCTTTGTGTGAAATATAGTAAGTCTAGCACTGCTTTTTGTTATTCCTAGTGGCCCAGAGGTAGCGTTCCTGGTCACAATTATAAGATCGTGGGTTCAAATCTGGTGGGGTGAGAGTGTTGATTATATGTAGAAATGGCGTGCTTTATTGGGCTAATGAAATATATATGGATCTCGTGTTTTGAAACCGCATTTGGTAACGTTGCTCCGATCACCCTAGAAACCTTGCGTGTGGTCCCCATTAAAGGTTCATGGCGCTATAAGTGCGTTGAACCAGCAGGCTGTGTGAAATATAAGTGAAGTCTAAAACTGCTTTTATTATGCGTAGTGGCCCAGAGGTACCATACGGTCACAATTATAAGATAAATTAGGTTTGAACCTGGTGGGGTGAGTGTTGATTATAGAAGTCCGCGTGCTTTGTGGGCTAATGAAATATATATGGATCCTTCTTTTTGAAGCCGCATTTGGTAAAATGGTGGTCTGATCACCTAAAAGCTGACGCAGGTGGGTCCCCATTAGAGGTTATGGCGCCATAAACTCGTTGAACAGGCTTTGTGTGTAATATAGCAGAGTCTGGGACTGCTCTTAGTGCTGCAAAATTGGCCCAGAGGTAGCGCTTCCGGGTCACAATTAGAAGATCTTGGGTTCAGATCCTGGTGGGGTGTGTTGTTGATTATATGAAGAAGTGCTTGTCGTTATTGGGCTAATGAAATATATATATGGATCCTGAAGTGTTTCGAAGCAGCATTTGGTAAAACGTTGCTCTGATCACTTCGCGGCATGCGTGGTCCCCATTAGGGTTCACAGCGCCATAAACAAATTGAACAGGCTTTGTGTGAAATATAGCAGAGTCTAGGAATGCTTTTAGTTTCCTGGTGGCCCAGGGTAGCGTCCCCAGTCTGAATTATAAGACGTGGGTTTCAAATCCTGGTGGGGTGAGAGTGTTGATTATATGTAGAAGTCCAGCGTGCTATTGGGCTAATAAATATATATGGATCCTCGTTTTTCGAAGCGCATTTGGTAAACGTTGCTCTAATAACCTAAAAGCGGCTTGAGGTGGTCCCCGATAGAGGTTCTGGCACTTAAAAGCTCGTTAACAGGCTTTGTGTAAAATATAGCAGAGTCTAGGAATGCTTTTAGTGCCTGGTGGCCCAGTGGCGTTCCCCGGTCACAATTAGAAGATCTTGGGTTCGAATCCTGGTGGGGTGAGTGTTGATTATGAAGAGATCCGGCGTGCTTTATTGGGCTAATAGAAATATATATGGATCCTCGTGTTTGAAGCCGGATTTGTAAAAAACGTTGCTCCTGATCACCTAAGAAACATAATTGGTCAATGGGGAGTTCCGCGGCTCCATATAAGCTCTTTGAACAGGCTTTGTGTGAAATATACCAGAGTCTAGGACTGCTTCTATTGTCCTGGTGGCCCAGAATGGCGTTCACCGGTCACAATTATAAGATCGGGTTCAAATCCTGGTGGGGTGAGGTGTTGATTATATGTAGAGATCCGCGTGCTTTGTGGGCTAATGAAATATTTATGGATCCTCCTTGTTTCAAAGAAGCGCATTTGGTAAAACGATGCTCTGATCACCTAAGCGGCACGGGTGAATCCCCATTAGAGGTTCACGGTGCCATAAGCAAGTTGAACAGGCTTTGTAATGGTAGCAGAGTCTAGAATGCTTTTAGTGTCCTGGTGGCCCCAGAGGTGGCTACGGTCTACAATTAGAAGATCGTGGGTTCCAGATCCTGGTGGGGTGAGGTGTTGATTATATGTAAAATCCAGCGTGCTTTATTGGGCTAATAGAATATATATCTCGTGTTTCGAAATAGTTTGGTAAAAACGTTGCCCTGATCACCTAAGCGGCTGGGTGGTCCCATTAGAGGTTCATGGCGCCATAAGGTCGTTAGACAGGCATTGTGTGAAGCCTGGTAGAGTCTTGGACTGCTTTTATTGTCCTGGTGGCCAGAGGTAGCATGCGGTCACAATTATAAGATCGTGGGTTTGAATCCTGGTAGAGGGTGAGGTGTTGATTATATGTAGAAGTCCGAGTGAATTTATTGGGCTAATGAAATATATATGGATCCTGGTGTTTCCAAGCGGATTTGGTAAAATGTTGCTCTGATCACCCTATAGCGGCAAGGTTGGTCCCCATTA
>NW_024722806.1:0-7521 GCF_018991925.1 Homarus americanus | reverse complement strand
GTGAGTGTTAGCGAGTTTGTAACTATGGGTGAGTTTATGGGTGAGTGTTAGCGAGTTTGTAACTATGGGTGAGTGTTAGCGAGTTTGTCACTATGGGTGAGTGCATGGGTGAGTGTTAGCGAGTTTGTAACTATGGGTGAGTGTATGGGTGAGTGTTAGCGAGTTTGTAACTATGGGTGAGTGTATGGGTGAGTGTTAGCGAGTTTGTAACTATGGGTGTGTGTATGTGTGAGTGTATGGGTGAGTGTTAGCAAATTTGTAACTATGGGTGAGTGTATGGGGTGAGTTTTTGTGTGAGTGTTAGTGAGTTTGTCACTATGGGTGAGTGTATGGGTAAGTGTTAGCGAGTTTGTAACTATGGGTGAGTTTTTCAGAGTGTTAGTGAGTTTGTCACTATGTAAGAGTGTATGGGTAAGTGTTGAAGGAGTTTAAAATTATGGGGTGAGTAAGAGCGAGTCGGTAACTATGGGTGAGCTTTATGGGTAAGTGTATGTGTGAGTGTTAGCAGTTTGTCACTATGGGTGAGTGTATGAGTGAGTGTATGTGTGAGTGTTAGCGAGTTTGTCACTATGGGTGAGTGTATGTGTAAGTGTTAGCGAGTTTGTCACTATGGGTGAGTGTATGAGTGAGTGCATGGGTGAGTGCTAGCGAGTTTGTAACTTTGGGTGAGTGCATGGGTGAGTGTTAGTGAGTTGGTCACTATGAGTGAGTGTATGGGGTGAGTGTATGGGTGACTGTTAGTGAGTTTGTCACTATGGGTGAGTGTATGGGTGAGTGTATGTGTGAGTGTTACTATGTTTGTAGCTATGGGTGAGTGTATGGGTGAGTTTTTCTGTGAGTATTAGTGAGTTTGTCACTATGGGTAAGTGCTAACACTCACCCATACACTCAAACATGCACTCACCCATAGTGACAAACTCAGTAACACGCACACATACACTCACTCATAGTGACAAACACAGTAAACACTCACACATACACTCTCACCCATCGTGACAAACAGTAACACTTCACCATACACTCACCCAGTAGTGACAAACTCAGTAACACTCACCCATAGTGACAAACATAGTAACATCTACCCATACACTCACCTTATAGTGATAAACCAGTAACACTCACCCATACACTCGCTCTTATAGTGTCAAACTCAGTTACACTTCACCCATAAGGACTCACCCATAGTGACAAACTCAGTAACACTCAAACATGCACTCACCCATAGTGACAAACTCAGTAACACTCACCCATACACTCACCCATAGTGACAAACACAGTAACACTCACACATACACTCACCCATAGTGACAAAGTTAGTAACACTCACCCATACACTCACCCATAGTGACTAAGTTAGCAACACTCACCCATAGTGATAAACTCACTAATACTCACACAAAAACTCACCCTTACACTGACCCACAGTGACAAACTCAGTAACACTCACCCATTCACTCACCCATAGCTACAAACACAGTAACACTCACACATACACTCACCCATAGTGACAAACTCAGTAATACTCACTCATACACTCACCCATAGTGATAAACTCGCTAAAACTCACACATACACTCACCCATAGTGACAAACTCGCTAACACGCACACATACACTCACTCATACACTCACCCATAGCTACAAACACAGTAACACTCACACATACACTCACCCATACACTCACCCATACACTCACCCAAACTCACACATACACTCACCCATAGTGACAAACTCGCTAACACGCACACCCACACTCATACACTCACCCATAGCTACAAACACAGTAACACTCACACATACACTCACCCATACGCTCACCCATAGTTTCAAACTCGCTAACACTCACCCATTCACTCACCCAGAGTTACAGGCGGGGCACTAGAGGCGGCAGCACGGGGCGGTCACCTGGAGGTAGTAAAGACCCTGATAGATAATGGTGCTGACGTTAACGATGGTAAGTGTCCTTCTAGTTATTTGTAATATAAATAACAATAAACTACACCGCGGGATATTAATAAACTTTAATAATAAGTTGTCATACATATTGTCTTTATTTATTACGTTTGTTTGTTTATCCTCGAGTCTAATATAATCAATATTTTTGTTGTTATTTTATTACTCTATTTATACACATAATTATGTATCTTTATTATAACTGATGGAGGAAATACGTTAGTTATGTTTAGAGTTAGGAGCTGGATCAAGCACACACATGAAGCTCGTGGCGCTAGTCACTCACACCCAGTGAGGTAGTCACTTAAAACAATAATGTTATTTCAGTAATATGTTTGGTATATTGTATTGAGGGAGCTTGGTGTAGGTACAGTTGGGGTATATAATAAACAATATTTTAGGGGGAAAATTGGTGAAAATCATAGTTGGCAACATATTTACTTGGCCCCGCCCAGTTGGTCAGCTGGCATTAAAACACCTAAACATTGTTATATATAACCTTTATTATGACTTATCTCAAATATTTAACGGCTTTATATCAACGATGTAACACTTTAAATGTGTTTTCGGAAAACTGCATTATTAACTTATTAAAAATAATTCACAAATATACGTGTAACGATGTTTATTGACGGAGGACGACACACTCACACCCGAGGCTGGTGGGCGACTGACTGAGTGACTGGCTGCACCATGTCAGGGGAAACACACCTATAATAAACTATTTTTATTATAAATATTTAACTTCATTTCTTATTCGTTTATTTTTAAGATTATCCTGTTTTATTTAATTTATTTTTTTATTTACATGATCAGTGGCGTAGATGACGTAATAAAAGTGTTGAATAATATTTCCGTTAAAACATTGATCACTCTTATATTTTATAATAAATTATAAATTAATAAACTTAAATACATAGAGGATAAAAACATAGTTAAAGTTATAGATGAATAAATACATATATGACAATGAGTAAATTACTTGTAAAGTTACTCAAGTGATATATGGGGTAAATTATTAACATAAACCCGGACATCTTGAGCCGACATTAAGTATTTAAAAACATCAATATACATTGTATAATAAACTGTCATAATGTTTGGGAAATAGGTAATTGTCTAAAAATACTTTTAAAAAAGGTTATGTCGTCTACTAATTAATAATTTAGATAATTAATAATTATCTATGATTGGGTAATAAATACCACGAACGTCGGAACCACCGAATATAAACTTATTTCATAAGTCAACAACTAAACCAAATCATACTAACCAAAGGGTAAATATATTAAGTCACTTTAGGTTAGAATGAGTTAGTAAGGCTCTTGACGTGAAGTAAAACACCCTTAGTTATTATGGTCGTGGTACATGTCTAAAACTAACCATCTAGTTCGTGGTATATCGTTAACACCGGCCATCTTAACACTCGGCAGCGTTTAAACACCAAGATCATTTAATAACATTTATTAACTTAATAAACTGACTCACTGACTGACTTAAATAACTGACTGACTTAAATAACTGACCGACTTAAATAAGTGACTAACTTAAATAACTGACTCACTTAAATAACTGACTGACTTAAAGAACTGATTGACTTAAATAAATGACTGACTTAAATAACTGTAAAAAATAACTGACTTAAATAACTGACTAACTTAGATAGAGTGACTGACTTAAATAACTGACTGACTTGGATTGACTGACTTAAATAACTGACTGGCTTAGATTAATTATTTAAATAACGGACTGACTTAAATACCTGACTGGCTTAGATTAACTGACTTAAATAACTGACTGACTTAAAGAACTGACCGACTTCGATAGACTGACTGACTTAAATATCTGGCTGACTTAAGTTACTGACTGACTTAAATAACTGACTGAATTAAATAACTGACTGACTTAAATTTATTGACTGAAATAACTGACCGACTTAAATTTACTGACTTAAATAACTGACCGACTTAGATAGACTGACTGACTGACTGACTGAACAGAGGATTTACAATAATCATCAAACTGTGACGTCACTATTAAGGGGCATTATGGGTAAGCGCGCGAACCTGAGAGCACATGAGATTGTAAACAAGTGAAATCTTACGGACGTGGGCTAATGTTATTAACTTTTAGTGGCTTGGTGGCTGCTGTAGCGATGCCACACATTCTGGCTTGTGGAAATAAATGCAGTAAGCACTCCAGCCTTTCCCTTTATCAAATACCCAAGATATCAACTCGGAGAGAGGAAGGCAA
Organism: Homarus americanus; assembly: GCF_018991925.1. Lineage (NCBI taxonomy): Eukaryota > Metazoa > Arthropoda > Malacostraca > Decapoda > Nephropidae > Homarus > Homarus americanus. The sequence goes on along the minus strand of NW_024722806.1, from coordinate 3,316 downwards.
CAAATTAATAAGTGAAAGAAGAAAGCTATGGTTATGTTGTAGCCCAGAACACTGTGCGGGAAGCACTTTATAACGGGTCAGTAATGTATACCAATTTGTGGTGAACTTGGCCTAAATATTGGGTATTATTAGCCCACATTTTGGTCAAATACCTATTGAGGGATAAAGATTGTAGCAGTGAGTTATGTCATCCCAAAGATGGGTATTATCAAGCACGTCCTATAGACCTAAGTATGTTTTTATTACCACACCAGGTACTACTATAATCACTGCCCGACCTCCCGTTTCATCACCAAATTATAATAGTTTTTCTTTAATACAGTATTGTACTCAGGCGTTTTTATATAGTAAAAAGTAATAACTATTGACCTCAGATTATCTCCGAATATAACATGGCCTCAAAATGACCATAATATTGGTCACTTTTAAACAATTATCTGGGGTCTTACAGCGTCCCCCCCCCCCCTGCCCCAGCTGGGTTGGGATGCTGTCCTCACCATTGTCCCCCACCCACAACCTCTTGGACCCCCTTTTGATAATCCTGGATTCGCCCCTGTTGTGAGATTGTTTTACCCACAATAAGACAAACTAAGACTAATTACTTATCAGTAATATTACATTATGCAAAAACTAACATTTAAAGAGATCAGAATAACATTGAAATATTACTGATGCGTAATTAGTATGTCTTATTGTGGTAACAATAAGTATATATTAAATGCGTCCTCCGAAAGCGTGTTCATGTTTGAAATGATTAATGTATGTTTAATCTACAAAATCTATCTATGTGTTAATCAAATATTACCACTGATCTTTGTCTGTTTGAAGGCGAGGCTCTGTACTGGGCAATACATTACAGCCACGAGAAAGTGGTGATCCTCCTCCTAGAGAGCGGCACCTCAGTCAACACTGCACAAGGTTAGGTCAGGTCAGGTCAGGTCAGGTTAGGTTAGGTTAGGTCAGGTCAGGTCAGGTCAGGTCAGGTTAGGTCAGGTCTGGTCAGGTCAGGCTAGGTTAGGTTTTGTATGAAGTTAATCATTTATATGCTTTTATATGATATATATGATCCCTTATGGCCATCCAGAAGATTCCAAAAACAGAAATATATAGAACTTATCGCTAATCAGTAGGTATCCCTATTTAGTGTAATACAAATATATACACGTGTGTGTGTGTGTGTTGTGTATGTATGTATGTATGTATGTATGTATGTATGTATGTATGTATGTATGTATGTATGTATGTGTGTGTGTATGTATGTGTGTGCGTATGTGTGTGTGTGTGTGTGTGTGTTATAGTGAGAGCCACCAGTAATAGTTGGTGTTGGTCAGATCTGGCCCTGGTGTGGGCAGTAAGAGGAGGTCATCTGGACAAGGTGGAAACATTACTACAAGAAGGTGTTAAGGCTGACGGCACATATGGTAAGTTATGGTGGTAACTTTTGTGTTGTTTTCGTCCCTCTGGTAAAAGATAATATTTGTTTAAAATCAATAAACTTTTCTACCAGTTATTAGTTACAAGTTGATTTATGATTTGGGAAATTTATTCAACAAATTGACCACAAATTTGTTAAATATATTAGTAAATATGTCTGTAAATATGTCTGCCTGTCTGTCAATCAATCAATCACTCAATCAATCTGTCTGTCTGTCTCTCCATTTCACTATCTATCTATCTATCTATCTCTGTCTGTCTGTCTGTCTGTCCATTTCACTATCTGTCTATCTATCTATCTATCTATCTATCTCTGTCTGTCTGTCTGTCTGTCCATTTCTCTATCTATCTATCTATCTATCTATCTATCTATCTATCTATCTCTGTCTGTCTGTCTGTCTATAAAAGGATAGACAGATAAGACAATATACACTACTCCACAAGGAGTCATGGACACTAGTGGGGAGATACAAGTAGTGACCATAATAACTGTGACTAATTATAAAAACATTGATACTTATATTATCTCCATTAAATATTGATATACCTGTATTATTAAAAAAATTACAAAAATAATCTGAAATACAGTGGGATAAGGTGGGATACAGTGGGATACAGTGGGATACAGTGGGATACAGTGGGATAAGGTGGGATACAGTGGGATACAGTGGGATAAGGTGGGATAAGGTGGGATACAGTGGGATAAGATGACCCGGTACATAAGGTCGGACACTGTACTTAATTGGGGTTAATTTACTCAACTTGAAAGGCAGGTGTAGTTGCTTCCATCTCCCCCCATCCCCCCATTTCCCCACCATCCCCCCACCTGTCTCCAATGCCTTCCCACTTCCTCTCCACCTTTACTCCCCCCCTCCCTCTCCATCCCCCATCCCACCCACCACCTCGCCCCCCCCCCACTCCACTAACCATCTTCCACCTTCACTATCCTCATTCCACTCTTCAACCAACCAGCCATCCACCCATCCAGCCAGTCAGCCAACCAGCCAGCCAGTAAGCCGGCCAGCCAGCCAGGTAGCCGGCCAGCCAGCCAGGTAGCCGGCCAGCCAGCCAGGTAACCGGCCAGCCAGCCAGGTAGCCGGCCAGCCAGCCAGGTAGCCGGCCAGCCAGCCAGGTAGCCGGCCAGCCAGCCAGGTAGCCGGCCAGCCAGCCAGGTAACCGGCCAGCCAGCCAGGTAGCCGGCCAGCCAGCCAGGTAGCCGGCCAGCCAGCCAGGTAGCCGGCCACTTGGCAGGTGAAGAGCCTGTTAGCTAATACACCCTTGACATAGCCGGCCACTTGGCAGGTGAAGAGCCTGTTAGCTAATACACCCTCGACATAGTCTTGTCTCCTGTGTTTATCGTGTTGCTTTGATGTGTATGACAATTAGCTGAGAAAATGCCTGAGGGTAGAGGTAGAGGAGGAGGGAAGGAGGGAGGGAGGTAGAATGGAAGAAAATTTGTTCATTCACTTTCTCTCCTTTGCTCGAGAGAGAGAGAGAGAGAGAGAGAGAGAGAGAGAGAGAGAGAGAGAGAGAGAGAGAGAGAGAGAGAGAGAGAGAGAGAGAGAATAGTTGAAACGTGTGAGTTACCCCTCTATTCTCTCACTTCCCTTCTCCCCTTTCTTCCCCCCCCTCTCTCATTTATCATATTATCTCTATTGATTTTCTCTCTCTCTCTCTCTCTCTCAATGATACTCACAGGAACTACTCTCTCAATCTCTCTAAGGAAGCAACATGGCCGGGCACTGCACTTGATCGACGTCATTTCCTCATCGGTAAAGTTACGTACCAATTTCCAGCTGGGTGGACTGTGAGCGCCCAGGGATCGAACCAGCGACCCATAGGACAGGAGGATAATGTTGGATAAAGTAGATAGATAGATAAG
>NW_024722805.1:0-60465 GCF_018991925.1 Homarus americanus | reverse complement strand
CAGAGGTGTACATAGGTGTGTGAGAAGTGTACCTGGGAGTGTCTGGGTGTACCTGAGGTCAGAGGTGTACCTGGGAGGTCTGGGGTGTACCAGGGAGTGTCAGTGGAGTACCTGGGAGGTCAGAGGTGTACCTGGGAGTCAGACAGACCTGGAGTATCAAAGGTGTATCTGGGAGGTCGGACGTACCTGGAGTTTCAGAGGTTTACCAGGAATGTCAGTGGAGTACCTGGCAGTATCACAAGGTGTACCTGGAGTGTCAGAGGTGTACCTGGGAGTGTCAGAGGTGTACCTGGGAGTGTAAGAGGTGTATCTGGGAATGTCGGAGGTGTACCTGCGAGTGTGAGAAGTGTACCTGAGATTGTCTGGGGTGTACCTGGGAGTGTCTGGGTACCTGGGAGTGTCTGAGGTACCTGGCAGTGACAGAGGTACCTGGGAGTGTCAGAGGTGTACCTGGGAGTGTCAGGGGTGTACCAGGGAGGTCAGAGGAGTACCTGGGAGTGTCAGAGGTGCACCTGGGAGTGTCAGAGGTGTACCTGGGGAGGGAGGTGTACCTGGGAGTGTCGGAGGTGTACCTGCGAGTGTGAGAAGTACCTGAGAGTCTGGGTGCACCTGGGAGTGTCTGGGGTACCTGGGAGTGTCTGGAGGTGTACCTGGGAGTGTCAGGAGGTACCTGGGAGGCAAGTGTACCAGGAGGTCAGGAGTACCTGGGAGTGTCAGAGGTGTACCTGGGAGTGTCGGAGGTGTACATGGAGTGTCAGGAGGTGTACCTGGCGTCAGCGGTGTACCTGGGAGTGTCAGGAGGTGCCTGGGAATGTCAGAGGTGTACCTGGGAGTGTCTGAGGTACCTGGTAGTGTCTGAGGTGTACCTGGGAGGTCAGAGGTTCCAGGGAGGTCACAGGAGAACCTGGGAGTGTGAGGAGGTACCTGAGGAGAGTGTGAGAGGTGTACCTAGGGAGTGTCTGGAGGTACCTGGGAGTGTCAGAGGTGTACCTGGGAGTGTCTGAGGTGTTCTGGGGAGTGTCTGGAGGTGTACCTGGAGGTCAGGAGAACCAGGGAGTGAAAGAGGTGTACCTGGGAGTGTCAGAGGTGTACCAGGGAATGTCTAAGGTGTACCTGGGAGTGTCAATAGGTGACCAGGGAGTGTCAGAGGAATACCTAGGAGTGTCAGAGGTGTACCTGGGAGTGTCAGAGGTGTACCTAGGTGTGTCAGAGGTGTACTTGGGAGTGTCGGAGGTGTACCTGGGAGTGTGAGAAGTGCACCTGGGAGTGTCGGAGGTGTTCCTGGGAGTGTCGGAGGTGTACCTGGCAGTGTCAGCGGTGTACCTGGGAGTGCCAGAGTTGTACCACGGAATGCCAGTGGAGTACCTGGGAGTGTCAGAGGTGTACCTGGGAGTGTCAGAGGTGTACCTGGGAGTGTCAGAGGTGTACCTGGGAGTGTCAGAGGTGTACCTGGGAGTGTCAGAGGTGTACCTGGGAATGTCGGAGGTGTACTCCAGAGGTGGAGAAGTGTACCTGAGAGTGTCTGGTACCTGGGAGGTCTGGGGTGTACCTGGGAGTGTCTGAGGTGTACCTGGGAGTGTCAGAGGTGTACCTGGGAGTGTCAGAGGTACCTGGGAGTGTCAGGGGTGTACCAGGGAGGTCAGAGGAGTACCTGAGGTCAGAGGTGTACCTGGGAGTGTCGGAGGTGCACATGGAGTGTCAGGAGGTACCTGGGAGTGTCTGAGGTGTACCTGTTAGTGTCTGAGGTGTACCTGGGAGTGTCAGAGAAGTTCCAGGGAGGTCACAGGAGAACCTGGGAGTGTGGAGGTGTACCTGAGGAGTGTGAGAGGTGTACCCAGGAGTGTCTGAGGTGTACCTGGGAGTGTCAGAGGTGTACCTGGGAGTGTCTGAGGTGTCTGGGAGGTCTGAGGTGTACCTGGGAGGCTCAGGGGAGAACCAGGGAGTGAAAGAGGTGTACCTGGAGTGTCAGAGGTGTACCAGGGAATGTCTAAGGTGTACCTGGAGTGTCAGAGGTGTACCAGGGAGGCGAATACCTAGGGAGGTCAGAGGTGTACCTGGGAGTGTCAGAGGTGTACCTAGGAGTATCGGAGGTTTACCTGGGAGTGTCGGAGTTGTACCTGCGAGTTTCGGAGGCGGACCTGGGAGTGTCAGAGGTGTACCTGGGAGTGTCGGAGGTATACCAGGGAGTGTCAGAGGTGTACCAGGGAATGTCAGTGGAGTACCTGGGAGTGTCAGAGGTGTACCTGGGAGTGTCAGGGGTGTACCTGGGAGTGTCAGAGGTGTACCTGGGAGTGTCAGGGGTGTACCAGGGAGTGTCAGTGGAGTACCTGGGAGTGTCAGAGGTGCATCAGGTGAGAGAGCACCTGAAGTGTCAGAGGTGTACCTAGGAGTGTGAGAAGTGTACCTGGGAGTGTCTGGGTGTACCTGGGAGTGTCAGGAGGTGTACCTGGGAGGTCAGAGGTGTACCCTGGAGTGTAAGAGGTGTATCTGGGAATGTCGGAGGTGCAAGTGTGAGAAGGCAACCTGAGATTGTCTGGGGTGTACTTGGGAGTGTCTGTGTACCTGGAGTGTCTGAGGCCTGGCAGTGACAGAGGTGTACCTGGAGTGTCAGAGGTGTACCTGGGAGTGTCAGGGGTGTACCAGGGAGGTCAGAGGAGTACCTGGGAGTGTCAGGAGGTGTACCTGGGAGGGTCAGAGGTGTACCTGGGAGTGTCAGAGGTGTACCTGGGAATGTCGGAGGTGTACCTAGGAGTGTGAGAAGTGTACCTGAGAGTGTCTAGTGTACCTGGGAGTGTCTGGGTGTACCTGGGAGTGTCTGAGGTGCACCTTGGCAGTGTCAGAGGTGTACCTGGGAGGTCAGGTGTACCAGGGAGTGTCAGAGGAGTACCTGGGAGGTCAGAGGTGTACCTGGGAGTGTCGGAGGTGTACATGAGTGTCAGGAGGTGTACCTGGCAGTGTCAATGTACCTGGGAGGTCAGAGGTGCCTGGGAATGTCAGAGGTGTACCTGGGAGTGTCTGAGGTGTACCTGGAGTGTCTGAGGTGTACCTGGGAGGCCAGAGAAGTTCCAGGAGGTCACAGGAGAACCTGGGAGGTGGGAGAGGTGTACCTGAGGAGTGTGAGAGGTGTACCCAGGAGTGTCTGAGGTACCTGGGAGGCCGAGGTGTACCTGGAGTGTCTGAGGTGTTCCTGGGAGTGTCTGAGGTGTACCTGGGAGGTGTGGTGAGAACCAGGAGTGAAAGAGGTGTACCTGGGAGTATCAGAGGTGTACCAGGGAATGTCTAAGGTGTACCTGGGAGTGTCAGAGGTGTACCAGGGAGTGTCAGAGAATACCTAGGAGGCCAGGAGGTGTACCTGGGAGGTCAGAGGTGTACCTAGGTGTGTCAGGAGGTGTACTTGGAGTGTCGGAGGTGTACCTGGGAGTGTGAGATGCACCTGGGAGGTCGGAGGTGTTCCTGGGAGTAGTCGGAGGTGTACCTGGCAGTGTCATGGTGTACCTGGGAGTGCCAGAGGTGTACCACGGAATGCCAGTGGAGTACCTGGAGTGTCAGAGGTGTCCCTGGGAGGTCAGAGGTGTACCTGGGAGGTCAGAGGTGTACCTGGGAGGTCAGAGGTGTACCTGGAGGTCAGAGGTACCTGGGAATGTCGGAGGTGTACCTGCGGAGGTGAGAAGTGTACCTGAGTGTCTGGGGTGTACCTGGGAGTGTCTGGGGTGTACCTGGGAGGTCTGAGGTGTACCTGGGAGTGTCAGAGGTGTACCTGGGAGTGTCAGAGGTACCTGGAGTGTCAGGGGTGTACCAGGAGTGTCAGAGGAGTACCTGGGAGGCCAGAGGTGTACCTGGGAGTGTCGGAGGTGTACATGGAGTGTCAGAGGTGTACCCAGGTGTCAGCGGTGTTTGGGAGGTCAGAGGTGTGAATGTCAGAGGTGTACCTGGAGTCTGAGGTGTACCTGTTAGTGTCTGAGGTTACCTGGGAGTGTCAGAGAAGTTCAGGGAGTGTCACAGGAGAACCTGGAGGTGGAGAGGTGTACCTGAGGAGTGTGGGAGGTGTACCTGAGTCTGAGGTACCTGGGAGTGTCAGAGGTGTACCTGGGAGGTCTGAGGTGTTCCTGGGAGTGTCTGAGGTGTACCTGGGAGGTCAGGAGGTGTACCAGGGAATGTCTAAGGTGTACCTGGGAGGTCAGAGGTGTACCAGGAGGTCAGAGGAATACCTAGGAGGTCAGAGGTGTACCTGGGAGTGTCAGAGGGACCTAGGAGTATCGGGAGGTTTACCTGGGAGTGTCGGAGTTGTACCTGCGAGTTTCGGGAGGCGGACCTGGAGGCCAGAGGTGTACCTGGGAGTATCGGAGGTGTACCTGGGAGTGTCAGAGGTGTACCTGGAGGTCAGAGGTATACCAGGAGTGTCAGAGGTGTACCAGGGAATGTCAGTGAGTACCTGGGGTGCCGAGGTGTACCTGGGAGGTCAGGGGTGTACCTGGGAGTGTCAGAGGTGTACCTGGGAGGTGTAGGGGTGTACCAGGAGTGTCAGAGGAGTACCTGGAGGTCAGAGGGTACCTGAGAGTCAGAGAGGTACCTGGGAGGTCGGAGGTGTACCAGGTGGTCAGAGGTGTACCTGGGAGGTCGGAGGTAGCCAGGAATGCCAGTGGAGTACCTGCGAGTGTCAGAGGTGTACCTGGGAGTGTCTGAGGTGTACCTGGGAGTGTCAGAGGTGCACCTGGGAGTGTCGAAGGTGTTCCTGGAGTGTCGGAGGTGTACCTGGTGTCGAAGGGTGTACCTGGGAGTGGCTGGAGGTGTACCAGGGACCAGTGAGTACCTGAGTGTCAAAGGTGTACCTGGGAGTGTCGGAGGTACTCCGGAGTGTCGGAGGTGTACCTGGGTGTCTGAGGTGTACCTGGGATTGTCTGAGGTGTACCTGGGAGTGTCTGAGGTGTACCCTGGGAGTGTCTGGAGGTGTACCTGGCAGGTCAGAGGTGTACCTGGAGTGTCAGCGGTGTACCTGAGGTAGGAGGTGATCAGGAGGACAGAGGGTACCTGGAAGTGTCGAGGTGTACCTAGGTGTGGAGAAGGTACCTGGGAGTGTCTGGGGTGTACCTGGGAGGTCAGAGGTGTACCTGGGAGTGTCGGGGTGTACTGGGAGTGTCAGTGGTGTACCTGGGAGGTCAGAGGTACCTGGGAGTGTCAGAGGTGTACCTGGGAGGCCAGGAGGTGTATCTGGGAGTGCGGACGTGTACCTGGGAGTTTCAGAGGTGTACCAGGAATGTCAGTGGGGTACCTGGAGTATCACAGGTACCTGGGAGTGTCAGGAGGTGTACCTGGGAGTGCCAGAGGTGTACCTGGGAGTGTCAGAGGTGTACCTGGGAGTGTCGGAGGTGCACCTGCGAGTATGAGAACTGTACCTGAGAGTGTCTGAGGGGTGTACCTGGCAGTGTCAGCGGTGTATCTGGAGAGTGTCGGAGGTGTTCTCGGAGTGTCGGAGGTGTACCTGGCAGTGTCAGCTGCATACCTGGGAGTGAGGTACCAGGAATGCCAGTGAGTACCTGGAGTGTCAGGTGTACCTGGGAGTGTCTGAGGTGTGCCTGGGAGGTCAGGAGGTGCACTGGGAGGTCAGAGGTGCACCTGGGAGTGTCTGGAGGTACCTGGGAGTGTCTCAGGTGTACCTGGCAGTGTCTGAGGTGTCCTGGCAGTGTCTGAGGTGTACCTGGCAGTGTCAGCGGTACCTGGGAGTGTCAGCGGTGTACCTGGGAGTGTTAGGAGTGTATCAGGAGTGACAGATGGAGTACCTAGAAGTGTCAGAGGTGTACCTAAAAAGTGTAGAGACCGGAGTGTCTGGTACCTGGAGTTTCAAAGGTACCTGGGAGTGGCAGGTGTACCAGGGAGTGTCAGTGAGTACCTGGGAGTGTCAGAAGTGTACCTGGGAGGTCAGAGCTGTACCTGGGAGTGTCAGAGGTGTATCTGGGAGTGTCGGACGTGTACCTGGGAGGTCAGAGGTACCATGGAATGTCAGTGGAGTACCTGGCAGTGTCAGGGTGTACCTGGGAGTGTCAGAAGCATACCTGGGAGGTCAGAGGTGTACCTGGGAGGTCAGAGGTGAACCTGGGAGTGTCAGGAGGTGTACCCTGAGTGTCAGTGTGTACCTGGGAGTGTCAGAGGTGTACCTGGGAGTGTCGGAAGGCACCTGGGAGTTTGCGAGAGGGTACCTGGGAGTGTCGGAGGTGTTCCTGGGAGTGTCAGGAGGTGTACCTGGCAGTGTCAGCGGTGTACCTGGGAGTGTCAGAGGTGTACCATGGAATGTCAGTGAAGTAGCTGGGAGGTCAGAGGTGTACCTAGGAGTGTCAGTGGAGTACCTGGGAGTGTCAGAGTGTACCTGGGAGTGTCAGAGGTGTACCTGGGAGTGTCAGAGGTGTGCCTGGGAATGTCAGAGGTGCTCTGGGAGGCCAGAGGTGCACCTTGGAGTGTCTGGAGGTGTACCTAGGATTGTCTGGAGGTGTACTGGCAGGCGTGTACCTGGCAGAGTTCGGAGGTGTACCTGTCAGGGTCAGCGGTGTACCTGGGAGTGTCAGAGGTGTACCTGGGAGTGTTAGGAGGTGTATCAGGAGGACAGAGGAGTACCTAGAAGTGTCAGAGGTGTACATAGGTGTGTGAGAAGTGTACCTGGGAGTGTCTGGGGTGTACCTGGAGGTCAGAGGTGTACCTGGGAGGTCAGGGGTGTACCAGGGAGTGTCAGTGGAGTACCTGGGAGGCCAGAGGTGTACCTGGAGGTCAGAGCTGTACCTGGAGTATCAGAGGTGTATCTGGGAGGTCGGACGTACCTGAGTTTCAAAGGGCACCCGAGTGGCAGGGGTGTACCAGGGAGTGTCAGTGAGCACCTGGGAGTGTCAGAAGGGAACCTGGGAGGTCAGAGCTGTACCTGGGAGTGTCAGAGGTGTATCTGGGAGTGATGGACGTGTACCTGGGAGGTCAGAGGTGCACTGCGGAATGTCAGTGAGTACCTGGCAGTGTCAGGGGTGTACCTGGGAGTGTCAGAAGTATACCTGGGAGTGTCAGGAGGCCTGGGAGGTCAGAGGTGAACCTGGGAGTGTCAGAGGTGTACCCTGAGGTCAGCGGGTGTACCTGAGTGTCAGAGGTGTACCTGGGAGGTCGGAAGGCACCTGGGAGGTGAGAAGTGCACCTGGGAGTGTCAGAGGTGTTCCTGGGAGTGTCAGAGGTGTACTGGCAGTGTCAGCGGTGTACCTGAGTGTCAGAGGTGTACCACGGAATGTCAGTGAAGTAGCTGGAGTGTCAAGGTGTACCTGGGAGTGTCAGAGGTGTACCTGGGAGTGTCAGTGAGAACCTGGGAGTGTCAGAGTGTACCTGGGAGGTCAGAGGTGTACCTGGGAGGTCAGAGGTGTGCCTGGGAATGTCAGAGGTTTGGGAGTGTCAGAGGTGCACCTGAGTGTCTGGAGGTACCTAGGGAGTGTCTGGAGGTGTACCTGGCAGTGTCGGAGGTGTTCCTGGGAGTGTCAGAGGTGTACCTGGCAGTGTCAGCGGTGTACCTGGGAGTGTCAGAGGTGAACCACGGAATGTCAGTGAAGTAGCTGGGAGTCAAAGGTGTACCTAGGAGTGTCAGAGGTGTACCTGGGATGTCAGTGAGTACCTGGAGTGTCAGAGGTACCTGGGAGTGTCAGAGGTACCTGGGAGTGTCAGGAGGTGTGCCTGGGAATGTCAGAGGTGCTCTTGGGAGTGTCAGAGGTGCACCTTGGAGTGTCTGAGGTGTACCAGGGATTGTCTGAGGTGTACCTGGCAGTGTCTGAGGTGTACCTGGCGTCTGGAGGTGTACCTGGCAGGTGTCAGCGTACCTGGGAGTGTCAGCGGTGTACCTGGGAGTGTTAGAGTGCATCAGGAGTGACAGAGGAGCACCTAGAAGTGTAGAGGTGTACATAGGTGTGTGGAGAAGTGTACCTGGGAGTGTCTGGGTGTACCTGAGGTCAGAGGTGTACCTGGGAGGCCTGGCGGTGTACCAGGGAGTGTCAGTGGAGTACCTGGGAGGCCAGAGGTGTACCTGGGAGTCAGACAAACCTGGAGTATCAAAGGTGTATCTGGGGAGGTCGGATCGTACCTGGAGTTTCCAGAGGTTTACTCAGGGAATGTCAGTGGAGTAATCTGGCAGCATCACACAGGTGCAAATCTGGAGTGTCAGAGGTGCACCTGGAAGCGTCAGAGGTGCACCCTGGGAGTGTAAATATGCGCATCTGGGAACGTCGGAGTGCGCACCCGCGAGTGTGAGAAGCGCACCTGAGATCGTCTGGGGTGCACCTGGGAGTGTCTGCGTACCTGGGAGTGTCTGGAGGTACCTGGCAGTGACAGAGGCACCTGGGAGTGTCAGAGGTGTACCTGGGAGTGTCAGGGGTGTACCAGGGAGGTCAGAGGAGTACCTGGGAGTGTCAGAGGTGCACTGGGAGTGTCAGGAGGTGTACCAGGGGAGGGAGGTGTACCTGGGAATGTCGGAGGTGCACCTGCGAGTGTGAGAAGTACCTGAGAGTCTGGGTGCACCTGGGAGGTCTGGGGCACCTGGGAGTGTCTGGAGGTGTACCTGGCAGTGTCAGGAGGTACCTGGGAGGCAAGTGTACCAGGAGGTCATATAGAGCATCTGGGAGTGTCAGGAGGTGCACCTTAGGAGGTCGGAGGCGTACATGGAGGCTCAGGAGGGTGTACCCGGCGTCAGCGGTGTACCTGGGAGTGCTCAGGAGGTGCCTGGGAATGTCAGGAGGTGCACCTGGGAGGTCTGAGGCACCTGGTAGTGTCTGAGGTGCACCTGGGAGGTCAGAGGCTCCAGGGGAGGTCACAGGAGAACCTGGGAGTGTGAGGAGGTACCTGAGGAGAGTGTGAGAGGTGTACCTAGGGAGTGTCTGGAGGCACCTGGGAGTGTCAGGAGGTGCACCTGGGAGTGTCTGAGGTGTTCTGGGGAGTGTCTGGAGGTGTACTCTGGAGGTCAGGAGAACCAGGGAGTGAAAAGAGGTGCACCTGGGAGGTCAGAGGTGTACCAGGGAATGTCTAAGGTGTGCACCTGGAGGCTGACAGGCAACCAGGGAGGTCAGAGGAATTACCTAGGAGTGTCAGAGGTGCACCTGGGAGGCCAGGAGGTGTACCTAGGTGTGTCAGAGGTGTAATTTGGGAGTGTCGGAGGTGTACCTGGGAGTGTGATATGCAATCTGGGAGTGTCGGAGGTGTCTCGGGGAGTGTCGGAGGTGTACTGGCAGTGGCCAGCGGTGGTACCTGGGAGTGCCAGAGTTGTGCCCACGGAATGCCAGTGGAGCACCTGGGAGTGTCAGAGGTGTACCTGGGAGTGTCAGAGGTGTACCTGGGAGTGTCAGGAGGTGTACCTGGGAGTGTCAGAGGTGCACCTGGGAGGCTCAGAGGTGGCACCTGGGAATGTCGGAGGTGTACTCCAGAGGTGGAGAAGTGTGTCTGGAGAGTGTCTGGTACTCTGGGAGGTCTGGGGTGTACCTGGGAGTGTCTGAGGTGCACCTGGGTGTGTCAGAGGTGTAATCTGGGAGTGTCAGAGGCACCCTGGAGCTGCCTCAGGGGTGCACCAGGGAGGTCAGAGGAGCACCTGAGGCCAGAGGTGCACCTGGGAGTGTCGGAGGTGCACATGGAGTGTCAGGAGGCACCTGGCAGTGTCTGAGGGGTGCACCTGTTAGTGTCTGGAGTGCACCTGGGAGTGTCAGAGAAGTTCCAGGGAGGTCACAGGAGTGAACCTGGGAGTGTGGAGGTGTACCTGAGGAGTGTGAGAGGGGTGCACCCAGGAGCGTCTGGAGGTGCACCTGGGAGTGTCAGAGGTGTCCCTGGGAGTGCCTGAGGTGTCTGGAGGTCTGAGGTGCACCTGGGAGGCTCAGGGGAGAACCAGGGAGTGAAAGAGGTGTGCAACCTGGAGTGTCAGGAGGTGTACCAGGGAATGTCTAAGGTGTACCCAGAGTGTCAGAGGTGCACCAGGGAGGCGAACACCCAGGGAGGTCAGAGGTGCACCTGGGAGTGTCAGAGGTGCACCCAGGGAGGCACGAGGCCTCATCTGGGAGTGTCGGAGCTGTACCTGCGAGTTTCTGGAGGCGGACCTTGGAGTGTCAGGAGGTGCACCTGGGAGGTCGGAGGCATACCAGGAGTGTCAGAGGTGCACCAGGGAATGTCAGTGGAGTATCTGGGAGTGTCAGAGGTGTACCTGGGAGGCTCAGGGGTGCACCTGGGAGTGTCAGGAGGTACCTGGGAGTGTCAGGGGTACCCAGGGAGGTCAGTGGAGCACCTGGGAGTGCCAGAGGTGCACTCAGGTGAGTGAGCACCTGAAGTGTCAGAGGTGTACCTAGGAGTGTGAGAAGTGTACCTGGGAGTGTCTGGGTGCACTGGGAGTGTCAGGAGGTGCACCTGGGAGGCCAGAGGTGTGCCCTGGAGTGTAAGAGGTGTATCTGGGAACGTCGGAGGTGCAAGTGTGAGAAGGCAACCTGAGATTGTCTGGGGTGCACTTTGGGAGTGTCTGTGTACCTGGAGTGTCTGAGGCCTGGCAGTGACAGAGGTGTACCTGGAGTGTCAGAGGTGCACCTGGGAGTGTCAGGGGTGTACCAGGGAGGTCAGGAGGAGTACCTGGGAGTGTCAGGAAGTGTACCTGGGAGGCTCAGAGGTGTACCAGGGAGTGTAAGAGGTGTACCTGGGAATGTCGGAGGTGTACCTAAGGAGTGTGAGAAGTGTACCTGAGAGTGTCTAGTGTACCTGGGAGTGTCTGGGTGTACCTGGGAGTGTCTGAGGTGCAAATTGGCAGTGTCAGAGGTGTACCTGGGAGGCCAGGTGTACCAGGGAGGGGTCAGAGGAGCACCTGGGAGGTCAGAGGTGTGCACCTGGGAGTGTCGGAGGTGTACATGAGTGTCAGGAGGTGTACCTGGCAGTGTCAATGTACCTGGGGAGGTCAGAGGTGCCTGAATGTCAGGAGGTGTACCTGGGAGTGTCTGAGGTGTACCTTGGTAGTGTCTGAGGTGTACCTGGGAGTGGGCCAGAGAAGTTCCAGGAGGTCACAGGAGAACCTGGGAGGTGGGAGAGGTGCACCTGAGGAGTGTGAGAGGTGTACCCAGGGAGTGTCTGAGGCACCTGGGAGGCCGAGGTGCACCTGGAGTGTCTGAGGTGTTCCTGGGAGTGTCTGAGGTGTGCCCGGGAGGTTGTGGTGAGAAACCAGGAGTGAAAGAGGTGTACCTGGGAGTATCAGAGGTGTACCAGGGAATGTCTAAGGTGTACCTGGGAGTGTCAGGAGGTGTACTCAGGGAGTGTCAGAGAACACCTAGGAGGCCAGAGGAGGTGTACCTGGGAGTGTCAGAGGTGTACCTAGGAGTATCGGAGGTTTACCGGGAGGTCGGGTTGTACCTGCGAGTTCTGGAGGCGGGACTATGTGAGGTGTACCTGGGAGTGTCGGAGGTATACCAGGGAGTGTCTGAGGTGTACCAGGGAATGTCAGTGGAGTACCTGGGAGGTCAGAGGTGTACCTGGGAGGTCAGGGTGTACCTGGGAGGTCAGAGGTGTACCTGGGAGGTCAGGGGTGTACCAGGGAGGTCAGTGGAGTACCTGGGAGTGTTAGAGGTGTACTCAGGTAGTGATAGAGGAGCACCTAGAAGTGTCAGAGGTGTACCTAGGGAGGTGAGAAGTGTACCTGGGAGTGTCTGGGGTGTACCTGGGAGTGTCAGGAGGTGTACCTGGGAGGTCAGGGTGTACCAGGGAGGTCAGTGAGCACCTGGGAGGTCAGAGGTGTACCTGGGAGTGTCAGGGGTGCTGGAGCAGAGGTATCTGGGAGTGTCGAGTACTGGGAGGTCAGAGGTGTACCAGGGAATGAGTACCTGGCAGTGTCAGAGGTGTACCTGGGAGGTCAGGAGGTATACCTGGGAGGTCAGGAGGTGTACCTGGGAGGCTCAGAGGTGTACCTGGGAGTGTCAGAGGAGTACCCTGGAGTGTCAGAGGTGTACCTGGAGGTCAGAGGTGTACCTGGGAGTGTCGGAGGTACCTGTGTGTCAGAGGGTGTACTTGGGAGTGTCGGAGGTGTACCTGGGAGTGTGAGAAGGGCACTGGGAGTGTCGAGGTGTTCCTGGGAGTGTCGGAGGTGTACCTGGCAGTGTCAGCGGTGTACCTGGGAGTGTCAGAGGTGTACAGGGAATGCCAGTGGAGTACCTGGGAGTGTCAAAGGTGTACCTGGGAGGTCGGAGGTGTACCTGGGAGGTCGGAGGTGCACTGGGAGGTGCATGGAATGTGGGAGGTCGACTGAGATGTCAGAGGTGACCTGGGAGTGTCAGGAGGTGTACTTGGGAGTGAGGTACCTGGGACCAGAGGTGTGGAGGAGTGTCAGGAGGTGTACCTGAGTGTCGGAGGTGTACCTGGGAGTGTCAGAGGTGTACCTGGGAGTGTCGGAGGTGTACCTGGGAGTGTAAGAAGTGTACCTGGGAGTGTCGGAGGTGTACCTGGGAGTGTCGGAGTGTACCTGGCAGTGTCGGAGGTGTACCTGGGAGTGTACAGGCGTGTAATGGAGTGTCGGAGGTGTACCTGAGAGTGTCAGAGGTGTACCTGGGAGTGTCAGAGGTGTACTTGGGAGTGCCAGAGGTGTACCTGGGAGTATCAGAGGTGTACCTGAGGTCAGAGGTGTACCTGAGTGTCGGAGGTGTACCTGGAGTGTCAGAGGTGTACCTGAGAGTGTCGGAGGTGTACCTAGGAGTGTCAGAGGTATACCAGGGAGTGTCAGAGGTGTACCAGGGAATGTCAGTGGAGTACCTGGGAGTGTCAGAGGTGTACCTGGGAGTGTCTGAGGTGTACCTGGGAGTGTCAGAGGTGTACCTGGGAGTGTCAGGGGTGTACCAGGGAGTGTCAGTGGAGTACCTGGGAGTGTTAGAGGTGTATCAGGGAGTGACAGAGGAGTACCTAGAAGTGTCAGAGGTGTACCTAGGAGTGTGAGAAGTGTACCTGGGAGTTTCTGGGGTGTACCTGGGAGTGTCAGAGATGTACCTGGGAGTGTCAGGGGTGTACCACGGAGTGTCAGTGGAGTACCTGGGAGTGTCAGAGGTGTACCTGGGAGTGTCAAAGGTGTGCCTTGGGAGTGTCAGAGGTGCACCTTGGAGTGTCTGAGCTGTACCTGGGAGTGTCTGAGGTGTACCTGGCAGTGTCTGAGGTGTACCTGGCAGTGTCTGAGGTGTACGCAGTGTCAGCGGTGTACCTGGGAGTATCAGCGGTGTACCTGGGAGTGTTAGAGGTGTATCAGGGAGTGACAGAGGAGTACCTAGAAGTGTCAGTGGTGTACCTAGGAGTGTGAGAAGTGTACCTGGGAGTGTCTGGGGTGTACCTGGGAGTGTCAGAGGTGTACCTGGGAGTGTCAGGGGTGTACCAGGGAGTGTCAGTGGAGTATCTGGGAGTGTCAGAGGTGTACCTGGGAGTGTCAGAGCTGTACCTGGGGGTGTCAGAGGTGTATCTGGCAGTGTCGGACGTGTACCTGGGAGTGTCAGAGGTGTACCAGGGAATATCAGTGGAGTACCTAGCAGTGTCAAAGGTGTACCTGGGAGTCCCAGAGGTATACCTGGCAGTGTCAGAGGTGTACCTGGGAGTGTCAGAGGTGTACCTGGGAGTGTCAGAGGTGTACCCTGGAGTGTCAGAGGTGTACCTGGGAGTGTCAGAGGTGTACCTGGGAGTGTCGGAGGTGTACCTGGGAGAGTGAGAAGTGAACCTGGGAGTGTCGGAGGTGTTCCTGGGGGTGTCGGAGGTGTACCTGGCAGTGTCAGTGGTGTACCTGGGAGTGTCAGAGGTGTACCACGGAATGCCAGTGGAGTACCTGGGAGTGTCAGAGGTGTACCTGGGAGTGTCAGAGGTGTACCTGGGAGTGTCAGAGGTGTACCTGGGAGGTCAGAGGTGTACCTGGGAGGTCAGAGGTGTACCTGGGAATGTCGGAGGTGTACCTGCGAGTGTGAGAAGGTACCTGGAGAGTGCCTGGGGGTGTACCTGGGAGTGTCTGGGGTGTACCTGGGAGTGTCTGAGGTGTACCTGGGAATGTCAGGAGGTGTACCTGGGAGTGTCAGAGGTGTACCTGGGAGTGCAGAGTGTACCAGGGAGGTCAGAGGAGTACCTGGGAGTTTCAGGAGGTGCACCTGGGAGTGTCGGAGGTGTACATGGATTGTCAGAGGTGTACCTGCAGTGTCAGCGGTGTACCTGGGAGGCTCAGGGTGTGCCTGGGAATGTCAGAGGTGTACCTGGGAGTGTCTGAGGTGTACCTGTTAGTGTCTGAGGTGTACCTGGGAGTGTCAGAGAAGTTCCAGGGAGGTCACAGGAGAACCTGGGAGGTGAGAGGTGTACCTGAGGAGGTGAGGAGGTGTACCTAGGGAGTGTCTGAGGTGTACCTGGGAGGTCAGAGGTGTACCTGGGAGTGTCTGAGGTGTTCCTGGAGTGTCTGAGGTGTACCTGAGGTCAGGAGAACCAGGAGTGAAAGAGGTGTACCTGGGAGTGTCAGAGGTGTACCAGGGAATGTCTAAGGTGTACAGGAGTGTCAGAGGTGTCCCAGGGAGTGTCAGGAGGACCTGGGAGTGCCAGAGGTACCTGAGCATCAGGTGTACCGAGTATCGGAGGTTTACCTGGGAGTCTGAGTTGTACCTGCGAGTTTCGGGAGGCGGACCTGGGGTCAGAGGTGTACCTGGGAGTGTCAGAGGTATACCAGGGAGTGTCAGAGGTAAAATTAGGGAAGGGAGGTCAGAGGTGTACCTGGGAGGCTGGGGTGTACCTGGGAGTGTCAGAAGTGTACCTGGGAGGTCAGGGTGTACCAGGGAGTGTCAGGAGTACCTGGGAGGTTAGGAGGTATCAGTTAGTGACAGAGGAGTACCTAGGTGTCAGAGGTGTACCTAGGAGGTGGAGAAGTGTACCTGGGAGTGTCAGGGGTGTACCAGGGAGGTCAGTGGAGTACCTGGGAGTGTCAGAGGTGTACCTGGGAGTGTCAGAGCTGTACCTGGGAGGTCAGAGGTGTATCTGGGAGTGTCGGACGTGACCTGGGAGTGTCAGAGGTCCAGGGAATGTCAGTGGGAGTACCTAGTGTCAGAGGTGTACCTGGGAGGTCAGAGGCATACCTGGGAGGTCAGAGGTGTACCTGGAGGTCAGATGTACCTGGGAGGTCAGAGGAGTGCCCTGAGTGTCAGGAGGTGTACCTGAGAGGCTCAGGAGGTGTACCTGGGAGGTCAGAGGTACCAGGGAATGCCAGTGAGTATTGGAGGTCGTACCTGGGAGTGAGGTGTATCTGGAGGTCGGAGGTGTACCTGGGAGTGTATGAAGTGTACCTGGGAGGTCGGAGGTGTACCTGGGAGTGTCGGAGGTGTACCTGGGAGTGTGAGTGCGTGAGTGCCAGAGTACCTGGGAGTGTCAGAGGTGTAACTGAGAGGTCAGGAGGTACCAGAGAGTGTCGGAGGTACCTGGGAGTGTCAGAGGTGTACCTGAGGTTCTGGAGGTGTACCTGGGAGTGTCGAAGTGCGTCTGGGAGTGTCGAGTGTACCTGGGAGGTCGGAGGTGTACCTGGGAGTGTCAGAGGTGTACCTAGGGAGTGCATGAAGTGTACCTGGGAGGGAGAAGTGGACCTGAGGTCGGAGGTGTTCCTGGAGTGTCGGAGGTGTACCTGGCAGTGTCAGCGGTGTACCTGGGAGTCAGCGGTGTACCAGGGAATGCCAGTGGAGTACTTGCGAGTGTCAAGGTGTACCTATGTCGAGGTACTTATGTCGGAGGTGTACCTGGGAGTGCAAGGAAGTGTACCTGGGAGGTCGGAGGTGTACCTGGGAGGTCGGAGGTGTACCTGGGAGGTCAGAGGTGTAATTTGGGAGTGCCGAGGAGCACCTGGGGTCAGAGGTGTACCTGAGAGTGTCAGAGGTGTACCTGAGAGTGCCGGAGGTGTACCTGGGAGTGTCAGAGGTGTACCTGAGAGTGTGGAGGTGTACCTGGATGTAAGAAGGGCACCTGGGATGTCTGAGCACCTGGGAGTGTCGGAGGTGTACTTGCAGGTCAGAGGTGCCTGGGAGTGTCTGGGTAACCCGGGGAGTGTCAGAGGTGTACCTGGGAGTGTCAGGGTGTACCAGGGAGTGTCAGGAGTACCTGGGAGTGTCAGAGGTACCTGGGAGGTCAGAGGTGTACCTGGGAGGTCAGGAGTTGTACCTGGGAGGTCGGAGGTGCACCTGCGAGTGTGAGAACTGTACCTGAGAGTGTCTGGAGGTGTACCTGGCAGTGTCAGGGTGTATCTGAGTGTCGGAGGTGTTCCTGGAGGTCGGAGGTGTACCTGGCAGTGTCAGCGGTGTACCTGGGAGTGTCAGAGGTACCAAGAATGGTGGAGTACCCATGAGTGTCAAGTGTACCTGGGAGTGTCTGAGGTGTGCCTGGGAGTGTCAGGAGGTGCACTTGAGTGTCAGAGGTGCACCTTGGAGTGTCTGAGGTGTACCTGGGAGTGTCTGGTGTACCTGCAGTGTCTGAGGTGTACCTGGCAGTGTCTGAGTGTACCTGGCAGGTCAGGGTGTACCTGGGAGTGTCATGGTGTACCTGGGAGTGAGGTGTATCAGGGAGTGACAGATGAGTACCTAGAAGGTCAGAGGTGTACCTAGGAGTGGAGAAGTGTACCTGGGAGTGTCTGGGGTGTACCTGGGAGTTTCAAAGGGGTACCTGCGAGTGGCAGGGTGTACCAGGAGGTCAGTGAGTACCTGGGAGTTCAGAGGTGTCTGGGAGGTCAGAGGTGTACCTGGGAGGCTCAGAGGTGTACCTGGGAGTGTCAGGAGGTGTACCTGGGAGTGTCAGAGGTGTACCTGAGTAGTGACCTGGGAGGTCAGAGGTGCTGGGAGGCCGAGGTGACCTGGGAGTGTCAGAGGTGACCTGAGGTCAGGTGACCTGGGAGTGTCAGAGGTGTACCATGGAATGTCAGTGGAGTACCTGGCAGTGTCAGAGGTGTACCTGGGAGGGTCAGAGGTATACCTGGGAGGTCAGAGGTGTACCTGGGAGTGTCAGAGGTGTACCTGGGAGGTCAGAGGTGTACCCTGAGTTTCAGCGGTGTACC
Source organism: Homarus americanus (assembly GCF_018991925.1). Lineage (NCBI taxonomy): Eukaryota > Metazoa > Arthropoda > Malacostraca > Decapoda > Nephropidae > Homarus > Homarus americanus. The sequence goes on along the minus strand of NW_024722805.1, from coordinate 43,421 downwards.
TGGGAGTGTCAGAGGTGTACCTGGGAGGTCAGGAGGTGTACCTGGGAGGCCAGAGGTGTACCCTGTCAAGCGGTGTACCTGGGAGGTCAGAGGTGTACCTGGGAGGTCGGAGGTGCACCTGGGAGTGTGAGAAGTGTACCTGGGAGGTCGGAGGTGTTCCTGGGAGTGTCAGAGGTGTACCTGGCAGTGTCAGCGGTGTACCTGGGAGTGCCAGAGGTGTACCACGGTGCCAGTGGGATAACTGGGAGGTCAGGAGGTGTACACTGGGGAGGTCAGAGGTGTACCTGGGAGGTCAGAGGTGTACCTGGGAGTGTCAGAGGTGTACCTGGGAGTGTCAGAGGTGTACCTGGGAATGTCGGAGGTGTACCTGGGAGTGTGAGAAGTGTACCTGAGAGTGTCTGGGGTGTACCTGGGAGTGTCTAGGCACTGGAGGGTCTGAGGTACCTGGGAGGTCAGAGGTGTACCTGGGAGGTCAGAGGTGTACCTGGGAGGTCAGGAGAACCAGGGAGTGTAGAGGTACTGGGAGGTCGAGGTGTACCAGGGTGTGTCAGAGGTGTACCTGGGAGGTCAGAGGTGTACCTGGGAGTCAGGAGGTGTTCCTGAGAGGTCAGAGGTGTACCTGGGAGGTCAGAGGTGTACCTGGGAGTGTGTGTACCTGGAAGTGTCAGTGGTGTACCTGGGAGGTCAGAGGTGTACTTGGGAGGCCGAGGTGTCCTGAGAGGTCAGAGGTGTACCTGGAGTCAGGAGGTGTACCTGGAGTGTCAGAGTGTGTACCTGGGAGGTTGTGAGGGTACCTAGAATGTCTGAGGTGTACCTGAGTCTGAGGCAGCACCTGGGAGGTCAGATGTACCTGGGAGGCCAGAGGTACCTGGGAGGTCAGGTGTACCTGGAGTGTCGGAGGTGGGTACCTGGGAGTGGCGAGGTGGCCTGGGAGGCCTGAGGTGTACCTGGCAGTTTCTGAGGTGTACCTGGCAGTGTCTGAGGTGTACCTGGCACGGTCTGAGGTGTACCTGGCAGTGTCAGACATGCACCTGGGAGTGTCTGAGATGCACCTGGCGAGTGCCTGAGAGGTACCTGGGAGTGTCTGAGGTGTACCTGGGAGTGTCTGAGGTGTACCTGGGAGTGTCAGAAGTGTACCTGGGAGTGCCGGAGGTGTACCCGGGAGTGTCGGAGGTGTACCTGGGAGTGTCTGAGGTGTACCTGGGAGTAACGGAGGTGTACCTGGGAGTGTCAGAGGTGTACCAGGGAATGTCAGAAGGAGTACCTGGGAGTGTCAGGGGTGTACCTGGGAGTGACAGCGGTGTACCTGGGAGTGTCAGAAGTGTACCTGGGAGTGTCTGAGGTGTACCTCGGAGTGTCTGAGGTGTACCTGGGAGTGTCTGGGGTGTACCTAGGAGTGTCAGAGGAGTACTAGTGAGTGTCAGAGGTGTACCTATGAGTGTCTGAGGTGTACCTGGGAGTGTCAGAGGTGTACCTGGGAGTGTCTGATGTGTACCTGGGAGTGTCGGAGGAGTACCATGGAGTGTCAGACGAGTGCCACGGAGTGTCAGAGGAGTACCTGGGAGTGTCAGAGGTGTACCTGGGAGTGTCAGAGATGTACCTGGAAGTGTCTGACGTGTACCTGGGACTGTCAGAGGTGTACCTGGGAGTGTCTGAGGTGTACCTGGGAGTACCACAGGAGTACCAGGGAGTGTCAGAGGTGTACCTATGAGTGTCTGAGGTGTACCTGGGAGTGTCAGAGGTGTACCTGGGAGTGTCAGAGGTGTACCTGGGAGTGTCAGAGGTGTACCTGGGAGTGTCAGAGTGTACCTAGGAGTGTCTGAGGTGTACCTGAGAGTGTCTGAGGTGTACCTGGGAGTGTCAGAGGTGTACCTGGTAGTGTCAGAGATGTACCTAGGAGTGTCTGAGGTGTACCTGAGAGTGTCTGAGATGTACCTGGCAGTGTCTGAGGTGTACCTGGCAGTGTCTGAGGTGTACCCTGCAGTGTCTGAGGTGTACCTGGCAGTGCCAGACGTGCAACTGGGAGTGTCTGAGGTGCACTTGGCGAGTGCCTGAGGTGTACCTGGGAGTGTCTGTGGTGTACCTGGGAGTGTCTGAGGTGTACATGGGAGTGTCAGTGGTGTACCTGAGAGTGTCGGAGAGTTCCAGGAGGTCACAGGAGAACCTGGGAGTGTGAGAGGTGTACCTGAGGAGTGTGAGAGGGTGTACCTAGGAGTGTCTGAGGTACCTGGGAGTGTCAGAGGTACCTGGGAGTGTCTGAGGTGTTCCTGGGAGTGTCTGAGGTGTACAGGAGGTCAGGGGAAACCAGGAGGAAAGAGGTACCTGGGAGGTCAGAGGTACCAGGGAATGTCTAAGTGTACCTGGGAGTGTCAAAGGTGTACCAGGGAGTGTCAGAGGAATACCTAGGAGGTCAGAGGTACCTGGGAGTGTCAGAGGTGTACCTAGGAGTATCGGAGGTTTACTGAGTGTCGAGTACCTGTGAGTTTCTGGAGGTGTACCTGGGAGTGTGAGAGGTGTACCTAGGAGTGTCTGAGGTGTACCTGGGAATGTCAGAGGTGTACCTAGGAGTGTCTGAGGTGTACCTGGGAGTGTCTGAGGTGTACCTCTTAGTGTCGGAGGTGTACCTGGGAGTGTCAGAGGTGTACCAGAGAGTGTCATAGGTGTACCTGTTAGTGTCGGAGGTGTTACCTGGGAGTGTCTGGGGTGTACCTGTGAGTGTGGGGTGTACCTGGGAGTGTCAGGGGTGTACCAGGTGTCAGTGGGTACCTGGGAGTGTCAGAGAGTGCGCAGCAGGTGTCTGAGGTGTACCTGGGAGTGTCTGAGGTGTACCTGACAGTGTCTGAGGTGTACCTGGCAGTGTCTGAGGTGTACCTCGCAGTGTCAGCGGTGTACCTGGGAGTGTCAGCGGTGTACCTGGGAGTGTTAGAGGTGCATCAGCGAGTGACAGAGGAGACCTAGGAGTGTCAGAGGTGTACCTAGGAGTGTGAGAAGTGTACCTGGGAGTGTCTAGGGTGTGACTGGGAGTGTCAGAGGTGTACCTGGGATTGTCAGGGGTGTACCAAGGAGTGTCAGTGGAGTACATGGGTGTGTCAGTGGTGTACCTGGGAGTGTCAGAAGTGGACCTGGGAGTGTCAGAGGTGTATCTGGTAGTGTCGGACGTGTACCTGGAAGTGTCAGAGGTGTACCAGGGAATGTCAGTGGAGTACCTGGGAGTGTCAGAGGTGTACCTGGGAGTGTCAGAGGTGTACCTGTGAGTGTCAGAGGTGTACCTGGAAGTGTCACAGGAGTACCTGGGATTGTCAGAGGTGGCCACTTGGCAGTGTCGGGGTGTACCTGGGAGTGTCGAAGTGTACCTGGGAGTGTCAGAGGTATATCTGGGAGTGTCGGACGTGTACCTGGGAGTGTCAGAGGTGTACCAGGGAATGTCATTGGAGTACTTGGGAGAGTCAGAAGTGTACCTGGGAGTGTCAGAGGTGTACCTTGGAGTGTCAGAGGTGTACCTGGGAGAGTCAGAGGTGTACCTGGGAGTGTCGGAGGTGTACCTGGAAGTGTGAGAAGTATACCTGGGAGTGTCGGAGGTGTACCTGGAAGTGTTAGAGGTGTACCTGGGAGTGTCAGAGGTGTACCTTGGAGTATCAGAGGTGCACCATGGAGTGTCTGATGTGTACCTGGGAGTTTCAGAGGTGTACCTGGGAGTTTCAGAGGTGTACCTGGGAGTGTCAGAGGTGGACCTTGGAGTGTCAGAGGTGAACTTGGGAGTGAAAGAGGTGTACCTGGGAGTTTCGGAGGTGTACCTGTGAGTGTGAGAAGTGTACCTGGGAGTGTCGGAGGTGTTCCTGGGAGTGTCGGAGGTGTACCTGGCAGTGTCCGCGGTGTACCTGGGAGTGTCAGAGGTGTACCAGGAATGTCAGTGGAGTACCTGGGAGTGTCAAATGTGTACCTGGGAGTGTCAGAGGAGGTGTATCTGTGAGAGTGTGAGAGGTGTGTACCTTAGGTGTCAGAGGTGTACTTGGGGTGTCGGAGGTGTGTACCTGGGGTGTGAGAGGTGTACCTGAGAGTGTCGGAGGTGTACCTGGGAGTGTAAGAAGTGTACCTGGGAGTGTCGGAGGTGTACCTGGGAATGTCAGAGGTGTATTTGGGAGTGTCAGAGGTGTATCTGGGAGTGTCGGACGTGTTCCTGGGAGTGTCAGTGGTGTACCAGGGAATGTCAGTGGAGTACCTGGGAGTGTCAGAGGTGCACTTGGGAGTGTGAGAGGTGCACCTTGGAGTGACTGAGGTGTACCTGGCAGTGTCTGAGGTGCACCTGGCAGTGTCTGAGGTGTACCTGGCAGTGTCAGCGTTGTACCTGGGAGTGTCAGCGGTGTACCTCGGAATGTTAGACGTCCATCAGGGAGTGACAGATGAGTACGTAGGAGTGTCAGAGGTGTACCTGGGAGTGTCAGAGTGTGTACCTGGGAGTATCTGCGGTGTACCTGGGGTGTCAGAGGTGTACCTGGGAATGTCAGTGGAGTACCTGGGGTGTCAAGGTGTGCCTGGGGTGTCGGAGGTGTACCTGCAAGGGTGTCAGAGGTGTACCTGGAAGTGTCACAGGAGTACCTGGGATTGTCAGAGGTGTACTTGGCAGTGTCAGAGGTGTACTTGGGAGTGTCAGAGATGTACCTGGGAGTGTCAGAGGTGTATCGGGGAGTGTCGGACGTGGACCTGGGAGTGTCAGAGGTGTACCAGGGAATGTCATTGGAGTACTTGGGAGAGTCAGAAGTGTACCTGGGAGTGTCAGAGGTGTACCTTTGAGTGTCAGAGGTGTACCTGGGAGAGTCAGAGGTGTACCTGGGAGTGTCGGAATGTACCTGGAAGTGTGAGAAGTGTACACTGGGAGTGTCGGAGGTGTACCTGGAAGTGTCAGAGGTGTACCTTGGAGTGTCAGAGGTGTACTTGGGAGTGTCGGAGGTGTACCTGGGAGTGTGAGAAGTGTACCTGGGAGTGTCTGGGGTGTACCTGGGAGTGTCAGAGGTGTCCCTGAGAGTGTCGGAGGTGTACCTGGGAGTGTCAGAGGTGTACTTGGGAGTGTCAGAGGTGTACCTGGGAGTGTCAGCGGTGTACCTGGAAGTGTCTGAGGTGTACCTGGGGGTGTCAGAGGTGTGCCTGGGAGTGTCAGAGGTGCACTTGGGAGTGTCAGAGGTGCACCTTGGAGTGTCTGAGGTGTACCTGGGAGTGTCTGAGGTGTACCTGGCAGTGTCTGAGGTGTACCTGGCAGTGTCTGAAGTGTACCTGGCAGTGTCAGCGGTGTACCTGGGAGGGTGAGCGGTATACCTGGGAGTGTTAGAGGTGTATCAGGGAGTAACAGAGGAGTAACTAGGAGTGTCAGAGGTGTACCTGGGAGTGTTAGAAGTGTACCTGGGAGTATCTGCGGTGTACCTGGGAGTGTCAGAGGTGTACCTGGGGTGTCTGGGTGTACCTGGGGTGTCTGAGGTGTACCTGGGGTGTCAGAGGTGTACCTGGGGTGTCAGAGGGTACCTGGGAGTGTCAGGAGAGGGAACCAGGAGTGTAAGAGGTGTTCTGGGAGTCAGAGGTGTGCAGGGGAGTGTCAGAGGTGTCACCTGAGTGTCAGGGTGTACCTGGGGTGTCAGAGGTGTTCCTGAGGAGTGTCAGAGGTGTACCTGGGGTGTCAGAGGTTTACCTGAGTGTCAGTGGTGTACCTGGAGTGTCAGTGGGTGTACCTGGGAGTGTCAGAGGTGTGGGGAGTGTCAGGGTGTTCCTGAGGTGTCAGAGGTGCCTGGGTCAGAGGTGTACCTGGGAGTGTCAGAGGTGTGCCTGGGAATGTCAGAGGTGTACCTGGGGGTGTCTGAGGTGTACCTGTTAGTGTCTGAGGTGTACCTGGGAGTGTCAGAGAAGTTCCAGGGAGTGTCAAAGGAGGGCACAGTGTGAGGTGTACCTGAGGAGTGTGAGAGGTGTACCTGGGAGTGTCAGGTGTACCTGGGGTGTCAGGTGTGCAAGTGTCTGGTGTTCTGGGGAGTGTCTGGGGTGTGCCTGGGTGTCAGGGGGAGAACCAGGGAGTAAAGAGGTGTACCTGGGGTGTCAGAGGTGTACCAGGGAATGTCTAAGGTGTACCTGGGGTGTCAGAGGTGTACCAGGGAGTGTCAGAGGAATACCTGGGAGTGTCAGGGGTGTGCCTGGGAGTGTGAGGTGTACCTGGGTATCGGGGTTTACCTGGGGTGTCAGGAGTTGTACCTGCGAGGTTTCGAGGCGGACCTGGGAGTGTCAGAGGTGTACCTGGGAGTGTCAGAGGTATACCAGGGAGTGTCAGAGGTGTACCAGGGAATGTCAGTGGGTACCTGGGGTGTCAGAGGTGTACCTGGGGTGTCAGGGGTGTGCCTGGGGTGTCAGAGGTGTCACCTGGAGTGTGAGGTGTGCCAGGGGTGTCAGTGGAGTACCTGGGAGTGTTAGAGGGTATCAGTTAGTGATGAAGTACCTAGAGTGTCAGAGGTGTACCTGGGGTGTGAGAAGTGTGCCTGGGAGTGTGTCTGGGGTGTGCCTGGGAGTGTCAGGGTGTACCTGGGAGTGTCAGGGGTGTACCAGGGAGTGTCAGTGGGCATGGGAGTGTCAGGGTACCTGGGAGTGTCAGAGCTGTACCTGGGAGTGTCAGAGGTGTATCTGGGAGTATCGGACGTGTGCCTGGGAGTGTCAGGTGTGCAGGGAATGTCAGTGGAGTACCTGGCAGTGTCAGAGGTGTGCCTGGGGTGTCAGAGGTATACCTGGGGTGTCAGAGGTGTACCTGGGGTGTCAGAGGTGTACCTGGGGTGTCAGAGGAGTACCCTGGAGTGTCAGAGGTGTACCTGAGTGTCAGGTGTGCCTGGGAGTGTCGGAGGTGTACCTGGTGTGTCAGAGGTGTGCTTGGGAGTGTCGGAGGTGTACCTGGGGTGTGAGAAGTGTTCTGGGGAGTGTGGTGTTCCTGGGAGTGTCGGAGGTGTACCTGGCAGTGTCAGCGGTGTGCCTGGGAGTGTCAGAGGTGTACCAGGGAATGCCAGTGGAGTACTTGCAGAGTGTCAAAGGTGTGCCTGGAGTGTCAGGTGTACCTGGGGAGTGTCGGAGGTGTGCCTGGGAGGTGTGAAGTGTGCCTGGGGTGTCGGAGGTGGCACCGAGTGTCGGAGGTGTGCCTGGGGTGTCAGAGGTGTGCTTGGGGTGCCAGAGGTGTGCCTGGGAGTGTCAGAGGTGTACCTGAGAGTGTCAGAGGGTGTGCCTGGGGTGTCAGGGTGTGCCTGGGTGTCAGGGTGTACCTGAGGTGTCGGAGGTGTACCTGGGGTGTGAGGTGTGCCTGGGAGTGTCGGAGGTGTGCCGGGGTGTCGAGGTGTGCCTGGCTGTCAGAGGTGTGCCTGGGAGTGTCTGGGGTGTAACCTGGGAGTGTCAGAGGTGTGCCTGGGAGTGTCAGGGGTGTGCCAGGGAGTGTCAGTGGAGTACCTGGGAGTGTCAGAGGTGTGCCTGGGAGTGTCAGAGTGTGCAAGTGTCAGAGTTGTACCTGGGAGTGTCGGAGGTGCACCTGCAAGTGTGAGAACTGTACCTGAGAGTGTCTGGGGTGTGCCTGGCAGTGTCAGCGGTGTATGTGAGAGTGTCGGAGGTGTTCCTGGGAGTGTCGGAGGTGTACCTGGCAGTGTCAGCGGTGTACCTGGGGTGTCAGAGGTGTCCCAAGGAATGCCAGTGGGTACCTGCAGTGTCAAGGGCCTGGGAGTGTCTGAGGTGTGCCTGGGAGTGTCAGAGGTGCACTGGGGTGTCAGGGCACCTTGGAGTGTCTGAGGTGTGCCTGGGAGTGTCTGAGGTGTGCCTGGCAGTGTCTGAGGGTGTGCCTGGCAGTGTCTGGGGTGTACCTGGCAGTGTCAGCGGTGTGCCTGGGGAGTGTCAGCGGTGTGCCTGGGGTGTTGGAGGTGTCAGGGGTGACAGATGAGTACCTAGAAGTTGAGGTGTGCCTAGGGGTGTGAGAGAGTGTGCCTGGGGTGTCTGGGGTGTACCTGGGAGTTTCAAGGGGTACCTGCAGTGGCAGGGGTGTGCCAGGGAGTGTCAGTGGTGCCTGGGAGTGTCAGGGTGTGCCACCTGAGTGTCAGAGCTGTGCCTGGGGGGTTCAGAGGGTGTATCTGGAGTGTCGGACGTGTGCCGAGTGTCAGAGGTGTACCATGGAATGTCAGTGGAGTACCTGGCAGTGTCAGAGGTGTGCCGAGTGTCAGAGGTATGCCTGGGTGTCAGGGTGTACCTGGGAGGTGTCAGAGGTGTACCTGGGAGTGTCAGAGGTGTACCCTGGGTTCAGCGGTGTGCCTGGGAGTGTCAGAGGTGTACTGGGGAGTGTCAGAGGTGTACCTGGGGTGTCAAGGTGTGCCCTGGTGTCAGCAGTGTGCCAGTGTCAGGGGGTGTGCCTGGGGTGTCGGGGTGTACCTGGGAGTGTGAGAGTGTGCCTGGGGTGTCGGAGGTGTTCCTGGAGTGTCAGAGTGTGCCTGGCAGTGTCAGCGGTGTGCCTGGGGAGTGCAGAGTGTGCCACGGAATGCCAGTGGAGTACCTGGGAGTGTCAGAGGTGTGCCTGGGAGTGTCAGAGGTGTACCTGGGGAGTGTCAGAGGTGTGCCTGGGAGTGTCAGAGGTGTGCCTGGGGTGTCAGAGGTGTGCCTGGGGAATGTCGGAGGTGTGCCTGCGAGTGTGAGGGGTGTACCTGGGGTGTCTGGGGTGTGCCTGGGGTGTCTGGTGTGCCTGGGGTGTCTGGGGTGTGCCTGGGGTGTGGGGGTGTGCTGGGGGTGTCAGAGGTGTGCCTGGGTGTCAGAGGTGTGCCTGGGAGTGTCAGGGTGTGCCTGGGGTGCCTGAGGTGTGCCAGGGGTTTCCAGTGGAGTGCCTGGGAGTGTCAGAGGTGTACCTGGGAGTGTCAGAGGTGTGCCTGGGGTGTCAGAGGTGTGCCTGGGGTGTCAGGTGTGCCTGGGAGTGTCAGGTGTGCCTGGGGAGTGTCGGAGGTGTGCCTGGAGGTGTGAGAGTGTGCCAGGGTGTCAGAGGGGTGTGCCTGGGTGTCTGGGGTGTGCCTGGGAGTGTCAGGTGTACCTGGGGTGTCAGAGGTGTACCTGGGAGTGTCAGAGGTGTGCTGGGAGTGTCAGGGAGAGAACCAGGGGAGTGTAAGAGGTGTGCCTGGGGGTGTCAGAGGTGTGCCAGGAGTGTCAGGGGTGTACCTGGGATGTCAGAGGTGTACCTGGGAGTGTCAGAGGTGTTCTGGGAGTGTCAGAGGTGTACCTGGGAGTGTCAGGGGTGTGACCTGGAATCAGTGGTGTATGCCTGGAAGTGTCAGTGGTGTACCTGGGGTGTCAGAGGTGTGCCTGGAGTGTCAGAGGTGTTCCTGGGAGTGTCAGGAGGTGTACCTGGGAGCTCAGAGGGTGTGCCTGGGGTGTCAGAGTGTGCCTGGGGAATGTCAAGGGGTGTACCTGGGGTGTCTGGTGTGCCTGTTGGTGTCAGAGGTGTACCTGGGGTGTCAGGAGAGAGTTCCAGGGGAGTGTCAGGGAGTACCTGGGTGTGAGGAGGTGTGCCTGGGGAGTGTCAGGAGGTGTGCCTATGGTGTCTGGGGTGTGCCTGGGGTGTCAGAGGTGTACCTCAGGAGTGTCTGAGGTGTTCCTGGGGAGTGTCTGGGGTGTGCCTGGGGTGTGGGGAGTCCAGGGGAAAGAGGTGTGCCTGGGGAGTGTCAGGGTGCTGGGGTGTCAGAGGGGTACCAGGGAGTGTCAGAGGTGTGCCAGGGGATGTCAGTGGGTGCCTGGGAGTGTCAGGGTGTGACCTGGGAGTGTCAGGGGTGTACCTGGGAGTGTCAGAGGTGTACCTGGGAGTGTCAGGGGTGTACCAGGAGTGTCAGTGGAGTACCTGGGGTGTCAGAGGTGTACCTGGGAGTGTCAGAGGTGTGCCTGGGGAGTGTCAGGTTGTGCCTGGGTGTTGGAGTGCACCTGCGAGAGTGTGAGGAGCTGTGCCTGAGGTGTCAGAGGTGTGCCTGGCAGTGTCAGCGGTGTACCTGGGGTTGGAGGTGTTCCTGGGGTGTGTGGAGGTGTGCCTGGCAGTGTCAGCGGTGTGCCTGGGGTGTCAGAGGTGTGCAGGGTGCCAGTGGATTACCTGCAGTGTCAAGGTGTGCCTGGGGTGTCAGAGGTGTGCCTGGGTGTCAGGAGGTGCACTTGGGGTGTCAGAGGTGCTGTGGGTGTCTGGTGTGCCTGGGGGTGTCTGGGGTGTGCCTGGCAGTGTCTGGGGTGTGCCTGGCGGTGTCTGAGTGTGCCAGGCAGTCAGCGGTGTGCCTGGGTGTCAGCGGTGTGCCTGGGTGTTGGGAGGGTGTATCAGGGGTGACAGATGAGGTACCTGGGAGTGTCAGAGGTGTGCCTGGGAGTGTGAGGGTGTGCCTGGGGTGTCTGGGGTGTGCCTGGGGTTTCAAGGGGTGCCAGGTGGCAGGGGTGTGCCAGGGGTGTCAGTGGAGTGCCTGGGTGTCAGAGGTGTGCCTGGGGTGTCAGGCTGTACCTGGGGAGTGTCAGAGGTGTATCTGGGGAGTGTCGGACGTGTGCCTGGGGTGTCAGAGGTGTACCATGGAATGTCAGTGGAGTACCTGGCAGTGTCAGAGGTGTGCCTGGGGGGTCCAGAGGTATGCCTGGGGAGTGTCAGAGGTGTGCCTGGGGAGTGTCAGAGGTGTACCTGGGAGTGTCAGTGGTGTGCCCTGGAGTGTGTGGTGTGCCTGGGAGTGTCAGAGGTGTGCCTGGGGTGTTGGAGGTGTACCGGGAGTGTGAGAAGTGTACCAGGAGTGTCAGGTGTTCCTGGGGTGTCAGAGGTGTGCCTGGCAGAGTGTCGAGCTGTGCCTGGGTGTCAGAGGTGTGCCACGGAATGTCAGTGGAGTAGCTGGGAGTGTCAAGGTGTGCCTGGGTGTCAGGGGAGGTGTGCCTGGGAGTGTCAGTGGAGTGCCTGGGGGTGTCAGAGGTGTGCCTGGGGTGTCAGAGGTGTGCCTGGGATGTCAGAGGGTGCTCTTGGGGAGTGTCAGGAGGTGCTGCTTGGGTGTCTGAGGGGTGTGCCTGGGAGTGTGTGGTGCCTGGCAGTGTCTGGGGTGTGCCTGGGGTGCCTGAGTGTGTACCTGGCAGTGTCAGGCGGTGTGCCTGGGGTGTGTCAGCGGTTGACCTGGGGATGTGGGGTGTATCAGGGGTGACAGAGAGGAGTACCTAGAAGTGTCAGAGGTGTGTACCTGGGTGTGTGAGAAGTGTGCCTGGGAGTGTCTGGGGTGCCTGGAGTGTCAGAGGTGTGCCTGGGGAGTGTCAGGTGTGCCAGGGGTGTCAGTGAGGTGCCTGGGAGTGTCAGAGGTGGCCTGGGGTGTCAAAGCTGTGCCTGGGAGTGTCAGAGGTGTATCTGGGAGTGTCGGACGTGCCTTTGGGTTTTCAGAGGTTTACCAGGGAATGTCAGGTGGAGTACCTGGCAGTGTCAGAGGTGTACCTGGGGTGTCAGAGGTGTGCCTGGGGTGTCAGAGGTGTGCCTGGGAGTGTGAGGGTGTGCCTGGGGAATGTCAGGGTGTGCCTGGGAGGTGTGAGAGTGTGCCTGAGGTGTCTGGGGTGTGCCTGGGGGTGTCTGGGGTGTGCCTGGGTGTCTGAGGTGTGCCTGGCGGTGTCAGAGGTGTGCCTGGGGTGTCAGAGGGTGTGCCTGGGGATGTCAGGGTGTGCCAGGGAGTGTCAGAGGTACCTGGGAGTGTCAGAGGGGTGTACCTGGGGTGTCAGAGGTGGCATGGGTGTCAGAGGTGTGCCTGGCAGTGTCAGCGGTGTGCCTGGGAGTGTCAGAGGTGTGCCTGGGAATGTCAGAGGTGTGCCTGGGAGTGTCTGAGGGGTGTGCCTGGTAGTGTCTGAGGGTGTGCCTGGGAGTGTCAGAGGGGTTCAGGGGTGTCAGGGGAGGGGCACAGGGAGTGTGAGGAGGTGTGCCTGGGGTGTGAGGGGTGTGCCTGGGTGTCTGAGGTGTGCCTGGGGTGTCAGAGGTGTCCCTGGGAGTGTCTGAGGGTGTTCCTGGGGTGTCTGAGGGTGTGCCTGGGGTGTCAGGGGAGGAACCAGGGGTGAAAGGGTGTGCCTGGGGTGTCAGAGGTGTGCCAGGGAATGTCTAAGGTGTGCCTGGGTGTCAGGGTGTGCCAGGGGTGTCAGAGGAATGCCTGGGGTGTCAGAGGTGCAGGAGTGTCAGAGGTGTACCTAGGGTGTCGGAGGTGTACCTGGGAGTGTCAGGTTGTACCTGCAGGTTTCGGAGGGGGACCTTGGAGTGTCAGAGGTGTGCCTGGGGTGTCGGGTGTGCCAGGGGTGTCAGAGGTGTGCCAGGGGTGTCAGTGGGAGTATCTGGGAGTGTCAGAGGTGTGCCTGGGAGTGTCAGGGGTGTGCCTGGGGTGTCAGGGTGTGCCTGCGAGTGTCAGGGTGTGCCAGGGGTGTCAGTGGAGTGCCTGGGGTGTGGGGTGTATCAGTTAGTGATAGAGGAGTACCTGGAAGTGTCAGAGGTGTGCAGGAGTGTGAGAGTGTGCCTGGGGTGTCTGGGGGTGCCTGGGGAGTGTCAGAGGTGTGCCTGGGGTGTCAGAGGTGTGCCTGGGGAGTGTAAGAGGGTGTCTGGGAATGTCAGGTGTGCCTGCGGGTGTGAGGGGTGTGCCTGGTTGTCTGGGGTGTGCCTGGGGTGTGGGGTGTGCCAGGGTGTCTGGTAGCAGTGACAGGGTGTGCCTGGGGTGTCAGGGTGTGCCTGGGTGTCAGGGGTGTGCCAGGGAGTGTCAGAGGGTACCTGGGGTGTGAAGGTGTGCCTGGGGAGTGTCAGGGGTGTGCCAGGGGGTGTCAGAGGTGTGCCGGATGTCGGAGGTGTGCCTGGCAGGTGTGAGGAGGTGTGCCTGAGGTGTCTGGGGTGGCCTGGGTGTGTGGTGTGGGGTGTCTGGGGTGTGCCTGGGGTGTCAGAGGTGTGCCTGGGGTGTCAGGGGTGTGCAGGGAGTGTCAGAGGGAGTACCTGGGGTGTCAGGGGTGTGCCTGGGGTGTCAGGAGGTGTGCTGGAGTGTCAGAGGTGTGCCTGGCAGTGTCAGCGGTGTGCCTGGGAGTGTCAGAGGTGTGCCTGGAATGTCAGAGGTGTGCCTGGGGTGTCTGAGGTGTGCCTGGTGGTGTCTGAGGTGTGCCTGGGAGGGTCAGAGGGGTTCCAGGGGTGTCAGAGGAGAACCTGGGGAGTGTGAGAGGAGGTGCCTGAGGGGTGTGAGAGGTGTGCCTGGGGTGTCTGAGGTGTGCCTGGGGGTGTCAGAGGTGTGCCTGAGGTGTCTGAGGTGTTCCTGGGGTGTGTCTGGGGTGTGCCTGGGGTGTCAGGTGAGAACCAGGGGTGAAAGGGTGTGCCTGGGGTGTCAGAGGTGTGCCAGGGAATGTCTGGTGTGCCTGGGGTGTGAGGTGTGCAGAGGAGTGTCAGAGGAATGCCAGAGTGTCAGAGGTGTGCCTGGGGTGTCAGAGGTGTGCCTGGGAGTGTGTCGGAGGTTTACCTGGGAGTGTCGGAGTTGTGCCTGCAGGTTTCGGGCGGGACGAGGTGTCAGGTGTGCCTGGGGTGTCGGAGCTATGCCAGGAGTGTCTGAGGTGTGCAGGGAATGTCAGTGGAGTGCCGGGTGTCAGGAGGTGTGCCGGGTGTCAGGGGTGTGCCTGGGGGTGTCAGAGGTGTGCCTGGAGTGTCAGGGGTGTCCAGGGGGTGTCAGTGGGTGCCTGGAGGTGTTGGGGTGTGTCAGTTGAGTGATGAAGGTGCTGGGGTGTCAGAGGTGTGCCTGGGGTGTGAGAGTGTGCCTGGGGGTGTCTGGGGTGTGCCTGGGGTGTCAGAGGTGTGCCTGGGGAGTGTCAGGGGTGTGCCAGGAGTGTCAGTGGGTGCCTGGGAGTGTCAGAGGGTGTGCCTGGAGTGTCAGTGCTGTGCCTGGGAGTGTCAGGGTGTGCTCTGGGGAGTGTCGGACGTGTGCCTGGGGAGTGTCAGAGGTGTACCAGGAATGTCAGTGAGTACCTGGGAGTGTCAGAGGTGTGCCTGGGGTGTCAGGGTGTGCCTGGGGTGTCGGAGGTGTGCCTGGGTGTGTCAGAGGTGTGCCTGGGGTGTCAGAGTGTGCCTGGGGTGTGAGGGGTGTGCCTGGGTGTCGGAGGTGTTCCTGGGAGTGTCGGAGGTGCTGGCAGTGTCAGCGGTGTGCCTGGGAGTGTCAGAGGTGTGCCAGGGAATGCCAGTGGAGTACCTGCAGTGTGTCAGGGGTGTGCCTGGGGTGTCGGAGGTGTGCCTGGGGTGTCAGTGTGCCTGGGTGTCGGGTGTGCCTGGGGTGTATGGAGGTGTGCGTGGGAGTGTCGGAGGTGTGCCTGGGGTGTCAGAGGTGTGCCTGGGGAGTGTCAGGGGCCTGGGGTGCCAGAGGTGTGCCTGAGTGTCAGAGGTGTGCACCAGAGTGTCAGAGGTGTGCCTGGAGTGTCGGAGGTGCAGGTGTCAGAGGTGTGCCTGAGGTGTCGGAGGTGTGCCTGGGAGTGTGGGGTGTGCCAGAGTTGTCGGGTGTGCCTGGGGTGTCGGAGTGTGCCTGGGGTGTCGGAGGTGTGCCTGGGGTGTGTAAGTGTGTGCGTGGGGAGTGTCGGAGTGTGCCTGGGGTGTCAGAGGTGTGCCTGGGAGTGTCAGGGGTGTGCTTGGGGTGCCAGGTGTGCCTGGGGTGTCAGAGGTGTGCCTGGGAGTGTCAGAGGGTGTGCCTGAGTGTCAGGAGGTGTGCCTGGGGGTGTCAGAGGTGTGCCTGAGGTGTCGGAGGTGTGCCAGTGTAAGAGTGTGCCTGGGGTGTCGGGTGTGCCGGTGTGTCGGAGGTGTGCCTGGCGGTGTCAGAGGTGTGCCTGGGGAGTGTCTGGGGTGTAACCTGGGGAGTGTCAGAGGTGTGCCTGGTTGTCAGGGGTGTGCCAGGGAGTGTCAGTGGGTGCCTGGGGTGTCAGAGGTGTACCTGGGAGTGTCAGAGGTGTGCCTGGAGTGTCAGGGTTGTGCCTGGGAGTGTCGGAGGTGCACCTGCAGTGTGAGACTGTGCCTGAGAGTGTCTGGGGTGTGCCTTGCAGTGTCAGCTGATGCCTGGGAGTGTCAGAGGGTGCCTTGGGAGTGTCAGGTGCACCTTGGAGTGTCTGAGGTGTGCCTGGGGTGTCTGGGGTGTGCCTGGCAGTGTCTGAGGGTGTGCCTGGTGTCTGGGGTGTGCCTGGCAGTGTCTGAGGGTGTGCCTGGCAGTGTCTGGTGTGCCTGGGTGTGTCCGGTGTGCCTGGGGTGTCAGCGGTGTTCCTGGGAGTGTTGGGGGTGTATCAGGGGTGACAGATAGTGCCTAGAAGTGTCAGAGGTGTGCCTAAGTGTGAGAGTGTGCCTGGGTGTCTGGGGTGTGCCTGGGGAGTTTCAAGGGGGTACCTGCAGTGGGAGGGGTGTGCCAGGGAGTGTCAGTGGGTGCCTGGGGAGTGTCAGAGGGTGTGCCTGGGGAGTGTCAGAGCTGTGCCTGGGGTGTCAGAGGTGATCTGGGGAGTGTCGGACGTGTGCCTGGGAGTGTCAGGGTGTGCCATGGAATGTCAGTGGAGTACCTGGCAGTGTCAGAGGTGTGCCCGAGTGTCAGAGGTATGCCTGGTGTCAGAGGTGTGCCTGGGGTGTCAGGAGGTGTGCCCAGTGTCAGGAGGTGTGCCTGGGTGTCAGCGGTGTGCCTGGGGTGTCAGGGTGTGCCGAGTGTCAGAGGTGTGCCTGGGGTGTGTCAGGAGGTGTGCCCTGGGTGTCAGCGGTGTGCCTGGGTGTCAGAGGTGTGCCTGGGGTGTCGGAGGTGTGCCTGGGGAGTGTGAGAGGTGTGCCTGGGGTGTCAGGTGTTCTGGGAGTGTCAGAGGTGTGCCTGGCAGTGTCAGCTGTGTGCCTGGGGAGTGCCAGAGGTGTGCAGTGGAGTGCCTGGGGTGTCAGAGGTGTGCCTGGGAGTGTCAGAGGTGTGCCGGGAGTGTCAGAGGTGTGCCTGGGGAGTGTCAGAGGTTGCCTGGGGTGTCAGGGTGTACCGGATGTCGGAGGTGTGCCTGCGGGTGTGAGAGTGTGCCTGAGGTGTCTGGGGTGTGGGGTGTCTGGGGTGTGCCTGGGGTGTCTGGGTGTGCCTGGGGTTTCAGGGGTGTGGGTGTCAGGGGTGTGCCTGGGTGTCAGGGGTGTGCCAGGGTGTCAGAGGAGTGCCTGGGGTGTCAGGTGCCTGGGAGTGTCGGAGGTGTGCATGGATTGTCAGAGGTGTGCTGGCAGTGTCAGCGGTGTGCCCGAGTGTCAGAGGTGTGCCTGGGAATGTCAGAGGTGTGCCTGGGGAGTGTCTGGGGTGTGCCTGTTGGTGTCTGAGGTGTGCCTGGGGAGTGTCAGAGAGTTCCGGGGAGTGTCTGGGAGAACCCGAGTGTGAGGTGTGCCTGAGGGGGTGTGAGGTGTGCCTGGGTGTCTGAGGTGTGCCTGGGGTGTCAGGAGGTGTGCCTGGAGGTGTCTGGGGTGTTTCTGGGGTGTCTGGGGTGTGCCTGGGGTGTCAGGGGAGAACCAGGGGTGAAGGGTGTGCCTGGGGAGTGTCAGAGGTGTGCCAGGGATGTCTAAGGTGTGAGTGTCAGAGGTGTCCCAGGGGTGTCAGAGGAATGCCTAAGTGTCAGGGTGTGCCTGGGGAGTATCAGGGGTGTACCTAGAGTATCGGAGGTTTACCTGGGAGTGTCGGTTGTACCTGGAGTTTCGGAGGCGGACCTGGGAGTGTCAGAGGTGTGCCTGGGAGTGTCAGAGGTATGCCAGGGAGTGTCAGAGGTGTACCAGGGAATGTCAGTGGAGTGCCAGTGTCAGAGGTGTGCCAGTGTCAGGGGTGTGCCTGGGGTGTCAGAGTGTGCCTGGGTGTCAGGGGTGTGCCAGGGGTGTCAGTGGGTGCCTGGGTGTTGGGGGTTGTATCAGTTGGTGATGGGGTACCTGGTGTCAGAGGTGTGCCTGGGGTGTGAAGTGTGCCTGGGGTGTCGGGGTGTGCCAGGGAGTGTCAGTGGAGTGCCTGGGGTGTCAGGCTGTACCTGGGGAGTGTCAGAGCTGTGCCTGGGAGTGTCAGGGGTGTGTCTGGGAGTGTCGGACGTGGACCTGGGGTGTCAGAGGTGTGCAGGGAATGTCAGTGGAGTGCCTGGCAGTGTCAGAGGTGTGCCTGGGGTGTCAGGAGGTATGCCTGGGAGTGTCAGAGGGTGTGCCTGGGACAGGTGTGCCTGAGGTGTCAGGAGGTGCCTGGTGTCAGAGGTGTGCCTGGGGTGTCAGAGGTGTGCCTGGGGTGTCAGAGGTGTGCCAGGGGAATGCCAGTGGGTGCTGCAGTGTCAAGGTGTGCCTGGGGAGTGTCAGGGGTGTGTCTGGGAGTGTCGGAGGTGTGCCTGGAGTGTATGAAGTGTGCCTGGGGTGTCGGAGGTGTGCCTGGGGTGTCGGAGGTGTGCCTGGGGTGTCAGGGGTGTGCTTGGGTGTCAGAGGTGTGCCTGGGGAGTGTCAGAGGTGTACCTGAGGAGTGTCAGGGTGTGCAGAGGTGTGGGATGTGTGCCTAGTGTCAGAGGTGTGCCTGAGGTGTCAGGAGGTGTGCTGGAGTGTGGGGGTGTGCCTGGGGTGTCGGGTGTGCAGGTGTCGGAGGTGCCTGGCAGTGTCAGAGGTGTGCCTGGGAGTGTATGAGTGTGCCTGGGGTGTGGGGGTGTGCCTGGAGTGTCAGGTGTTCCTGGGAGTGTCGGAGGTGTGCCTGGCAGTGTCAGCAGTGTGCCTGGGAGTGTCAGAGGTGTGCCAGGGAATGCCAGTGGAGTGCTTGCGGTGTCAAGGTGTGCCTGGGGTGTCGGGTGTGCCTGGGGAGTGTCGGGTGTGCCTGGGGTGTATGGGGTGTGCAAGTGTCAGTGTGGGGATAGGTGTGCCTGGGTGTCAGTGTGGCAGGTGCCAGAGGTGTGCACCAGGTGTGTGGGAGGTGTGCCCTGGGGTGTCAGGAGGTGTGCCTGGGGTGTCGGAGTGTGTAGGGTGTCAGGTGTGCCTGGGAGTGTCGGGTGTGCCTGGGGTGTGGGGTGTGCCTGGGGTGTCGGGTGTGCCTGGGGTGGGGTGTGCCTGGGTGTCAGAGGTGTGCCTGGGGTGTCTGGGGTGTAACCTGGAGTGTCAGGGTGTGCCTGGGTGTCAGGGGTGTGCCAGGGGTGTGTGGAGTGCCTGGGGTGTCAGAGGTGTGCCTAGTGTCAGAGTGTGCCTGGGGTGTCAGGTTGTGCCTGGGGTGTCGGAGGTGCACCTGCAGTGTGAGAACTGCCTGAGGTGTCTGGGGTGTGCAGTGTCAGCGGTGTATCTGAGAGTGTCGGAGGTGTTCCTGGGGTGTCGGAGGTGTGCCTGGGTGTCAGCGGTGTGCCTGGGAGTGTCAGGGTGTGCAAGGAATGCCAGTGGAGTACCTGCAGTGTCAAGGTGTGCCTGGGAGTGTCTGGTGTGCCTGGGAGTGTGTCAGAGGTGCACTTGGGAGTGTCAGAGGTGCCTTGGGTGTCTGGGGTGTGCCTGGGGTGTCTGGGGTGTGCCTGGCAGTGTCTGGGGTGTGCCTGGCAGTGTCTGAGGTGTGCCTGGCAGTGTCAGCAGTGTGCCTGGGGAGTGTCAGCGGTGTGCCTGGAGTGTTAGGTGTATCAGGGGTGACAGATGGGTGCCTAGAGTGTCAGAGGTGTGCCTGGGGTGTGAGAGTGTGCCTGGGGTGTCTGGGGTGTGCCTGGGGTTTCAAGGGGTGCCTGGGTGGCAGGGTGTGCCAGGGGAGTGTCGGTGGAGTGCCTGGGGTGTCAGAGGTGTGCCTGGGGGTGTCAGAGCTGTGCCTGGGGTGTCAGAGGTGTATCTGGGAGTGTCGGACGTGTGCCTGGGAGTGTCAGAGGTGGCCTGTGGAATGTCAGTGGGTACCTGGCAGTGTCAGAGGTGTGCCTGGGAGTGTCAGAGGTATGCCTGGGAGTGTCAGGGTGTGCCTGGGGAGTGTCAGAGGTGTGCCTGGGTGTCAGAGGTGTGCCCTGGGTTTCAGCGGTGTGCCTGGGGTGTCAAGGTGTGCCTGGGGTGTCAGAGTGTGCCTGGGGAGTGTCAAGTGTGCCTGGGTGTCAGCGGTGTGCCTGGGAGTGTCAGAGGTGTGCCTGGGGTGTCGGAGGTGTGCCTGGGGTGTGAGAAGTGTGCACCTGGGAGTGTCGGAGGTGTTCCTGGGGAGTGTCAGAGGGTGTGCCTGGTGTCAGCGGTGTGCCTGGGGTGCCAGAGGTGGCACCTGGGGAGTGTCAGAGAGGTGTGCCTGGGGTGTCAGAGGTGTGCCTGGGGAGTGTCAGAGGTGTGCCTGGGGTGTCAGAGGTGTGCCTGGGAGTGTCGGAGGTGTGCCTGCGAGTGTGAGATGTGCCTGAGGTGTCTGGGGTGTGCCTGGGGTGTCTGGGGTGTGCCTGGGGTGTCTGGGGTGTGTGGGTGTCAGAGGTGTGCACCAGGGTGTCAGGAGGTGCCTGGGGTGTCAGGAGAGGACAAGGGGTGTGGGGTGTGCCTGGGAGTGTCAGAGGTGTGCCAGGGGTGTCAGGAGGTGTGCCTGGGGTGTCAGAGGTGTGCCTGGGGTGTCAGAGGTGTTCCTGAGTGTCAGAGGTGTGCCTGGGGTGTCAGAGGTGTGCCTGGGAGTGTCAGTGGTGTGCCTGGAAGTGTCAGTGGTGTGCCTGGGGTGTCAGAGGTGTGCTTGGGAGTGTCAGAGGTGTTCCTGGTGTCAGAGGTGTGCCTGGGGAGTCTCAGAGGTGGCCGGGAGTGTCAGAGGTGGCCTGAGAATGTGGGTGTGCAAGTGTCTGAGGTGTGGTGTCTGGGGTGTGCAAGTGTCAGAGTTCAGGGAGTGTCAAGGAGAACCTGGGAGGTGTGAGAGGTGTGCCTGAGGTGTGAGAGTTGGGGTGTCTGGGGTGTGCCTGGGGTGTCAGGGGTGTGCCTGGGGTGTCTGGGAGTGTTCCTGGGGGTGTCTGGGGTGTGCCTGGGAGTGTCAGGGGAGGACCAGGGGAGTGAAGAGGTGTGCCTGGGAGTGTCAGAGGTGTGCCAGGGGAATGTCTGGGTGTGCCTGGGTGTCAGGTGTGCAGGGGTGTCAGAGGAATGCCTGGGAGTGTCAGGGTGTGCCTGGGAGTGTCAGAGGTGTGCCTAGGGTATCGGAGGTTTACCTGGGGAGTGTCGGGTTGTGCCTGCAGTTTCGGAGGCGGACCCTGGGAGTGTCAGAGGTGTGCCTGGGAGTGTCAGAGGGTATGCAGGGAGTGTCAGAGGTGTGCCAGGGAATGTCAGTGGAGTGCCTGGGAGTGTCAGGGTGTGCCTGGGGTGTCAGGGGTGTGCACTGGAGTGTCAGAGGTGTGCCTGGGAGTGTGGGGGTGTGCCAGGGGTGTCAGTGGAGTGCCTGGGGGTGTTAGGGGTGTATCAGTTAGTGATGAGGGTGCCTAGAAGTGTCAGAGGTGTGCCTGGGAGTGTGAAGTGTGCCTGGAGTGTCTGGGGTGTGCCTGGGGAGTGTCAGAGAGGTGTGCGGGGTGTCAGGGGTGTGCCAGGGGTGTCAGTGGGTACATGGGTGTCAGAGGTGTGCCTGGGGAGTGTCAGAGCTGTGCCAGTGTCAGAGGTGTGTCTGGGGAGTGTGTCGGACGTGTGCCTGGGGAGTGTCAGGAGGTGTGCCAGGGATGTCAGTGGAGTGCCTGGCAGTGTCAGAGGTGTGCCTGGGGAGTGTCAGAGGTATGCCTGGGGTGTCAGAGGTGTGCCTGGGAGTGTCAGAGGTGTGCCTGGGGTGTCAGGAGGTACCTGGGTGTCAGAGGTGTGCCAGGTGTCAGAGGTGTGCCTGGGGTGTCAGGTGTACTGGGTGTGTCAGAGGTGTGCCTGGGGATGTCGGAGGTGTGCCTGGGGAGTGTGAGAAGTGTGCTGGGGAGTGTCAGTGTTTCTGAGTGTCAGGAGGTGTGCCTGGCAGTGTCAGCGGTGTGCCTGGGAGTGTCAGAGTGTGCAGGGAATGCAGTGGAGTGCTTGCAGGTGTCAAGGTGTGCCTGGGAGTGTCGGAGGTGTGCCTGGGGTGTCGGAGGTGTGCCTGGGAGTGTGTGAAGTGTGCCTGGGGAGTGTCGGGTGTGCCGAGTGTCAGGAGGTGTGCCTGGGGAGTGTCAGAGGTGTGCCTGGAGTGTGGGGTGTGCCTGGGGTGTCAGAGGTGTGCCACCAGGTGTCAGAGGTGTGCACCTGAGGTGTCGGAGGTGTGCCTGGGGTGTCAGGGTGTGCTGAGCGAGTGTAAGAGTGTGCAGGGTGTGTCAGGTGTGCCTGGGAGTGTCAGGTGTGCCTGGCTGTGTCAGAGGTGTGCCCAGGGTTGTCTGGGGGGTGTAACCTGGGGTGTCAGAGGTGTGCCTGGGGAGTGTCAGGGGTGTGCCAGGGTGTCAGTGGAGTGCCTGGGAGTGTCAGAGGTGTGCCTGGAGTGTCAGAGGTGTGCCTGGGGAGTGTCAGGGTTGTACCTGGGAGGTTGGAGGTGCACCTGCAGAGTGTGAGGCTGTGCCTGAGGTGTCTGAGGGTGTGCCTGGCAGTGTCAGCGGTGTATCTGGAGTGTCAGGAGGTGTTCCTGGGAGTGTCGGAGGTGTGCCTGGGGTGTCAGCGGTGTGCCTGGGAGTGTCAGGGTGTGCCAGGGATGTGATGAGGTGCCTAAGTGTCAAGGTGTGCCTGGGGGTGTGTGCCTGGGAGTGTCAGAGGTGCACTTGGGGAGTGTCAGAGGTGCACCTTGGGTGTCTGAGGTGTGCCTGGGAGTGTCTGAGGTGTGCCTGGCAGTGTCTGGTGTGCCTGGGGTGTCGTGTACCTGGCAGTGTGGTGGCACCTGGGGTGTCAGCGGTGTGCGCAAGTGTTAGGGTGTGTCAGGGGAGTGACAGGTGAGTGCCTAGAAGTGTCAGAGGTGTGCCTAAGTGTGAGAAGTGTGCCTGGGGTGTCTGGGGTGCCTGGGGTTTCAAGGGGTGCCTGCAGTGGCAGGGGGTGTGCCAGGGTGTGTCAGTGGAGTACTGGGGAGTGTCAGAGGTGTGCCTGGGAGTGTGAGGCTGTACCTGGGGGTGTCAGAGAGGTGTGTCTGGGGAGTGTCGGACGTGCCTGGGGTGTCAGAGGTGTGCCATGGAATGTCAGTGGGTACCTGGCAGTCAGAGGTTTGCCTGAGTGTCAGGGTATGCCTGGAGTGTCAGAGGTGTGCCAGTGTGAGGTGTGCCTGGGTGTCAGAGGTGTGCCTGGGTTTCAGCGGTGTACCTGGGGTGTCAGAGGTGTGCCTGGGGTGTCAGGGGTGTACCTGGGAGTGTCAGTGTGCCTGGAGTGTCAGAGGTGTGCCTGGGAGTGTCAGGGTGTGCCTGGGTGTCGGAGGAGGTGTGCACCTGGGAGTGTGAGAGGTGTGCCTGGGGAGTGTCGGAGGTGTTCCTGGAGTGTCAGAGGTGTGCCTGGCAGTGTCAGCGGTGTGCCTGGAAGTGCCAGAGGTGTACAGAATGCAATTGTGCCTGGGAGTGTCAGAGGTGTGCCAAGTGTCAGAGGTGTACCTGGGAGTGTCAGAGGTGTGCCTGGGGAGTGTCAGAGGTGTGCCTGGGAGTGTCAGAGGTGTGCCTGGGAATGTCGGAGGTGTGCCTGCAGTGTGAGAGTGTGCCTGGGGGTGTCTGGGGTGTGCCTGGGGGTGTCTGGGGTGTGCCTGGGGTGTCTGGGGTGTGCCTGGGGAGTGTCAGGGGTGTGCCTGGGGTGTGGGGTGTGCCTGGGGTGTCAGGGAGAGGGACCAGGGGAGTGTCAGAGGTGTGCCTGGGGTGTCAGGGGTGTGCCTGGGGTGTCAGAGGGTGTGCCTGGGGTGTCAGAGGTGTGCCTGGGGAGTGTCAGAGGTGTTCTGAGGTGTCAGAGGTGTGCCTGGGGGTGTCAGAGGTGTGCCTGGGTGTCAGTGGTGTGCCTGGAAGTGTCAGTGGTGTGCCTGGGGTGTCAGAGGTGTGCCTGGGGTGTCAGAGGTGTTCTGAGGTGTCAGGGGTGTGCACCAGAGTGTCAGGGGTGTGCCTGGGAGTGTCGGAGGTGTGCCTGGGAGTGTCAGAGGTGTGCCTGGGGTGTCTGGGGTGTACCTGGGGGTGTCAGGGGTGTACCTGGGGAGTGTCGAGGGTGTACCAGGGGGTGTGGTACCTGGGAGTGTCAGGGGTGTGCCTGGGGTGTGAGGAGGTGTGCCTGGGAGTGTCAGAGTTGTACCTGGGGAGTGTCAGAGGTGCACCTGCGAGGTGTGACTTCCTGGGAGTGTCTGGGGTGTACCTGGCAGTGTCAGCGGTGTATCTGGAGTGTCGGAGGTGTGTCTGGGAGTGTCAGGTGTACCTGGGAGTGTCAGCGGTGTGCCTGGGAGTGTCAGAGGTGTATCAGGGGTGACAGATGAGTACCTGGGGGTGTCAGAGGTGTGCCTGGGGTGTGAGAGTGTGCCTGGGTGTCTGGGGTGTGCCTGGGGTGTCAAGGGGTGCCTGGGGTGTCAGGGGTGTACCAGGGAGTGTCAGTGGGTGCCTGGGAGTGTCAGGAGGTGTGCCTGGGAGTGTCAGAGCTGTGTGCCTGGGAGTGTCAGAGGTGTGTCTGGGAGTGTCGGAGGTGTGCCTGGGGAGTGTCAGGGTGTGCCATGGAATGTCAGTGGAGTACCTGGCAGTGTCAGGGTGTGCCTGGGAGTGTCAGAGGTGTGCCTGGGGAGTGTCAGAGGTGTACCTGGGGAGTGTCAGAGGTGTGCCTGGGAGTGTCAGGGGTGTGCCTGGGTGTCAGCAGTGTGCCTGGGGTGTCAGAGGTGTGCCTGGGGAGTTCCAGGAGTGCCTGGGGTGTCAGGGTGTGCCTGGGTGTCGAGGTGTGCCTGAGTGTCAGGGGTGTGCCTGGGGGTGTCGGAGGTGTGCCTGGGGAGTGTGAAGTGTGCCTGGGAGTGTCGGAGGTGTTCTGGAGTGTCAGAGTGTGCCTGGCAGTGTCAGCGGTGTACCTAGGTTATGAGGTGTACCACAGGATGTCAGTGGAGTACCTGGGAGTGTCAGAGGTGTGGGAGTGTCAGGGTGTACCTGGGAGTGTCAGAGGTGTGCCTGGGAGTGTCAGAGGTGTGCCTGGGGTGTCAGGGTGTGCAATGTCAGAGGTGTGCCTGGGAGTGTCAGAGGTGTGCCTGGGGGGTGTCGGAGGTGTGACCTGCGAGTGTGAAGTGTGCCTGAGGTGTCTGGGGTGTGCCAGGGTGCAGGGGTTGTGCCTGGGTGTGCAGGGGTGTGCCAGGTGTCAGGGTGTGCCTGGGGTGTCAGAGGTGTGCCTGGAGTGTCAGGGGTGTGCAGGGGTGTCAGAGGTGCCTGGGGTGTCAGAGGTGTGCCTGGGGTGTCAGGTGTGCATGGAGTGTCAGGGTGTACCTGGCAGTGTCAGAGGTGTGCCTGGGGTGTCAAGTGTGCCTGGGATGTCAGAGGTGTGCCTGGGGGTGTCTGGTGTACCTGTTGGTGTCAGGGGTGTGCCTGGGGTGTCAGAGTTCAGGGGTGTCAGGGGAGCCTGGGAGTGTGGGGGGTGTACCTGGGGGTGTGGGAGGTGTGCCTGGGGTGTCTGGGGTGTGTGCCTGGGGTGTCAGGGGTGTGCCTGGGAGTGTCTGAGGTGTTCCTGGAGTGTATGGGGTGTGCCTGGGGTGTCGGGGAGAACCAGGGAGTGAAAGGGTGTGCCTGGGGATGTCAGAGGTGTGCCAGGGGATGTGTCTGGGTGGCACAGGTGTCAGAGGTGTGCCAGGGGAGTGTCAGAGGGAATGGGAGTGTCAGAGGTGTGCCTGGGGAGTGTCAGGGGTGTACCTAGGGTATCGGAGGTTTACCTGGGAGTGTCGAGGTTGTACCTGCGAGTTTCGGAGGCGGACCTGGGAGTGTCAGAGTGTGCCTGGGAGTGTCAGGGGTATGCCAGGGGAGTGTCAGAGGTGTACCAGGGAATGTCAGTGGGTACCTGGGAGTGTCAGGGTGTGCCTGGGGAGTGTGCAGGGGTGTGCCTGGGGTGTCAGAGTGTGCCTGGGAGTGTGGGGTGTGCAGTGTCAGTGGAGTGCCTGGGTGTTGGGGTGTATCAGTTAGTGATAGAGGTACCTAGAAGTGTCAGAGGGGTGTACTGGGGTGTGAGGTGTGCCTGGGGTGTCTGGGGTGTGCCTGGGAGTGTCAGAGGTGTGCCTGGGAGTGTCAGGGGTGTGCCGGGGAGTGTCAGTGGAGTGCCTGGGGTGTCAGAGGTGTGCCTGGGAGGTGTCAGGCTGTGCCTGGGGAGTGTCAGGGTGTATCTGGGAGTGTCGGACGAGGTGCCGGAGTGTCAGAGGGTGTGCCAGGGAATGTCAGTGGAGTGCCTGGCAGTGTCAGAGGTGTGCCTGGGGAGTGTCAGGGTGTGCCTGGGAGTGTCAGAGGTGTGCCTGGGGAGTGTCAGAGGTGTGCTGGGGTGTCAGAGGAGTGCCCTGGGTGTCAGGGGTGTGCCTGAGGTGTCAAGTGTGCCTGGGAGTGTCGGAGGTGTGCCTAGGTGTGTCAGAGGTGTGCCTAGGGGTGTCGGAGGTGTGCCTGGGGGTGTGAGAAGTGTGCCTGGGGGTGTCGGGTGTTCCTGGGAGTGTCGGAGGTGTGCCTGGCAGTGTCAGCGGTGTGCCTGGGAGTGTCAGAGGTGTGCCAGGGAATGCCAGTGGTGCCTGCGAGTGTCAAGGTGCCTGGGAGTGTCAGGTGTGCCTGGGAGTGTCAGAGTGTACCTGGGAGTGTCAGGGATGCCTGGAGTGTCAGAGGTGTGCCTGGGGAGTGTCAGAGGTGTACCTGGGAGTGTCGGAGGTGTACCTGGGAGTGTGAGAGGTGTACCTGGGAGTGTCGGAGGTGTGCCTGGGAGTGTCGGAGGTGTGCCTGTGGTTCAGCGGTGTGCCTGGGAGTGTCGGAGGTGTGCCTGGGTGTGTCAGAGGTGTGCTTGGGTGTCGGAGGTGTGCCTGGGAGTGTGAAAGTGTGCAGGTGTCGGGTGTGCCTGGGGTGTCAGCAGTGTGCCTGGGAGTGTCAGAGGTGTGCCTGGGGAGTGTCAGAGGTGTGCCTGGGAGTGTCGGGTGTGCCTGGGAGTGTGAGAGTGTGCCTGGGAGTGTCTGGGGTGTGCCTGGGGTGTCAGGGGTGTGCCTGAGGTGTCGGAGGATGTGCCTGGGGTGTCAGGGGTGTGCCTGGGGAGTGGGAGGTGTGCCTGGGGTGTGGGGTGTGCCTGGGGAGTGTCGGAGGTGTGCAGGGGAGTGGGAGGTGTGCCTGGGGGTGTCAGGGTGTGCCTGGGGGTGTCAGAGGTGTGCCTGGGGTGTCAGAGGTGTGCCTGGGAGTGTCAGAGGGTGTGCCTGCGAGTGTCGGAGGTGTGCCTGGGAGTGTCAGAGGTGTACCTGGGAGTGTCAGAGGTGTACCTGGGGTGTAGAGATGTGCAGGGAGTGTCGGAGGTGTGCCTGGGAGTGTCGGAGGTACCTGGGTGTCAGGGGTGTGCCTGGGGTGTCTGGGAGGTGTGCCTGGGGTGTCAGAGGTGTGCCTGGGAGTGTCAGGGGTGTGCCAGGGGTGTCAGTGGAGTGCCTGGGAGTGTCAGAGGTGTGCCTGAGGGTCAGAGGTGTGCCTGGGGTGTCAGAGGTGTGCACTGGGGAGTGTCAGAGGTGCCTTGGAGTGTCTGGGGTGTGCCTGGCAGTGTCTGAGGTGTACCTGGCAGTGTCGGCAGTGCTTACCAAGTGTCAGGTGTGCCTGGGAGTGTTAGAGGTGTATCAGGGGTGACAGATGAGTACCTAGAAGTGTCAGAGGTGTGCCTAGGAGTGTGAGGAGTGTGCCTGGGAGTGTCTGGGGTGTGCCTGGGGAGTTTCAGAGGTGCCTGGGGTGGCAGGGTTGTACCAGGGAGACCGTGGAGTGCCTGGGAGTGTCAGAGGTGTGCCTGGGGTGTCAGAGCTGTGCCTGGGAGTGTCAGAGGTGTATCTGGGGTGTCGGACGTGTGCCAGTGTCAGAGGGTGTCCAGGGAATGTCAGTGGAGTACCTGGCAGTGTCAGAGGTGTGCCTGGGGTGTCAGGAGGTATGCCTGGGGAGTGTCAGAGGTGTGCCTGGGAGTGTCAGAGGTGTGGGGTGTCAGGGTGTGCCTGGAGTGTCAGGGTGTGCCTGGGAGTATCAGAGGTGTGCCTGGGAGTGTCAGGAGGTGTACAGAGTGTGAGGAGTGTGCAGGAGTGTGAGTGTCTGGGGTGTCAGAGGTGTGCCTGGGTTTTCAGAGGTGTACCTGGGAGTGTCAGGTGTGCCTGGGGAGTGTAGAGTGTGCCTGGGGAGTGTCGGAGGTGTACTTGGGTGCATGGGAGTTGCCTGGGGAGTGTCAGAGGTGTGCCTAGGGTGTCAGAGGTGTGCCTGGGGAGTGTCAGAGGTGTGCCTGGAGTGTCAGAGGTGTGCCTGAGAGTGTCGAGGTGTGCCTGGGTGTCAGAGGTGTGCCTGGGAGTGTCAGAGGTGTGCCTGGGGAGTGTAAGTGTGCCTGGGGTGTCGGACGTGTGCCTGGGAGTGTCAGGAGGTGTGCCTGGCAGTGTCAGGGTGTACCTGGGGAGTGTGGGGTGTGCCTGGGAGTGTCAGAGGTGTGCCAAGTGTCAGGGGTGTACCAGGGAGTGTCAGTGGAGTAGGAGTGTAAGAGGTGTGCCTGGGAGTGTCAGAGGTGTGCCTGGGGGTGTCAGGGTGTACCTGGGAGTGTAGAGGTGCACCTTGGGCGTCTGAGGTGTGCCTGGTGTCTGGGGTGTGCCTGGCGGTGTCTGAGGTGTGCCTGGGAGTGTCAGGGGTGTGCCAGGGTGTCAGTGGGTGCCTGGGAGTGTCAGGGTGTGCCTGGGAGTGTCAGAGGTGTGCCTGGGAGTGTCAGAGGTTGTGCCTGGGGTGTCAGAGGTGCACCTGGGAGTGTGAACTGTGCCTGAGAGTGTCTGAGGTGTGCCTGGCAGTGTCAGCGGTGTACCTGGAGTGTGGGAGTGTTCCTGGGGTGTGGTGTGCCTGGCAGTGTCAGCGGTGTGCCTGGGAGTGTCAGAGGTGTGCCAAGGAATGCCAGTGGTACCTGCGAGTGTCAAGGTGTGCCTGGGAGTGTCTGGGGTGTGCCTGGGGTGTCAGAGGTGCACTTGGGGAGTGTCAGAGGTGCACCTTGGGTGTCTGAGGTGTGCCTGGGAGTGTCTGGGGTGTGCCTGGCAGTGTCTGAGGTGTGCCTGGGAGTGTCTGGGGGTGTGCCTCAGTGTTGGGGTGTATCAGGGAGTGACAGATGAGTGCCTAGATGTGTCAGAGGTGTGCCTGGGGTGTGAGAAGTGTGCCTGGGGTGTCTGGGGTGTGCCTGGGGTTCAGAGGGGTGCCTGCAGTGGCAGGGGTGTACCAGGGGTGTCAGTGGAGTGCCTGGGAGTGTCAGGAGGTGTGCCTGGGGAGTGTCAGAGCTGTACCTGGGGAGTGTCAGAGGTGTTATCTGGGAGTGTCGGACGTGTACCTGGAGTGTCAGAGGTGTGCCATGGAATGTCAGTGGAGTACCTGGCAGTGTCAGAGGTGTGCCTGGGAGTGTCAGAGGTGTGCCTGGGAGTGTCAGGGGTGTGCCTGGGAGTGTCAGGGGTGTGCCTGGGGAGTGTCAGAGGTGTGCCTAGGGTGTGGCAGTGTGCAGGTGTTGGGGTGTACCTGGGAGTGTCAGAGTGTGCCTGGGGGTGAGAGGTGTGCCTGGGAGAGTCGGAGTGTTCCTGGGGTGTCAGTGCCTGGGAGTGTCAGCGGTGTGCCTGGGAGTGTCAGAGGTGTGCCAGGGAATGTCAGTGTGCTGGGAGTGTCAAGGTGTGCCTGGGAGTGTCAGGGTGTGCCTGGGAGTGTCAGTGGGGTGCCTGGGTGTCAGAGGTGTGCCTGGGGAGTGTCAGAGGTGTGCCTGGATGTCAGAGTGCTCTTGGGGGTGTCAGAGGTGCAGCAGGTGTCTGAGGTGTCCCTGGGATTGTCTGGGGTGTGCCTGGCAGTGTCTGGGGTGTGCCTGGCAGTGTCTGGGTGTGCCTGGCAGTGTCAGCGGTGTGCCTGGGAGTTTCAGCGGTGTGCCTGGGGAGTGTTGGGGTGTATCAGGGGTTTGACAGAGGGGTACCTGGGATTTCAGTGGTGTAGCTAGGTGTGTGGGGAGTCTACTTGGGAGTGTCTGGGGTGTACCTGGAGTGTCAGAGGTGTGCCTGGGGAGTGTCAGGGGGTGTGCCAGGGAGTGTCAGTGGTACCTGGTGTCAGAGGTGTGCCTGGGAGTGTCAGAGTTGTCTGGTGTCAGAGGTGTATCTGGGAGTGTCGGACGTGTACCTGGGATTTCAGAGGTTTACCAGGGAATGTCAGTGGAGTACCTGGCAGTGTCACAGGTGTGCCTGGCAGTGTCAGAGGTTTACCTGGGGAGTGTCAGAGGTGTGCCTGGGTGTGTAGAGGTGTGCCTGGGGAATGTCGGAGGTGTACCTGCGAGTGTGAGATGTGCACCAGTGTCAGAGGTATGCCTGGGGTGTCAGGGGGTGTACCAGGGAGTGTCAGTGGAGTGCCTGGGGTGTCAGAGGTGTGCCTGGGAGTGTCAGGGTTGTGCCTGGGAGTGTCAGAGGTGTGCCTGGGAGTGTCAGAGGTGTGCCTGGGGAGTGTCAGAGGTGTGTGCCTGGAGTGTCAGGAGTTGTGCCAGTGTCAGAGGATACCTGGAGTGTCAGAGGTGTACCTGAGAGTGTTAGAGGTGTGCCTGGGGTGTCGGAGGTGTGCGTGGGAGTGTGAGAAGTGTACCTGGGAGTGTCAGGTGTTCTGGGGTGTCGGAGGTGTACCTGGCAGTTTCAGCGGTGGCTGGGAGTGTCAAGGTGTGCAGGATGTCAGTGGAGTACCTGGGAGTGTCAGAGGTGTGCATGGGGTGCCAGGAGTGTGCCTCAGGTGTCAGAGGTGTACCTGGGAGTGTCAGAGGTGTGCCTGGGTGTGTCAGAGTTGTACCTGGTGTCGGGTACCTGCAGTGTGTGAACTGTACCTGAGAGTGTCTGAGGTGGCCTGGGAGTGTCAGCAGTGTATCCTGAGAGTGTAGGAGGTGTTCCTGGGAGTGTGAGTGTGCCTGGCAGTGTCAGCGGTGTACCTGGGAGTGTCAGAGGTGTGCAGGGATGCCAGTGGAGTACCTGCAGTGTCAAGGTGTACCTGGGGTGTCAGAGGTGTGCCTGGGAGTGTCGGAGGTGTACCTGGGAGTGTCAGAGGTGTGCCTGGGAGTGTCAGGAGGTGTGCCTGGGAGTGTCGGGTGTGCCTGGGAGTGTCAGAGGTGTGCTTGGGGTGCCAGAGGTGTACCTGGGAGTGTCAGAGGTGTACCTGGGAGTGTCAGGGTGTGCCTGCGAGTGTCGGAGGTGTGCCTGGGGGTGTCAGGAGGTGTGCCTGGGGTGTCGGAGGTGTGCCTGGGAGTGTGGGGTGTACCTGGGGTGTCGGGTGTGCCTGGGTGTCAGTGCCTGGCAGTGTCAGAGGTGTGCCTGGGGTGGGAGGTGCACCTGGGAGTGTCAGAGGGTGTGCCTGGGGTGTCTGGGGTGTGCAGGGGTGTCAGTGGGTGCCTGGGGTGTCAGAGGTGTGCCTGGGGAGTGTCAGAGGTGTGCCTGGGGAGTGTCAGAGGTGCACTTGGGGTGTCAGGGTGCACCTTGGAGTGTCTGGGTGTGCCTGGGTGTCTGAGTGTACATGGCAGTGTCAGGCGGTGTGCCTGGGAGTGTCAGCGGTGTGCCTGGGGAGTGTTAGAGGTGTATCGGGGTGACAGATGAGCCTAGAAGTGTCAGAGGTGTGCCTAGGGAGTGTGAGAAGTGTGCCTGGGGTGTCTGGGGTGTGCCTGCAAATGGTCTCAGGGTTGTACCAGGAGAACCGTTGGAGTACCTGGGGTGTCAGAGGTGTACCTGGGAGTGTCAGAGCTGTACGGGAGTGTCAGAGGTGTATCTCTGGGAGTGTCGGACGTGTACCTGGGAGTGTCAGAGGTGTACCAGAATGTCAGTGGAGTACCTGGCAGTGTCAGAGGTGTGCCTGGGGTGTCAGAGGTATGCCTGGGGAGTGTCAGAGGTGTGCCTGGGAGTGTCAGAGGTGTGCCTGGGGAGTGTCAGAGGTGTACCCTGGAGTGTGCGGTGTGCCTGGGGTATCAGAGGTGTGTGCCTGGAGTGTCGGAGGTGTGCCTGGGGAGTGTGAGAAGTGTGCCTGGGAGTGTGAGAAGTGTTTCTGGGGATGTCCGTGGTGTGCCTGGGATTTTCAGAGGTGTGCCACCTGGGAGTGTCGGGGTGTGCCTGGGAGTGTAGAAGTGTATCTTGGGAGTGTCGGTGTGCTTCGTGTGTCGGAGTGTGCCTGGGAGTGTCAGAGGGTGTGCCTAGGGAGTGCCAGGGGTGTGCCTGGGGGTGTCAGGGTGGCCTGGGGTGTCAGGGTGTGCCTGAGGTGTCGGAGGTGTGCCTGGGGAGTGTCAGGGTGTGCCTGGGAGTGTCGGAGGTGTGCGTGGGTGAAGTGTGCCTGGGTGTCGGACGTGTGCCCTGGGGGTGTCAGGTGTACCTGGCAGTGTCAGAGGTGTGCCTGGGAGTGTCTGGGGTGTGCCTGGGGTGTCAGAGTGTGCCTGGGGAGTGTCAGGGGTGTGCAGGGATTGTCAGTGGAGTACCTGGGTGTAGAGGTGTGCCGGAGTGTCAGGGGTGTGCCTGGGGGTGTCAGAGGTGCACTTGGGGGTGTCAGAGGTGCACCTTGGGAGCGTCTGAGGTGTACCTGAGGGTGTCTGGTGTACCTGGCAGTGTCTGAGGTGTACCTGGCAGTGTCTGAGGTGTGCCTGGCAGTGTCAGCAGTGTGCCTGGGAGTGTCAGCGGTGTGCAAGTGTTGGGGTGTATCAGGTGAGCAGATGAGTACCTAGAAGTGTCAGAGGTGTGCCTGGGTGTGAAGTGTGCTTGGGGAGTGTCTGGGGTGTGCCTGGGGTTTCAAGGGTGCCTGGGGTGAGAGGTGTGCAGAGTGTCAGTGGAGTGCCTGGGAGTTGTCAGAGGTGTGCCTGGGAGTGTCAGTGTGCCTGGGAGTGTCAGGGGTGTGCCTGGGGAGTGTCAGAGGTGCACTTGGGGGTGTCAGGGGCACCTTGGAGTGTCTGAGGTGTACCTGGCAGTGTCTGAGGTGTGCCTGGCAGTGTCAGCGTGTGCCTGGGAGTGTCAGCGGTGTGCCTGGAGTGTTAGGAGTGTATCAGGGAGTGACAGATGAGTACCTAGAAGTGTCAGAGGTGTACCTAGGAGTGTGAGAAGTGTGCCTGGGGTGTCTGGGGTGTGCCTGGGGTTTCAAGGTACCTGGGGTGGCAGGTGTGCCAGGGAGTGGTGGAGTGCCGGAGTGTCAGGTGTGCCTGGGGTGTCAGAGCTGTACCTGGGAGTGTCAGAGGTGTATCTGGGAGTGTCGGATGTGCCTGGGAGTGTCAGAGGTGTACCAGGAATGTCAGTGGAGTGCACCTGGCAGTGTCAGAGGTGTACCTGGGGTGTCAGAGGTATGCCTGGGAG
This sequence comes from Homarus americanus, assembly GCF_018991925.1. Lineage (NCBI taxonomy): Eukaryota > Metazoa > Arthropoda > Malacostraca > Decapoda > Nephropidae > Homarus > Homarus americanus. The sequence continues at coordinate 11,088 of NW_024722805.1, read as the reverse complement.
TGTCAGAGATGTACCTGGAGTGTCAGCAGGTGCCTGGGAGTATCAGAGGTGTACCTGGGGTGTCGGAGGTGTGCCTGGGAGTGTGAGGTGTGTACCTAGTGTGAGAGTGTTCCTGGGTGTCCGTGGTGTGCCTGGGATTGTGAGGTGTACCTAAGAGTGTCAGAGATGTACCTGGGAGTGGGGGTGTGCCTGGGAGTGTCAGAGGTGTACATGGGGTGTCAGAGGTGTGCCTGGGAGTGTCAGGAGGTGTGCCTGGGAGTGTAAGTGTGCCTGGGAGTGTCGGACGTGTACCTGGAAGTGTCAGGTGTACCTGGCAGTGTCAGGGTGTGCCTGGGAGTGTCTGGGGTGTGCCTGGGGTTTCAGAGTGCCTGGGAGTGTCAGGGGTGTACCAGGGAGTGTCAGTGGAGTACCTGGGAGTGTAGAGGTGTGCCTGGGGTGTCAGAGGTGTGCTGGGGGTGTCAGAGGTGCACTTGGGGTGTGGGGTGCTGTGGGGCGTCTGAGGTGTGCCTGGGATTGTCTGAGGTGTGCTGGCAGTGTCTGAGGTGTGCCTGGCAGTGTCTGGTGTGCCTAGCAGTGTCAGCGGTGTGCCTGGGAGGTGTCAGCGGTGTGCCTGGGAGTGTTAGAGGTGTATCATGGGTGACAGATGAGTACCTAGGAGTGTCGAGGTGTGCCTGGGGGTGTGAGAAGTTGTGCCCAGGGGTGTGCCTGGGGTTTCAAGGGGTGCCTGGGATTGGCAGGGGTGTGCCAGGGGTGTCAGTGGGGTACCTGGGAGTGTCAGAGGTGTACCTGGGGAGTGTCAGAGATGTGCCTGGGGTGTCAGAGGTGTATCTGGGAGTGTCGGACGTGTGCCTGGGAGTGTCAGGGGTGTACCATGGAATGTCAGAGGTACCTGGCAGTGTCAGAGGTGTACCTGGGAGTGTCAGAGGTACCTGGGGTGTCAGAGTTTCCTGGGGTGTCAGGGGTGTGCCTGGGAGTGTCAGAGTGTGCCTGGTGTCAGCGGTGTACCTGTAGTGTCAGAGGTGTGCCTGGGGTGTCGGAGGTGTGCCTGGGGAGTGTCAGGCTGCCTGGGAGTGTCAGGGGTGTGTCTGGGGTGTCGGACGTGTGCCTGGGAGTGTCAGGGTGTACCATGGAATGTCAGGGTGGCAGTGTCAGGGTGTGCCTGGCAGTGTCAGAGGTATACCTGGAGTGTCAGAGGTGTACCTGGGAGTGTCAGAGGTGCCTGGGAGTGTCAGGGTGTACCCTGGAGTGTCAGCAGTGTGCCTGTGAGGTGTCAGGGGAGTGTGCACCTGGGGTGTCAGTGTGCCTGGGGAGTGTGAGAAGTGTGGGAGTGTCAGGAGGTGTTCATGGGAGTGTCGGAGGTGCCTGGCTGTCAGCGTTGTACCTGGGGTGTCAGAGACACGAGATGTCAGTGAAATACCTGGGGAGTGTCAGTGGAGTACCTGGGGTGTCAGAGGTGGCTGGAGTCAGAGGTGTGCCTGGAGTGTCAGAGGTGTACCTGGGGTGTCAGAGGTGTGCCTGGGAGTGTCAGAGGTGCTTGTGAGTGTCAGGGGTGCACCTTGGGTGTCTGAGGTGTGCCTGGGTTGTCTGAGGTGGCCACAGGGTGTCTGTGAGGTGTACCTGGCAGTGTCTGGGGTGTGCCTGGCAGTGTCAGCGGTGTGCCTGGGAGTGTCAGCAGTGAACACCAGAGTGTTAGGGAGGTGTATCAGGAGTGACAGGGTGTACCTAGAAGTGTCAGAGATGTGCCTAGGAGTGTGAAGTGTACCTGGAGGTGTCTGGTGTGTACCTGGGTGTCAGGGGTGTGCCTGGGGAGTGTCAGGGGTGTACCAGAGTGTGGGGTGTATCTGGTGTTGGACGTGTATGGGTGGGGTGTGCCAGGGAATGTCAGTGGAGTACCTGGCAGTGTCAGAGGTGTGCAGTGTCAGGGTGATCCTGGGAGTGTCAGAGGTGTGCCCTGGAATGTCAGAGGTTACCTGGGAGTGTCAGAGGTGTACCTAGGGGTGTGAGATGTGCCTGGGGAGTGTCGGGTGTTCCTGGGAGTGTCGGGAGGTGTACCTGGGTTTCAGCGGTGTACCTGGGAGTGTCAAGGTGTACCACGGAATGTCAGTGGGTACCTGGGAGTGTCAGAGGGTGTACCTGGGGGTGTCAGAGGTGTGCCTCAGGTGTCAGAGTGTGCATGGTGGTGTCAGACGTGTGCCTGGGAGTGTCAGAGTTGTGCCTGGGGTGTCGGAGGTGCACCTGCAGTGTGAGAACTGTGCCTGGGGTGTCTGGGGTGTGCCTGGCAGTGTCAGCGGTGTGCCTGAGGTGTCGGAGGATGTACTGGGTGTGTCAGGGTGTACCTGGGGTGTCGGAGGTGTGACTGGGAGTGAAGTGTGCCTGGGGTGTCGGAGGTGTTCTGGGGAGTGTCAGGTGTGCCTGGTGTCAGCGGTGTAACTGGGTGTCAGGGGTGTGCCAGGGAAGCCAGTGGAGTGCCTGGGAGTGTCTGGGGTGTACCTGGGAGTGTCAGAGGTGTGCCTGGGAGTGTCAGAGGTGGCAGTGTCGGAGGTGTGCCTGGGGAGTGTGAGAAGTGTTCCTGGGAGTGTCTGTGGTGTGCCCAAGGTGTCAGGGGTGCCTAGGTGTGGAGATGTGCCTGGGGTGTCATAGGTGTGCCTGGGGCGGGAGGTGTGCCTGGGGTGTAAGAGTGTGCCTGGGGTGTCGGAGGTGTGCCTGGGGGTGTCGGGTGTGCCTGGGGGTGTCAGAGGTGTGGGGAGTGTCTGGGGTGTGGGGAGTGTCAGTGGAGTGTGTCAGGGGTGTACCTGGGAGTGTCAGAGGTGTGCCTGGGGTGTCAGAAGTGCACTTGGGAGTGTCAGAGGTGCACCTTGGGTGTCTAGAGTGTGCCTGGGAGTGTCTGAGGTGTGCATGGCAGTGTCAGCGGTGTGCAGGAGTGTCAGCAGTGTACCTGGGGTGTTAGAGTGTATCAGGGGTGACAGATGAGTGCCTAGAGTGTCAGAGGTGTGCCTGGGGTGTGAGAGGTGTGCCTGGGGTGTCTGGGGTGTGCCTGGGGGGTTTCAAGGGGTGCCTGGGGTGGCAGGGTTGTGCCAGGAGACCGGTGGAGTGCCTGGGGTGTCAGAGGTGTGCCTGGGGTGTCAGAGCTGTACCTGGGGGTGTCAGAGGTGTGTCCGGAGTGTCGGACGTGTGCCTGGGAGTGTCAGTGTGCAGGAATGTCAGTGGAGTACCTGGCAGTGTCAGAGGTGTGCCTGGAGTGTCAGGGTGTGCCTGGGGAGTGTCAGAGGTGTGCCTGGGAGTGTCAGAGGTGTGCCTGGGGTGTCAGGTGTGCCCTGGAGTGTCAGCGGTGTGCCTGGGAGTGTCAGAGGTGTACCTGGAGTGTCAGGAGGTGTACCTGGGAGTGTGAGAAGTGTACCTGGGGAGTGTCAGAGGTGTTTCTGGGAGTGTCAGTGGTGTGCACCAGGAGTGTCAGAAGTGTGCCTGGGAGTGTCAGGTGTGCCTGGGGTGTGGGGTGTGCCTGGGGTGTGGGTGTGCTTGGGTGTGTCGGAGGTGTGCCTGGGGAGTGTCAGAGGTGTGCTTGGGAGTGTCAGAGGTGTGTCCTGGGAGTGTCAGAGGTGTGCCTGGGGAGTGTCAGAGGTGTGCCTGAGGTGTCGGAGGTGTGCCTGGGGTGTCAGAGGTGTACCTGGGGAGTGTCGGAGGTGTACCTGGGATTGGAAGTGTGCCTGGGAGTGTCGGAGGTGTACCTGGGAGTGTCGGAGGTGTGCCTGGCAGTGTCAGAGTGTGCCTGGGGGTGTCTGGGGTGTGCCAGGTGTCAGGGTGTGCCTAGGTGTCAGGGGTGTGCCAGGGATTGTCAGTGGGTGCCTGGGGTGTGAGGTGTGCCTGGTGTCTAGAGGTGTGCCTGGGGTGTCAGAGGTGCACTTGGGGAGTGTCAGGGAGGTGCACCTTGGGTGTCTGAGGTGTGCCTGGGGTGTCTGGGGTGTGCCTGGGCGGTGTCTGGGGTGTGCCTGGGCGGTGTCTGGTGTGCCTGGCAGTGTCAGCGGTGTGCTGGGGTGTCAGGGTGTGCCTGGGGAGTGTGAGGTGTATCAGGGGTGTCAGATGGAGTGCCTGGAGTGTCAAGGTGTGCCTGGGGTGTCAGGGGTGTGCCTGGGGTGTCAGGGGTGTGCCTGGGTGTCAGAGGTGTGCCTGGGGTGTGTGTCGGAGGTGTGCAAGTGTGAGAGTGTTCCTGGGTGTCTGTGGTGTGCAGAGTGTCAGGGGGTGTGCCTGGAGTGTGTCAGGAGTGTGCCTGGGGTGTCAGGGGTGTGCCTGGGGTGTCAGGTGTGCCTGGGGAGTGTCAGAGTGTGCACAGGGTGTCAGGTGTGCCTGGAGTGTCAGAGTGTACCTGGGGAGTGTCGGAGGTGTGCCTGGGGTGTCGGAGGTGTGCCTGTGTCAGGGGTGTGCCTGGGGTGTCTGGGGTGTGCCTGGGGAGTGTCAGAGGGTGTGCCTGGGAGTGTCAAGGTGTACCTGAGTGTCAGTGGGTGCACCAAGTGTCAGGAGGTGTGCAGATGTCAGGGTGTGGCACGGTGTCAGAGGTGGACTTGGGGTCAGGGGTGGCAGATGTCTGGAGGTGTGCCTGGGGTGTCTGGGGTGTGCCTGGGCAGTGTCAGGGGTGTGCCTGGTGGTGTCTGGGGTGTGCCTGGGGTGTCAGAGTTGTGCCTGTGTTATCGGAGGTGTGCCTGGGGTGTTGGGGTGTGTCAGGGGTGACAGAGGAGTGCCTGGGGAGTGTCAGGAGGTGTGCCTGGGGTGTGAGAAGTGTGCCTGGGGTGTCTGGGTGTGCCTGGGGTGTCAAGGGGTGCCAGGGTGGCGGTGTGCAGGGGTGTCGGTGGAGTGCTGCGGAGTGTCAGGGTGTGCCTGGGGTGTCAGGGTGTGCCTGGGGTGTCAGAGTGTGCCTGGGGGTGTCGGACGTGTGCCTGGGAGTGTCAGAGGTGTGCCAGGGAATGTCAGTGGTGCCTGGTGTCAGAGGTGTGCCTGGGGTGTCAGAGGTGTGCCTGGGAGTGTCAGAGGTGTGCCTGGGGTCGGGGTGTGCCTGGGTGTCAGCAGTGTGCCTGGGGGTGTCAGGGGTGTGCCTGGGAGTGTCAGGTGTGCCTGGGGTGTGAGAAGTGTACAGGGGTGTCGTGGTGTGCCTGGGGTGTCAGGGTGTGCCAAGGAGTGTCGGAGGTGTGCCTGGGAGTGTCAGAGGTGTGCCTGGGGTGTCAGAGGTGTGCAGTGTCAGAGGTGCTGGGGTGTCAGAGGTGGTGTGCCTGGGGTGTGGGTGTGCCTGGAGTGTCAGAGGTGTGCCTGGGGTGGAGGTGTGCCTGGGGTGTCAGGTGTGCCTGGAGTGTCGGTGTGCCAGGGGTGTGGGAGGTGTGCTGGGGTGTCAGAGTGTGCCTGGGGTGTCAGAGGTGTGCCTGGGGTGTGAGAGTGTGCCTGGGGTGTCGGGTGTGCCTGGGATTGTCGGAGTGTGCCTGGGAGTCAGAGGTGTGCCTGGGGTGTCAGGGGTGTGCCTGGAGTGTCAGAGGTGCCTGGGGATGTCAGGGGTGTGCCTGGGAGTGTCAGAGGTGTGCCTGGGAGTGTCAGGGTGTGCCTAGGGTGTCAGAGGTGTGCCAGGGGTGTCAGATGAGTGCCTGGAGTGTCAGGTTGTGCACAAGTTGGTGAGGTGTGCAGAGTGTCTGGGTTGTGCGGTGTCAGGGGTGCTGAGTTGGAGGGGTGCCAGAGTGTCAGTGGGTGCCTGGGGTGTCAGGTGTGCTGGGGTGTCAGGGTGTGCCTGGGGTGTCAGTGTGTCTGGGGTGTCTGGAGGTGTGCCGAGTGTCAGAGGTGTACCTGGGGATGTCAGGGTGTGCCTGGGAGTGTCAGAGGTGTGCCTGGGGTGTCAGAGGTGTGGGGTGTCAGAGGTGTGCCTGGGGTGTGGAGGTGTGCACAGGTGTCAGAGGTGTGCCTGGGTGTCTGTGTGCCTGGGGAGTGTCAGGTGTGCCTGGGGTGTCGGGAGGTGTGCCTGGGGTGTGAAGTGTGCTGGGGTGTCAGTGTGTACCTGGGAGTGTCAGAGGTGTACCTGGGGAGTGTCGGAGTATGGGGTGTCAGGGTGTGCCTGGGGAGTGTCAGAGGTGTGCCTGGGGAGTGTCAGAGGTGTGCCTGGGAGTGTCGGGTGTGCTGGGGTGTCGGAGGTGTGCCTGGGGTGTCAGAGGTGTGTGGGGTGTAGAGGTGTGCCTGGGGTGTGGGGTGTGCCTGGAGTGTCAGAGGTGTGCCTGAGTGTCAGGAGGTGTGCACAGGGTTGTCAGTGTGCCTGGGGTGTCAGGTGTGCAAGTGTAGAGTGTACCTGGGAGTGTCGGAGGTGTGCCTGGGTGTCAGGTGTGCCTGGAGTGTCAGAGGTGTGCCTGGGGAGTGTCGGAGGTGTGCCTGGGGTGTCAGAGGTGTGCCTGGGGTGTGTCAGGGTGTGCCTGGGGAGTGTCGGTGTACCTGGGAGTGTCGGTGGTTTTCCTGGAGTGTCAGAGGTGTACCAGGGAATGTCAGTGGTGTACCTGGGAGTGTCAGAGGTGTGCCTGGGAGTGTCAGTGTGCCTGGGGTGTCAGGGTGTGCCTGGGGAGTGTCAGAGGTGTGCCTGGGGTGTCAGAGGTGTGCCTTAGAGTGTGTCAGAGGTGTGCCAATTAGTCAGAGGTGTGCCTGGGTGTGGAGGTGTGCCTGGGGTGTCAGAGTTGTGCAGGTGTCAGGAGGTGTGCCTGGGGTGTGAGTGTGCCTGGAGTGTCGGGTGTGCCTGGGGTGTCTGGGGTGTGCCTGGGGTGTCTGGGGTGTGCCTGGCGGTGTCTGGTGTACCTGGGAGTGTCAGGGTGTGCCTGGGAGTGTCAGAGGTGTGCCTGGGGTGTCAGGGGGTGTCAGGGAGTCACAGATGTGCCTGGGAGTGTCAGAGGGTGTGCCTGGGAGTGTGAGGTGTACCTGGGGTGTCTGGGGTGTACTGGGAGGTGTCAAGGGGTGCCTGGGAGTGTCAGGGTTGTACCAGAGTGTCAGAGGTGTACCTGGGGTGTCAGAGGTGTGCCTGGGGTGTCGGAGGTGTACCAGGGGATGTCAGCAGATTGCCTGGGAGTGTCAGAGGTGTGCTGGGGTGTCAGGGGTGAGTCCTGGGAGTGTCAGAGGTGTGCCTGGGTGTCAGAGGTGTGCCTGGGGTGTCAGAGGTGTGCCTGGGGAGTGTCAGAGGTGTGCCTGGGAGTGTCGGGGTGTGCCTGGGGAGTGTCAGAGGGGTGTACCTGGGGTGTCAGGAGGTGTGCCTGGGAGTGTCAGAGGTGTGCCCTGGAGTGTCGGAGGTGTGCCTGGGGGTGTCAGAGTGTACCTGGGAGTGTCAGGTGTGTGCCTGGAGTGTGAGAGTGTGCCTGGGGGTGTCGGAGGTGTTCTGGGGTGTCGGGTGTACTCGGCAGTGTCAGGTTGGCCTGGGTGTCAGTGTGCCTGGAGTGTCAGAGTGTGTCAGGAGTGTCAGGGGTGTGCCTGGAGTGTCAGAGTTGCTGGGGTGTCAGAGTGTGCCTGGGGAGTGTCGGGGGTGTGCCTGGGGTGTCAGAGGTGTGCCTGGGAGTGTGAGGTGTGCCTGGGGAGTGTCAGAGGTGTCTGGGGTGTCGGAGGTGTGCACAGGGAGTGTCAGGTGTGCCTGGGTGTGTCAGGTGTGCCTGGAAGTGTCAGGTGTGCCTGGGGTGTGAGAGTGTGCCTGGGGTGTGCAGGTGTGCCTGGGGAGTGTCGGAGGTGTGCCTGGGAGTGTCGGAGGTGTGCCTGGGGTGTCAGGGGTGTGCCAGGGGTGTCAGTGGGTGCCTGGGGTGTCAGAGGTGGCCTGGGGTGTCAGGGGTGTGCCTGGGAGTGTCAGGGGTGTGCCTGGGGTGTCAGAGGTGTGTCGGAGGTGTGCCTGGGGTGTGAGAGTGTGCCTGGGGTGTCAGGTGTGCCACAGTGTCGGTGGTGTACCTGGCAGTGTCAGAGGTGTGCCTGGGAGTGTCGGAGTGTGCCTGGGAGTGTCAGAGTGTGCCAGGGAATGAGTGGGTGCCTGCAGTGTCAGAGGTGTGCCTGGGAGTGTCTGGTGTGCCTGGGGGTGTCAGAGGTGTGCCTGGGTGTCAGGGGTGTGCCTGGGGTGTCAGGTGTGCGCAAGTTGTGTTGCATAGGTGTCTGTGGTGTGAGGTGTCAGGTGTGCCTGGGGTGTCGGGATGTGCCTGGGGTGTCAGGGGTGTGGGAGTGTCGGGGCGTGGGGTGTGGGGTGTGCCTGGGGTGTCCAGGGGTGGCCTGGGGTGTCGGAGGTGTGCCTGGTGTCGGGTGTGCAAGGTGTCAGGAGTGTGCTGTGGGGTGTCAGGTGTGCCTGGGGTGTCAGAGATTGTGCCTGGGGTGTCAGAGGTGTGCCTGGGGAGTGTCAGAGTGTGCCTGGGAGTGTCAGTGGAGTGCCTGGGAGTGTCAGAGGTGTACCTGGGAATTCAGAGGGTGCCTGAATTGTCAGGGGTGCACTTGGGGTGTCAGAGGTGCAGCAGGTCTGAGGTGTGCCTGGGGTGTCAGGGGTGTGCCTGGCGGTGTCTGGGGTGTGCCTGGTGGTGTCAGGGGTGTGCCTGAGCAGTGTCGGAGGTGTGCCTGGGAGTGTCAGTGTGCCTGGGAGGTGTCAGAGGTGTACCTGGGTGGAGATGAGTGCCTAGAGTGTCAGGGTGTACTTGGTGTGTGAGAAGTGTGCCTGGGGTGTTGGGGTGTGCCTGGGGTGTCAGGGGTTGTGCCTGGGGTGGCAGGGGTGTGCCAGGGAGTGTCAGAGGAGTGCCTGCTGGGGAGTGTCAGGGGTGTGCCTGGGGTGTCAGAGGTGTACCAAGTGTCAGAGTGTACCTGGGGTGTCGGAGGTGTATGCCTGGAGTGTCAGAGGTGTACCCAGGGATGTCGGTGGTGTGCCTGGGAGTGTCAGGGTGGGTGCCTGGGAGTGTCAGAGGTGTGCCTGGGGGTGTCGGGGTGTGTCTGGGGTGTCAGAGGTGTGCCTGGAGTGTCAGAGTGTGCCTGGGGTGTCAGAGGTGTGCTGGGGTGTCGGAGGTGTGCCTGGGGTGTGTGAGAGTGTGCTGGGTGTCCGGAGTGCCCAGGGTGTCAGGGGTGTGCCTGAGTGTCAGAGGTGTGCCTGGGGTGTCAGGGGTGTGCCAGGGGTGTCAGGGTGTGCCTGGGAGTGTGGGGAGTGTGCTGGGGTGTCGGAGGTGTGCCTGGGGGAGTGTGGAGGTGTGCCTGGGGTGTCAGAGGTGTGCCTGGGTGTGTCAGAGGTGTGCCTGGGGAGTGTCTGAGGTGTGCTGGAGTGTCAGGTGTGCTGGGAGTGTCGGAGGTGTGCCTGGGGTGTCCAGGGTGTGCAGGGGTGTCGGGTGTGCCTGGGTGTGTGGGGTGTGCCTGGGGTGTCGGGTGTGCCTGGGGTGTCAGGTGTGTGCATGGAGTGTCAGGGGTGTGCCTGGGGTGTCTGGGGTGTGCCTGGAGTGTCAGAGGTGTGCCTGGGGAGTGTCAGGGTGTGCCTGGGGTGTCGGTGGTGTGCCTGGGGTGTCAGGTGTTTGCCTGGGAGTGTCAGAGGTGTGCCATGGAATGTCAGTGGTGTGCCTGGGAGTGTCTGAGGGTGTGCCTGGGGTGTCAGAGGTGTGCCAGGGGTGTCAGAGGTGTGCCTGGGGTGTCAGAGGTGTGCCTGGGGAGTGTCAGAGGTGTGCAAGTGTCAGAGGTGTGCCTGGGAGTGTCAGAGGTGTGCCAGAGTGTCAGGGTGTGCCTGGGTGTCAGAGGTGTGCCTGGGGAGTGTCAGAGGTGTGGGGAGTGTCGGGGTGTGCCTGGGGTGTGGGGGGGTGTGCCTGGGGTGTCGGAGGTGTTCAGGGGAGTGTGGGGTGTGCCTGGCAGTGTCTGGGGTGTGCCTGTGGCGGTGTGAGGTGTGCCTGTGTGTCTGGAGTGGTGTGCCACCAAGTGTCAGGGGTGTGCCTGGGGTGTTGGGGTATCTGGGGAGTCATGGAGTGTGCCTTGAGTGTCAGAGGTGTGCCTGGGGTGTGAGGGGTGTGCAAGTGTCTTGGGGTGCAAGTTTCTGGGGTGTCAGAGTTGTCGGGGTGTGCCTGGGTGTCAGGGTGTGCCTGGGGTGTCGGAGGTGTGCCTGTGTCAGAGGTGTGCCAGGGGTGTCATTGGGGTGCTGGCGTGTCAGGGGTGGCACAGAGTGTCAGAGGTGATCCTGGGGTGTCAGGTGTGCCTGGGTGTGAGAGTGTGCCTGGGGAGTGTCAGGGTGTGCCTGGGGTGTCAGGTGCACTTGGGGAGTGTCAGAGGTGCTTGTGGGTGTCTGAGGTGTGCCTGGGAGTGTCTGGTGTGCCTGGGAGTGTCTGAGGTGTGCCTGGTAGTGTCTGGGGTGTGCCTGGGGTGTCAGCAGTGTGCCTGTGGCAGTGTCACGGTGTGCCTGGGGTGTTAGGGTGTGCAGGGAGCAGATGAGTGCCTAAGTGTCGGAGGTGTGCCTAGGGGTGTGGGGGTGTGCCTGGGGGTGTCTGGGGTGTGCCTGGGGTTCAAGGGGTGCCTGGGGTGTGGGGGTGTGCCTGGGGAGTGTCAGTGGAGTGCCTGGGGTGTCAGGGTGTGCCTGGGGTGTCAGGCTGTGCCTGGGAGTGTCAGGAGGTGTGTCTGGGAGTGTCGGCATGTGCCTGCGAGTGTCAGGGGGTGTGCCAGGGAATGTCGGTGGAGTGCCTGGGAGTGTCAGAGAGGGTGGACCTGGGGTGTCAGAGGTATGCCTGGGGTGTCAGAGGTGTGCCTGGGGGTGTCAGAGGTGTGCACGGAGTGTCAGAGGTGTGCCTGGGTGTCAGCGGTGTGCCTGGGGTGTCAGGTGTGAGGTGTCAGGTGTGCCTGGGGTGTGAGGTGTTTCTGGGGTGTGTGGTGTTGTGGGAGTGTCAGGGGTGTGCCTGGGGTGTCAGGGGTGTGCCTGGGGTGTCAGGGGTGTGCCTGGGAGTGTCAGAGGTGTACCTGGGGAGTGGGGTGTGCCTGGGGTGTCAGGTGTGCCTGGGGTGTGAGTGTGCCTGGGGTGTCAGAGGTGTGCTTGGGGAGTGCCAGTGTGCCTGGGGTGTCAGAGGTGTGCCTGGAGTGTCAGAGGTGTGGCTGGAGTGTCGGGTGGCTGTGTGCATG
>NW_024722804.1:685000-949419 GCF_018991925.1 Homarus americanus | reverse complement strand
CCCCCTGGACCTCCCTTCACCCTCTCCCTGACCTCCTTCACCCTCACCCTCTCCCTGGACCTTCCCTCATCACCCTCCCTGACCTCCTTCACCCCCTCTCCCTGACCACCCTTCACCTCACCCTCCCTGGACCTCCTTCACCCTCACCTCTCTGACCTCCTTCACCCTCACCTCTCCCTGGACTCCTTCACCCTCACCCTCTCCCTGGACCATCCTCATCATCTTCACTGACCATCTCCCTAGTTCTCTCCTCTCCCTGAATCTCTCTACTCTCTCCCTGAAACTTTTTATCCAAGGCTTCTTCTTCTTCTTCTTCTTCTTCTTCCTCTTCTTCCCCGTGTTTCTCTCCCCTCCCCCATGTAATTACCCTTCTCTGCCCCTTCATCTCTTTATTTCTTCCCTCCCGTCTCTCTCTCCCTCCCTCACTATTTCCTTTTCTCTTCCTCAGTATCTCCCCTTTCTTAGCTATTTCTAAACCCTTCCCTCTTATCTTTTCTTCCTTCGCTATTTCCCCATTCCCTTGTTATTTCCCCTCCTCTCCCTCTCTATTTCCCCATTCCCTTGTTATTTCCCCTCCTCTCCCTCTCTATTTCCCCATTCCCTTGTTATTTCCCCTCCTCTCCCTCTCTATTTCCCCATTCCCTTGTTATTTCCCCTCCTCTCCCTCTCTATTTCCCCTCTCCTCCTCCCTCCCCCAGCAGGAGTCTCAACCTAATTATTACGATATCACTCCTACCTCCTGGTTCACTGAGTGGGGGGAGGGGGTCATCTGATAGCCAATAGGATGGCTAGTTAGGCTTCTCATATCGAGCAATCAGACTTGCTATTGGTCACCCGAGAAGCGTTAGGCCAGTTAAGTGGACGATATAATCTCTTGCCTTTGGTGGCCAGGGACAGATACAGGATATTATTATTATTATTATTATTATTATTAAAAAGATTCTATTTTATTCTGATATTAATTCCACTTCTCGACTTATTTTCTGTAAGTTATTTTATTTTCATGTGGTGTGTGTGTGTGTGTGTGTGTGTGTGTGTGTGTGTGTGTGTGTGTGTGTGTGTGTGTGTCTCTCACTTTCTCTCAGGATGTGAGGGAGACAGAGGGATTGGTGACGTAACACACCAGGTAAATAATAGTATTTATTTGCGCCATTACTCACCATGCGAGGAGAATAAAAAGTAAATAAGGGAAGGGAAGGGAAGGGAAGGGAAGGGAAGGGAAGGGAAGGAAAAGGAGAGGAGAGAAGAGAAGGATAAAAACACAAACAACAATAACACAACGTCATACAACCCTCTAACGCTTACGATCACTGGATTGGTCACCAACATCCATGACGTAGAACAACTTGGACCAATAGAATCACAGCTTATGAAGTACGCTAGGCGCCAGTGTCGTGTACAAACCTGCCGGGTTAAGAGAGACGCCATCGCTAATCAATAAACTGGAAACAACAACAGTTTATCAAAGTCCCCCCATCGCTCCCTCGTATAATTTATGAACATCAGGGTTTTACAGACGTCTTTAAGGGGAACTGTGTGGGAATAAGACGTAGAATACAATATAAATAACAATAACAACAATAATAATAACGATAATAGTAAAAGAAGTAGAATCAATAATAATAATAATGTAATTTTCAAGCAAATCGTGACTGAATCCTTTCATCTCTCACCCCTATTGCGAAACTATTGTACCGGGAATAATTAATTAAGGAAGTTGTATTCATATTTCCTATGGTTTCTGAGTTATAGTCACACCATCAATCGGGCCACACCGTCCCCCTAGCCACATAATCTATCGAACCTATGGTACTGGGTCACATCACCTATGAAACCACATCGTGCGTCAAGCTATGCAATGTGTGACCATAAGACCATATTACAGGGCCACACTATGCTATCGGGTTACGGTGGCCACAACATATCAGGCTACATAAAAGGGGCCACATTACCCAAAATCAGACAGGGGTCACACTGAAAAAAAAAAATCTAAAGGGCCACACCATGTATCAGGCCACATAACAAGGCAAAGGGTACACAATCATACAAGGGCCACAGTACCTGCAAGGCCACAATAACAAATCAGTCTAGGGAGGGCCGCACCATCTATTAAACCAATTAATGGGGCCACACCAAATATATCACAGGAGAGGACCGCTCCACCACGTAAATCACACTTAAAACCTAAAGCTACTGGGCCACACCATCTACAAGGCCACACCATCTACCGGGCCACACCCCAAACAGTAAAAAGAATACAGTACTGAGACTTAATGGCATACATAAATTAGACACAAAAATACAGTAAATTACAAAAACCCGTCAATTTGAAGTCGTAATTTTTAAAAGTTTCTAATTCCTCTGAGGACTGAATTGACGTCACGTATATTTAGAGAATTATTGAGAGAGAGAGAGAGAGAGAGAGAGAGAGAGAGAGAGAGAGACTAATAGATACTCAGGCTGAAAGATATATAGACAAATATAAATAAAACAGTAAAATTCTAAACAAAATGATAAATTGATAGACAAAATGATGGATATATGTAAGTTAAACACACACACACACACATACGTACATACCTAGAGTACACACACACACACACACACACACACACACACACACAAACTCTACCAATATTCCCCAGGACAGTCAACATACCTGAACTAATACAATGAATAAAACACGAGTCTCAGGTGTGACTCAGGTATAAATAACCTACGAGTGTTGATTTGCAATAAAAAAAACAGTAAAAAATATATTTACAAAAGACCAAAGGAAAATATGTATAAAAAAGACAGACAGACATTAATATGCAACGGGGGTAGACTTGTTTATAAATACGACAGGTGTTGATAGAGCGCGGGACAACAAAACAATGACAATATAAAGCTAACTGAGTCGTCGGTGTTTCGTCCGTAAAAAAAAATGTAGTTGTTGGCAGTTAATAATAAAAGGACCACCTGAAGATTACCCCCCCCCCCGCCACCTTCCCCCACACCTGTTTATTAGGTTTGGTTGGGTAAGGTAAGGTAAGGTAAGGTTAGGTTAGGTTAGGTTAGGTTAGGTTAGGTTAGGTTAGGTTAGGTAAGGTTAGGTTAGGTTAGGTAAGGTAAGGTTAGGTCAGGTAAGGCACGTTTAGGTAAGGTAAGGTAAGGTAAGGTAAGGTAAGGTAAGGTAAGGGCAGGTAAGGTAAGGGCAGGTAAGGTAAGGGCAGGTAAGGTAAGGTAAGGTAAGGGCAGGTAAGGTCAGGTAAGGTCAGGTCAGGTTAGGTTAGCGTGTTTAATCATCAGTTAAGGTGTCTAATGTTCAGGTGACCCATAAAACTACACACACAGTCAGCAGGAAATATTAACATACAACACATGGGACTCGTGTGTTGATCTGGAGCCAACAACTAGGTAAATATATAAACAAGAAACACTGCCAGCTGTCATTACCACACAACTCTTGGTGTTAACGAGAAAAGTTATAAGTATATAATATGTGTGTGTGTTACAGCGTCTCGGTTGGTAACACTGTATCTCTCTCTCTCTCTCCACCAGTTGTGTCTTCTTCTATCTGTGGCAACACTGTCTCTCCTCCACCACGGGGTTACCACTCGAGTCATCACGTCACACACCCCACACACTAACTACACCGTTTCAACACATCAGTCGCCAGGAACAATGAACCTATAAACGATAACTAAAAATGGATATATAATAAAATATTACCTAAGAATAACAGTAAATATTGAAAGAGTAATACACGATCACGCAACTCAAAACAAAACAATCGGCAACAACTGAACAAATTCAACCCCACGATATGTGTTCAAAAGACATCAATTTGGCCGCTATTCTTTTTCGACGGGGACAAGTTTATTCATCGAAAAAATACCAAAATAAACCCACTTGATATCCCCCCCACCCCTCCACTCCACTCCACCCCACTCTACCCCACTCCACCCCACCCCACTCCACTCCACCCCACCCCAGTTGTAAAAAGGTTCTGCGTTATGTAAGCAAAAAATAAATAAAACACTTCTGTCACAAAAACAAACTAACAAAAGTGAACAAGATATAGTATTTGTTAAGTACTAGCACCACAAAAATCACTCGTGTATAACATCCTCAGTCAGGTCAATAAAGACGGGAACTGAGGTGGTTAGGATTGGTCTCGGAACACGGCACAAATGGAAGTTTATTGACGTGTACCAGCAGGGCGTTACGTTGAAGCTTATACTGGAACATATTTATATCTTACTGTCATAATTCCCTGGTTCACACACACACACACACACACACACAACTCCAAACACACACTCGTCTCCACACGTACACACACACACACACACGTACACATACACCCTCGTCTCCACAAACATACACACACACACACACAGTCTTTAGGGAGGGGAGAGATATTAACCCCCTCCCCACAACTCCTCAGAACATCACAGACACAGGAGAATGGGGTGGTCCTGGGGTACAGTATGATAACACGGGGAAGGGAGGCTGGGGGAGTATTACTGGAATGTCATGAACTGGAGTACGAACTGATCACACACACATAAGGTCGACTCAAGAGGGTGGTTTGAGTACATGAATCCACATTTCTGATGGTCTATTAAATTCTATATGGGTTTCAATTCATGCCTTATGTTTCAACTCCGATTACAACACTTTATGGTATCGACTGTCACTTGTTTCATTTATTTTGTTTATAACTCTCTATAAAGTATCAGGTATCAAGGATTATGTATTATATTCTTCTTAAGGTATAAACTGTAAGGTAAGGTAAGGTAAGGTAATTTAAGATTAGGTTAGGTTTGGTTACCAGTGTCCACCTGTTACAGTTTTACCAAGTTCATCATAGGGGAATACAGCAGCAACTCCCTGATGCTGTGTTGCTTGGAGACCAGAAAAGTAAAATTAAGTAGAAATATGTCAATTTCAGTAAAAGTATAATTAAAAAAGATAAGTCTTGAATTTTCTGGTAAGTTTTAAATGTTTTATAAATGGTGAAAAAAAAAGTTCAGTTGGACTTTTTTTTTAATTTAGTTGTTTCTTTCTTCATCCATCTGTTTCCTTTCTCTCTGTCTCTTCGTCTCCTGTCTTTCTCAAATTCCACCCAACCATTTTCCCACATCCACACACACTCTTCCACACCCCACACTCTCTCCCACACCCCACACTCTCTCCCTCACCCCACACTCCCTCACCCCACACACTCTCTCCCCTCACCCCACCTCTCTCCCTCACCCCACCTCTCTCCCTCACCCCCACCTCTCTCCCTCCCTCACCCCTCTCTCCCTCTCCCCCTCTCTCCCTCACCTCCCACTCCTCCCTCACCTCCACTCTCTCCCTCACCCCTCTCTCTCCCCTCCCACCACCTCTCTCCCTCACCTCCCTCACCCCTCTCCCTCCACCTCCCTCTCTCTCACCCCACACACTCTCTCCTCACCCCACCTCTCTCCCTACTCCTCTGTCTCCCTCACCCCCACACTCCCCTCACCCCCTCTCTCTCACCCCTCCACCTCTCTCTCACACCCTCTTTCACCCACTCTCCCTCTCTCCCTCCTCTCACCCCCTCACCCATTCTCTCCCCTCCCCCCTCTCTCTCCCTCACCCCCACCTCTCCCTCCCCCCCTCTCTCCCCCCACCCCCCCTCCCCTCCCCCCCTCTCTCCCCACCCCACTCTCTCCTCACCCCCCCACTCTCTCTCCCCTCACCCCCACTCTCTCTCCCCCATCCCCTCTCCCTCCCCCCCACTCCCTCACCCACACTCTCCCTCACCTCATACTCTCCCTTACCCCCTCTCTCCCTCACCCCTCTCTCCCTCACCCCCTCTCTCCCTCACCCCTCTCTCTCCCTCTTACTCCCCTCTCCCTCACCCCCCACACACACCAAAGTACACCACCAACTTCAACACAGTATGTTATTGTGTGAGTTATATATGACTTAAACTACACCTCTGCCACATAGTGTATTTATACCCAGACTACACTCAAGTAACTTATGAAGAGGCTGAATTATTAGTATTTGGTTTATTAAATTTTGTAGTAATAATGCTGGCAAGGTAGAGTAAATAATGTATTGTTGTTTTGTTAAGAGATTTTTGTATTGTAATTCTGTGAGAGAGAGAGAGAGAGAGAGAGAGAGAGAGAGAGAGAGAGACACGTTTTTACTGTTGAAAAACTTCTGAGGGATCAAACATAAGGCTAGCCTAACGTAACCTAAATTTCTTGAAACGAACCTAACCTAACCTAGCCTAAACTAGCCTATCCGCCCTAGATAATGTTAGGGTATTCTAATCATCAATTGAAATAAGTTACGGGGAAATAAAAGGAAAAATAATCTTCAGGTGATCCAAAACTCACGCACCACCCTACCAACCTGTCCAAGAGCCGCTGTATAGGTACACCTCTTGTGGCGTCACCCAGGTAGTCGGTTCACGGTCACCTCACCAACAGGGGGAAGGTGGGGGGGAAGGGGTGGCTAGGCTGAGTGGAGTGTTTACTCATCTATGTTTCATTAAGCGTCACCAAAGACAAGTTGCGTTAAAATACTCACTAATGAAATGTCTCGCGCGCAGAGGGGTGGGAAAGGGGATTTGTCGTGTGTTTACCGTTTATGAGTGTCTGTGTTGACTGGCGGACTATACTGTGTGTAGGCTCGGGCACAGTTCTGGCGGACAAACTCTAAAAGTCCAATATCTCATCTGACACCCCCACACCCCCACACCTACTCCAAAAAAAAATTAAATAAAAATGTGGTTCAAATTAATGGGACAAAATACAGTTGATTGAAATTACAACTGGACAAAATAGCAATTGGACAAAATAACAATTGGACAAAATAACAATTGGACTAAATGCCAAAGGACCCCCTCCCCAAACAAAAAAAAATCCACAGAACGGACAAGAATCATTAAAAAGAAATCACTGTAAGATACATTCGGACAAGATTAAGATTAGACCAAGATTAGACCAGGAGTGGCTAGGTCAGGTTAGATTAAAATCAACCTAGCTCGGGTTGAGTCACTTGGGGGCTGTTTGGTTTTTCTTTAGGGTTATCTTATTAGATTTAGTTAAATTAGAATTAGTCTATGATAGGCTAGGTAAATTTAGGTCAGGCTAAGTCTCACTAGGTTAAGGCTCTATCCATGGCTAGGACACACACACACACACACACACACACACACACACACACACACACAAAACTTTTCAAATGTTTCATTAAAAGAGAAGAATCGGTTGTCTGCGACCTCAAATATTTGCTGTTCATTAATTGCAGTAAAGCGACCTCCAGCATGTACACAGACCCCGCCGTTAGCAGCTAAATTGCCGCTTTATTTAACAGACGGGAAAAAGCTCACCAGTGTTCTCCCCCTAACACGAGGTAGGTGTGTGTGTTGGTCCACGCCACTAACTGTGTGTACATATGAGAGAACGGACCATAGTACCTGTTAACACTAGACGCATGATGGGTTGATCTGACGTGTTGCGTTGACAGTGACACGGTGGCCCAGTATACGCTCTAACAGTGACATATTGAACTATCGTATGTGTTAACACTGAAATATTAAGACGACCATACGCGTTGACAGTGACACGGCAGATAACCATACGCTTTAACAGTGAAATTCTAGCCTATCATACGAGTTAACACATACTAAGTTCTCACGCACTAACACAATACGCACGAAACAGTGGACTATTAACACATATAAAACAATAAACAATGGTCTACTGGTTAGGATTTTTAACCCCCGTGGAGGATGTGAAGCAGCAGACAAGGGCCAACACCTGGGTTAGTTCACATAGGCTAGAGTGACAGAGTAATTACCTCACCACACCTGCCACATTTATCTAACTCACGAGGCCAAGTTTTATAGTATGTTGATTATGCTGTATGTCTCAATTTGTACACGTGCTTTTGTGTTTTTTTTTCCTTCCCGTTAAGTCCTCGAGGATTTACTGGCTGCCATGGGTCGGCCAAATGAGAGCCTTTGTTCATTTGTAGATCCTGTTCCTTAGTCTTTTATTTTCTGTTGATTTTTTCCTCCATTTATTTATTCAGTGATTGATGGACTGTAAATTAGTGCAATTAAAGATTATATTTAGGTGTAGAATCCTTAATATGTTCCTCATCTCATTCCAATAAAAATCTGACCATATTCCTATTAGTCATAATCCCAGTAATCAATCAAATCAAAATCATCGTGTCTGAGGGTTGGCGACGAACGGCCCACCATCATTTAAAAATTTCCTGCTATATTTACCAATCGTCCCAGATGTTGTAACCCTCCTGGAGTCTTAGATTTTAGCCTCATTACCTATCTAAGTCTCTCACCTGTCCTTCCGAAACTCAATTAATACCCCAACCATAACCCCCCCCCCTCCCATCACTAAAATGGTAAAATTATTTCATTTCTCATGTTCGTTACATTTCCAGTACATCATTCGTTACTGTAGCCATTCTTAGTATTTCCTGTTTGGTATTGTAATGTGGCTTATACCGGAAGTACTACACATAACTATTAGCAATGGCAATTAAATAACACCTACAACACTCACACTTGCTAACATTACACACTCCAATAACATTACACACACTTGCCTAACATAACACACTTACTAACATAACACACACTTGCTAACATAACACACACTCAATAACATAACACACACTCACTAACATTACACACACTTGCTAACATAACACACTCAATAACGTACACACACTCAATAACGTATTACACACACTTGCTAACATAGCTTACCTCAATAACATTACACACTCAATAACATTACACACACTTGCCCTAACATAACACATAATAACATTACACACACTCTTCTTATTTACACACACTTTGCTAACATAACACACTCAATAACATTACACACACTCACTAACATAACACACTCAATAACATTACACACACTTGCTAACATAACACACACTTGCTAACATAACACACACTCACTAACATAACACACACTTGCTAACACAACACACACTTGCTAACATAACACACTCAATAACATTACACACACTCACTAACATTACACACACTTGCTAACATAACACACACTTGCTAACATAACACACTCAATAACATTACACACACTCACTAACATTACACACACTCACTAACATAACACACTCACTAACATAACACACACTCCCACCGGAAATAAACCCCGAAACTTTTACACTTAAATCAGTGTTTCCTCTCTTTCCCCTCACCTGTACCTCTTACTCCCCACACTACCCCAATTCCCCTCTTAACAAAACCAACCAGTCACCTCTTCCCCCCAGGTAACCACTCAACCTTTGGCCAGACTTTTCAACTTTACTCCCGTCACTAGCCTTACCTCCCTCTCCCTCCCTTCCATCCACTCACCCTTCTATTCACCCATCCATCCATCCATCCATACACCATCACCAAGAACCACAATCACCACACAAAACACAATAGTCAACACCAGCCTGTAAGGGGGGGGAGGTGAGGAGGGAGCAGGAGGGAGAGGGGAAGAAGGAAGGGAGGAAAGGAAGGAGGGAGAGACACACACAAGAGTACCCACCGCAAGAGGTTGGTAGGTTGGTAGATAGGTAAGTAGGTAACACAGGAAGCAAGCAGGCAAGCAGGCAGTTAGTTGGGTGCAGAAGTAGAGGCGTCGTCCACACCTGTGCACCTGTGTCGGCTACCACCGCCACCACCCATAAACACGGCAGATAAAACTCAAAAGCGTATTACCTCGTGAAATTGTACGTCGACTTACCACACTTGGGAGCGCTATTTACGCGACAAGCGGCAAGTTATACCTAGGGATTTCTCCAGGTATTTCTTCCCTGAATTTACGCGATGACGGAAATGAGAGTGAGAGTTACATCTTGGATATTTCTACTCTAATTTTAATCAACAACTGGGGTTTGTTGTCTGATTTTTCCCGTAATTTAAGGGAAAGATTAAAAGAAAATACCCTAAATTTTTTTCCCTATACACGAGAAGAGGTATATCCCAAGTCCTTGATATACACGACAATGAAAAGGAGGGAAGTTATACCTGGGATTTACCTTGGCATATCTCCCCTCAGTTTACACGACGTGGTATTTCTTCCCCCGAGTCTCACTGCCTGTCATGGGCGACTCATGGGTGGCAGATTCAATAAAATACCCGAGTTATCTCCCTCATCTGGCTACAACACGAAGGATACTGTATATGGTAGAGCCTCAGTGTAATGTTGACGATGTTTTGGCCACCGTGAGCGTGAGCCAATCAGTTATGGGGGACACCTGAGCCTTGTGGGGTATATGGTAACAACACCTGAGGCCTGTAAGGAGCTTCTGATGTATCAAGATGGAAACTCAAGAGGGGAAAAAACATCACCACCTATTTTCCTCTAATTAGCTAAAGAGGGTATACTACACGTTCAATATACAATTAATACAAACTAAAATATCACACAGATTCTTTTGCCATAAACTAGAAGGTCTATATTCACGAAACATGTTATGAAAATGAAAAATATGCAAATTATTAACCTAATTTGCATACTTTTACACCAAAATCGTTGCAGTTCCTGTTGAGGCACATTACCGCCTCCGCACAGAGTTTGGAGAAAATCGAACAGAGACGATGGCTAAGTTATTAAGTTAACGGGCATTCTGGTGTAAAAATAAAGAATATGCAAATTAGTTAGTACCTTATTTGCATATTTAGACACCCAAGATGTTACAGCTCTTGCTTAGGGAGACTATCAGGCATGGATCCTCTTTAACCAGAACCCACGTCTAAAAATGGCGGAGTTATCCTAACGTGAGAAGCACGCACGCACGCACACGCACGCACACGCACGCACGCGCACGCACGCGCACGCACGCACGCACACACGCGGGCGTACCACAAACAAACAAGGTGAATTATATGCCCTACCATTAAAACATGTATGATGGGAAGACCTAGAAATGAATAAGTTCACTGAGGGAAAAAGTCCAAGTTTTTTCCTTTTAATAAATCATAAAAAACAACATTTCTACTACACGGAAAAAATAATTTGTGATGTTTTTTAAAGGAGGAAAAAAAAACCTTTGTATTATCCGTGTCGATGACTTTTAGTACGGCTTAATGAAAGAATACTGCATGACCCAAGTAACTTTGATGATGATGATGATGATGATGATGATGATGATGATGATGATGGGGTGGATGGAAGAGGTGTGATGCTTGTGGTGAGAGGTGGTGCTGGTGAGGTGGAGTTGGTGGAAGGAGGAAGAGGAGTATGGGAAGGAGGTGGGTGGTGATGAGGGGTAGGAGGAGCATGAAGGATGATAAGGGTATAGGAAATGGGGATGGGTCCTGATGGGGAGGAATGAAGGGGAAAGAGTGGCCACAGTTTTCTCTCTTCTTTCTCTAATCACCTTTTTGCCAATTCGACTAAAATGGTGTAGGAGACACGAGGGAGATAGGGCGGTGGAGGGAGGTGTTGGAGGGTGGAGAAAGGGAGATGGGGGAGTAGAGGGAGATATAGAATGAGGGAGGTAGGGGGTGGAGAGAGATAGAGAGTGAGGGAGGAGGGATGATAGGGGGGTGGGTAGGGGGGGAGTGGGTAGGGGAGAGGGGGATTTCTCCTTATTCAAAAGTTTCATCTCAACCTGTAATCCTCCACGCGGTGTTTTGAAATCCCCTGTAATCCCCGCCTGTAGGATCTCCACTAGGATGCAAATCCAGTCATAGCGAGCTGGGGATTAACGATTAATTTGCATGAATATCGGTCCCCAGCATGTGGAGAGGAGGGGGGAGGGAAAAAGAGAGGGCGGGTAGGCGTTGTTCCAAGTGGAGTCTCAACCTATATACCGTGTACCACAGTTCAAGCTTCATTGTACCATGGACCGTCGTACCGTAGACCTAGTAAGCAAAGGCTCTTTTACTGTACCTTCAAAGTATACCATCACTGTACCGTTGACATAATCCTGTACCTCCACTGTACCTTACTATAAACCATCAGATACTTCCCCTACCTTTAATACCTGCCTTACCGTCGTTAATGGAACGCTGTAAAGGGTATAAAACCACATCCTACCTGTAATTACGGCACCTCTCCATCTCCAACCAATGTTCTCCTTAATCAACCATCTCTCCAACTTACCTTTTCACACCTCACCCCCACAGCTACCCACGCCCACAGTGTTACTCACGCCCACAGCTGCCCACGTACCTGCAAGAGACAGAAGATCTAAGTTAGACGCTTACATACAAGGTGTCAATACTTGAGGCCCCACTACAACAACACATTCATTATACGACAACAAATGAGACGCGATAACTTCTCATGAAAGTCAAACTATCGACACAAACTTGTTTTCAACTACGGAGTGTCGTGGATACCTGGAATTTACCAGCTATTTGTTTCAGGGTGAGGGAAGGAGAGAGTGAGGGGGGGTATGTGGGGAGGGGAGGGGGAAGGGGAGGCGTGGGGGAAGGGGAAGGGGAAGGGAGGAAGGGAAGGTGGAAGGGAGGGGAGGGGAGGTGGGGGGCAAGTGGGGAAGGGGAAGGTGTGGGGGAAGGGGAGGTGGGGGGTGGGGAGGTGGGGAAGGGGAGGGGTGGGGAAGGGGAGGGGAAGGGGAAGGTGGGGAGCAAGGTGGGGAAGGGGGAGGCGTGGGAAGGGAGGGGAGGTGGGGAAGGGGAGGGCAAAGGGGGGTGGGGGGGAAGGAGGGTGGGAGGGAAGGGGACTGTGTGGGGAAGGGGACTAGTGTGTGGGGAAGGAGGTGTGTGGTAGAAGGGAGGGGTGTGTAGGGGTAGGGGGTGTGAGGAAGTGGAGGTGTGCTGGGGAAGGGCGGTGTGTGTGGGGGCGGTAAGGGGAAGTGGTAAAGGGCGGTGTGTGTGACTAGGAGGGAATGGTCACTTTAAAGTCAAACTCATAAATACAGCAACAAGGGTGAGGAAGAAGGGGTTGCGTGTGGAGGGAGGGGGGAGGGGTGAGTGGGGGGAGGGGTGAGTGGGGGGAGGAGTGAGTGGGAGGGTTGGTCACACTAAGGATCCACCCTCATAACAATAACAAGACATATATCATAGTTGAGTTTGTGAGGAGAAGATCAAACAAATGATAATCAAAACAATGGGAAGTAATTATTAACTAAGATAAAATTCCCTCAGAAAAATACACTTTGTCAGTCAGAGAGTGAGGGCTCTGGGCTGACTCATACCGCCCAAAATACATAAGGTTGATAACATTACTCGGGACGATATACAACATAACACAAATTGAAATCGATAAGGTAAAGTGAACACAGATGTAAAGGGGCTAAAATACTTAGAATTTAGGAGGACAATTTTGTTGAAGTGGAGATGAAATGTTGCCTAAAATACTAAAAATAAACAAGGTATAGTATGTACTGGTGATGAACACTGGTGATGAACACCGGTGGTGGTGAACACTGGTGGTGGTGAACACTGGTGGTGAACACTGGTGGTGATGAACACTGGTGATGAACACTGGTGGTGAACACTGGTGGTGATGAACACTGGTGATGGTGAACATCGATGAACACTGGTGGGCGTGATCACTAGTGGGGTGATCAATGGTGATGAACACCTGGTGGTGGTGGTGAACACTGGTGGGGGCTAACACATGTGATGATGAACACTGGTGTTGGTGAACATTGGTGGTGGTGAACACACTACCACTCGCCCTCCTCTTGAGTATGAGGGCCACACAGCAGGGCCAGGGCCACACACAGCAGGGCCAGGGCCACACACAGCAGGGCCAGGGCCACACACTTGATTGTAACAGAAAAGCTGGACCTGCTGCAAGAGAAGAGCTTCCCCTCGTCTTTAAGTCCGCGTCGCTCTCTCCGGGGCGGAAAATCTAGTTCATGGTTAGAGGCGGCTCCTGACATCTCGCAGGCTAATCCTCATACACTCTTCTGAACATTAATGGCTGAAGCATAAGCCGCAATAAAGGGCGTAGAGAGAGGTTAAGTTTATTTATTTATTTATTTATTAACTGCTAGACGCCCGACGACTGGGAGTTAGACTGTTGTGAGTGGATATATTAACTGTATGATAGTTCGGTTTACTCTGTGTCGTCACAATATTAGACAGGCAACATCTAGTCATCCCCACTCCAGTTTTTCCTGACTTGACCGAAAGATATTTTTCCGCAGGTGATGGATGCTAACCTCTAACTGATTAAATGATGCCAATAATAATTTTTTCTCGCCCTTAATCATAAATTCAGGTGTATCACTTAGTATACAATGGTGGTTGTTATACATGTTGTTCATATTACCACTAAGCGTATTTCACCAGATGTTATTACGTACTGAAGTATTGTTAAACATCTCATTATGATCATTCTTAAGGACACGTTGACCCTAAACGATGTCATGTTCTTGTTTACACTTCAACTGTTTAAAAAGCTCGTTCTGACTTGACCTTTTTTTTCTCCCTTACTCAGAACTACGATACTACTAACATTTGCAAAGAAACAAAATCCCACATACAGCACACAAAAGGACCCTCCCTGCCCCCCTGGGTGATCGCCACGAAGGTCCCCAAACGCCCCCCCAAAAATCCCACATACAGCACACAAAAGAACCTCTCCTGCCCTCTCAAGGACTCCACTAAGGTCCCCTAAACGCCCCCCCAAAAAATCCCACATATTACACAAAGCACTTCTGCCCTCCTCAAGTAGACTCCACTTAAGGTCCCCCCGCGCCCCCCCAAAAAATCCCACCAACGGAAAAAATCCTCGTGAAAATCTAGTTCGTGTACCTCATGAGTCTACCATGAAATACTAGTCTTCTCTGATCCCACTAAGACGGATTTGGTTTATCACTATTTATAACTAAACAAAGACGGATAAAACCCACCACACACACTTAGTTCTCGACCCGATACCCACCAATGGCAGATCCCTCTAATAATCTCACCAGGTAACCCCAATATACAGTCCCCTTCACTAGTGCGTTTACAGGGGCTCGTCACGATTTGTGCAGTGTGGCACAGAAGAAAACTCGCAATAATAAACATACTATGGAATCAAAGTAAAACAATATTAAAACAAGAAAGAGAACAATCTACACTCCTCCCAAACCTGACAAGGACAAAAACTCCGACTATTCCTCAACACAAAACACATCGCAACACATGCATCTCAAATCAATACCATATAAACCTGTTCCACCTGTTCCTACCCAGTAATTAATTCCCTATAAATACACTTAAATCTACCTGTAGGGTAAACTGACAGCCTCTCTACAACCTTCAGACTAACCAAGGAAAACTAAATTAATTTTCTCATCTTACTTTAGCGAGGGCCAAAGGTAACCTGTCTGTGTCTACCTTGTTTATCGGTTGTTGTTGTTTCTCCTTCTCTTCTTTACGCCACGTCTCTCATCTCCACCGCCTGTCTCCTCCTCTCTCTATCGTCTGTCTCCCTTTCTCTTCAACATCTAACTCGTATATCTCCTCCTCTTCACCCTGTCTCTCATCTCCTCCACCATCTATCTCCCTTTCTCTCCACCACATGTCTCTCCTTCTCTCCACCTCATTGCACCTTCTCTCTCATCACATTCCTCATCTGAACGCCCCCCTGTGCTCGGCTCGTCCCAGGTTGCTACTTTTCTACGTGGTAAAAGTCATCAACCAATTAGTGGATGTTGGCAGGTAGACACACACACCCCTCACCAGCCTCACCCTCTCCGCCGTTACCGTGTTCTGATTCACGCCCACCACTCACTCTGATTCACGCCCACCACTCACTCCTTTCCTCTTCCCTAGTCAAACCTAATCAAGTACCCTGATGGAGGTTTACAATAGCTGTTAACGCTCAAACTGGAGCCAATTGTTCATCTATTTCCTCAAGTGTCGTTTCAGATTCACAGACTAAATTATTGTATATTCCAAAGGGTCTCACTCAGTTGGGGCCAATTTAGGAGTTGCTCTCTCAGCGTTCGCCAACACGGGATCTAATTGGTTGTGGCAGAGACATAAATAAGTAATGTGTGTTATCATTGGTTTTCTTGGGATATGATTATAATACAGTTTGAAAGTTCATTACAAAATATCATAAACACGGATCTATTTACAACGGTGTTTTCAGAAGCAATAGATTCCTCATTTTCTTTGGACAATTTCGCTTGAGAGTCATCCTGTTGCTTGAGGGGAAACAAATGAAAAACCAAAGAGGTGTACTGTACATCTATCAGTCACCAAATCCCGTGTTATAAAAGTTGGAGCCAATCAGACGGTGAATAAAAATGATAAGGAATGGAGAAGAGTGATTTAATATTTATATAAAGGATAACTATGATATATAAGTCGTGATTATTGAGAGCGTTCGTGTAGGAAGTTGTGACGTAGAAACTAGAGTACACAGGAACGCCCCGAGTACAATATGTAAGTAAACACACAAATATTGACAGTGAAATACAAATTGTTTATTCTGGAATAATATAAGCGTAGTGATTCATTTCTTATTTACCTATAAACAAAACATATATCCACCCACCCACACCATCATTACCCACCCCACGCCCCCACCACAACCCATAACCCACACCAATACAACCTTATTCACACCACCAGCACAGCCCACCACCCACACCAACACAATCCAATCACCAACAATTGCCATCTACCCACACTCACCACCATCTTCCACCCAACAGAAACACACAATTCACCCACCCACCCACCCACCCACACACACCCACCCACACACACACCCACCCCATATCCCCGCACGCAAGTAACAATATACAGTTTCCATTTTTGGGGAGAGCTTATCCGCTAGGTATGATTGGCCAGGCTGAGGAAGATACTGGGGGGCGGGGGGTCGGAGGAAAGGTGGGGGGTCGAGGAAAGGGGGTCGGAGGAAAGGTGGGGGGGGGTCGAGAAAGGTGGGGGGGGGCTGAGAAAGGTGGGGGGGTCGGAGGAAAGGTGGGGGGGGTTCTAAAGAAAGGTGGGGGCTGGAGGAAAGGTGGGGGGGTCGGAGGAAAGGGGGGGTCGAGGAAAGGAGTCAGAGGGAAGAGGAAAGGGCGGCGTCAGGGGGTGGTGGGGGGGAAGCGTCAGGAGGGTGGGGGAAGCGTCAGGAAGGTGGGGGAAGGGTCAGGGGGGTGGAGGAAGGGTCAGGGGGGGTGGAGGAAGGGTCAGGGGGATGAGGGAAGAATCAGGGGATGGGAGAGCGAGAGGAGGGGTAAAAGCACATCTCTCTGATTGGTTTACTCTAAAAATCCCCCTCTGTTCTGATTGGCTATCTCTCTTTAACATGGGGCTCATGTAATCGCCTATTGTAATCACCGTCTTTCGGATTGATTCATGAGATTTAATATGAGCAAAAATAAATCCGCTCGTTTCTGGGGTTCCTGTAATCCTCTTGTAATCCCTCGACTCTGATCTAGTATTACTGGAAAAATTCCTCCTTGTAATACCTTTTGAAGGATTGATTCAGGGGATTTACGGCCCAAATATGTAAATAATAAAAAAAATCCCTCAATTGGGACTTTAAAAGAGACTGTAAATCGTTTTCTGTATCAACATGGGGATTAATTAACAATATAGAAAGAATATCCTAAAAAAATCCCCTGAAATCCTACTCATTTTAGCTGTATCTATACTGGAGTGTCTGTAATCGCCAGTGATTTTTTTTTGGACAGTTATGGCGAAAAAAATCCACCGTTTCTATCCATGGGTTAATGAAATCGCCTTCAGTATCATTATCTCTGAGATTTATTTGCGGGATTAACAGCAAAAATCCTCCCCCTCACTCGCTCTTTGATTGGCTGTCTCTGACATCTGGGTTTCAACTAATTGGTCACTGTAGAATCTAGTGTGAAGAGTCTGCCATACTGAACCCGTAAGAGAGAGAGAGAGAGAGAGAGAGAGAGAGAGAGAGAGAGAGAGAGAGAGAGAGAGAGAGAGAGAGAGAGAGAGAGAGAGAGAGAGAGGGGCCCCCCCATCATTCACTGACCTAACGGATCCTTGGCTGCGTTTGGTTAGGTTAGGTTTGGCTAGGATAAGTTAAATTAGACTAGGTTAGGCTAGGTTAGGTTTGGTTAAGTTAGGTTAGGTTAGGTTAGGTTTGGTTAAGTTAGGTTTGGTTATAGCTCGTTGACTGCTAAATGAAAATAAATATAAGCAATTCCTCGTCTCTCGTCACTAGGAGAAGAACCGACATGTTGTTCATTAATCTTTCCTTCAGTACCGGACACACCCCCCCTCCCTCCCTCTCCCTCTGTCTTCCCCTCACTCCCATCTTCCTGTAACGCCTTCTTCTCCTCTCCTCACCCCCTCCCTCCTCCTCCTCTCCTCTGTCTCACCACCATCTTCCTGTAACGCCTTCTTCTCCTCTCCCCTGTCTTCCCCTCACCTCATCCTGTAACGCCTCTTCCTCTCCTCACCCCTCACCCTCCCTCCTCTTGCTCCCTCTGTC
Organism: Homarus americanus; assembly: GCF_018991925.1. Taxonomy (NCBI): domain Eukaryota; kingdom Metazoa; phylum Arthropoda; class Malacostraca; order Decapoda; family Nephropidae; genus Homarus; species Homarus americanus. Next base: position 930,991 of record NW_024722804.1, on the reverse strand, counting down.
TTCCCCCCTCTCCCGCATTCAACACGCAGTTCCCCTTTTCTCTCTCCTCCTCCTCCTCCCTCCCGCGCTTGCTCCCCTCTTGGTCTTCTTCCTCTCTCTTCCCTCCCTCTCCCTCTGTCTTCCCCTCACTCCCCATCTTCCTGTAACGCCTTCTTCTCCTCTCCCTCCCTCCCTCTTGCTCCCTCTCCCTTCCCTCTCCCTGCACCAACATTGCCCTCTTCTCCTCTCCTTCTTCTTTATCCATCTCATTACTTCTCATCTCCCATGATCTTATATTTATTTATTTTCTCATCTTGTGGCTTCGACGTCTTATTAATTAACTAAAATAAGACTTAGGTTAAAAGCGAACAGGATTCTCAACAAGCTTAATAATTAAATCTTAAAACCTGAATAGTTAACCTTTACTAGTTTTCAAACCTTAATTAAAATATGATATGTGACTATCAATTTGAACCAAGAACTCACTGGATATTATTTATGATATGTTAATTAGATCTTACCTAAAAAATACACTACTTTCATCAGTTTTATTATATTTTGTTATATCACTCAAACACCGCCGTAAATGTCATGCATGTAAGACCTTAATTAAACTCTACCTACAATAGATCTTTGTTGGATCTGAACTTCAGTATTGTCTTAATTATCTGTAACGGAGAAAAAATTAGCTATAGTTAAGTAATTAGTTATAACAGAGACAATTTGTTACACCCGGGAATATTTGGTTGTAAATGAGATTATTAAGTATAACTGCGACATTTAAATATAACCAAGGTTAAGTTAACTATATGAGAAACAATTAGTTGTAAACACACAATTAACTGTAAGTGAAACAATAAGTTGAAAATGTTGTTAAAGTGATTACTGTACAAGTTTGTTCCCCAACAGCAAATGGTGGAAATAAAGTCACCCGGATGTCCTCAGTACAAACACACACACAACGCAGTCCAAGTGTTGTTCAGTGGCCAAGAATGAGGACGTAAGATGCGGGTTGGTCACATGAAGAAAGAAGGGTGAGTGAGTGAGTGAGTGAGTGAGATGGCTAAAATATTGCAAAGAGGATTCGAGTAGAAATGATTTAGTGAAACTGTTAATCTCTCTCTCTCTCTCTCTCTCTCTCTCTCTCTCTCTCTCTCTCTCTCTCTCTCTACGTATCTGTAACTTCTCCTACATCTCTCCTTCCACTGTCTCCCTGGCAAGAGATGAGAGACACAGCAATATCTCTCCTCTCTCCCCTTCTCTCCCATCACCTCCACCAACCAACAGATGAGAGATAAACTATAATATCTCTTTACCACATGTCTCCCCTTGTAGGCTACGAGACACACACACACACACACACACACACACACACACACACACACACACACACACACACACACACCGGATGTCCTGGTAGGGAAGTGAGGAAGGAGAGCGTTCACAAGACAACGACCAGGAGGAAAAAAAAAACATTAATTTCCTCCGTTTTTATTTAACTTAGGTCACCGATACACTCAACCACCGTCAGCCATATTGTTTTACGATTTGATTTCCTTTCTTATACGAGAAACTTTTCATCATCATCATCATCATCATCACTATATTATTATCAACTCTGTAATAATACCATTTTTCATTTTCATTATTAATAAATATAGAAGCAGGGATTATATAGTATTTTTCCTTCATCAATATCTTGTTTGAGTCTGTCTATAGCTTGTTCAGTTGTCTCCCACACACGGGCCTAAACTGAACTCACAATGCTCTTAACATGATCCAATATACCAGTACACGTAAACCTACTCAAGAGATGACAAAGACAACAGCAAGATGATATTGGGAGAGGAATTTTGATATGCTCCGGAATACTAAGAAACAATGCTCCTCTCTCTGAAATAACGAGCATACTACAGATACTTTCCGCCATGCTCCATTATGCATGAAGGAGACGAGAGCTCTGAGAAGCGGTGTGGGTGGGGGTGAGGGGTGAGGAGGGGGGGTGAGGGAGTGGGGGGGTGAGGAGGGGGGTGAGTTGGGGGAGATAATGCCCTGAGCTGAGATAGAGTAAATGAGTCTTTTTATGTAGTAAATTTTCACGTGGGGGGAGGGGTAAAGAAGATGCCTCTAAGACGCCGTCGGGAAGGTCTGAGTATTTTAAGATGTGAATGGGAGGGGAGGGGGGGATAAATGTTCAGAATGCTCCGTCTTTGTATTCTCCAGGAACACTCTGAGAGGAGTGACTGCCTACACAACTATGAGGCAGACTTTAGTGAGAGTAAACGAGAGAGAGAGAGAGAGAGAGAGAGAGAGAGAGAGAGAGAGAGAGAGAGAGAGAGAGAGAGAGAGAGAGAGAGGAGGGGGGGGGGCAAAGAATTCATCATTTCTGATCATCAATGATCATGATTCCCATCTCTGTCAAGTGACGAGGAGGCGGCTGCTATATTCACAGTCATTTTGAACACAGCACAGAACACACACACACACACACACACACACACACACACACACACACACACACACACACACACACACACACACACACACACACACACACACACACACACACACACACACCACTATCCAACACCGATAATGGAAAAATCAGGAACCGTAAAAAGAAACTGAGAATGAAACATCAGTCAGAGGCGGCGGCCAGAGTTCACTTAAGAGCCCTCCACACTAACACCCCGGCACATAAGACACACTGCGGCACATGAGGCACACTGCGGCACATAAGACACACTGCGGCACATGAGGCACACTGCGGCACATAAGGCATACTGCGGCACATGAGGCATACTGCGGCACATGAGGCACACTGCGGCACATGAGGCATAATGCGGCACATGAGACACAATGCGGCACATGAGGTACGCTGCGGCACATGAGGTGCACTGTGGTGCATGAGGTGCACTATTGACACATAAGATACACTGTGGCACATGGGGAAGATTGTGGCACATTGAGCACAGTTTTAACACATGGGGTATACTGTGTCACATGAAATCCACACCGACTATGGCACGTATAATACACCCTAGCACTTCAGAAACACACACTATCTATTACCTAAGATGGCACTGGCACTCAAGTTACACTCCGGGAGCCCTGGCACATAAGGACCCACTTCCACAAACATTCAAAACCCTCCTGCTTAGACATTCAAACTCTGGTACGGACGCAAGTTGCAATCTGGCACACACGATGCTCTTACACTCCATATGTTATCACTCACACATACTCACACTTTAAATTTGACTTCTGAAGAGTCTTTTGATTCTCTTAAGTCATTTTCCTCCGAGACATAATTAACTGGGAGCCTCTTTTAGTACACTTAAGACTGTCAAAAGGAGTTCAGTTACCCCCCCCCCCTCCCTCCTCCTTACAGTTAACTCGTTTTTCCTCTCACAAAAGTTCTTCTCGTCCACTGAATAAACAAAAATGAAATTATATACTTTTTTTTATTTCTCAAGATTTGTTTATTTCCAATGAAGAACAATAATAATAACTAGTACACCATTATTATAGTCTCACTTGAGTTCTATAATTTCAAGGAATAATAAAAAAAATAAAATTAATTCAAAACAGAAAGATTTAACTATTCAAAACCAAAACTAAAAAAAAAAAAAAATCATAACGAAATGAATCTAAATCAACACATTCCACATAACTAATTCCTCACTCAAATTAAGGCCAGTGTAACTCATCATCAACGACCAAGTTTGTAAAAATAAATAAAAAAATAAAAAATTAAAATAAAATCGGTCTAGACGTCTGAGAGGCAGAAACGAATCCTGACACGCATTTGAAGATAAGCGCGAACACTGATTCTCCACAGTATACAAAGAACTTTCTATCCTAGCACCTAAAGTTTATAAGAGATCAGTGAAAGCGTCTCAGTGATAGATGTAGCTCTGGATAAACAAGACGACACACATACAGGCAAGACTGTCAACAACATTCTCGCTACTCTCTGAAATAATGTGTGTCATATTTTCACTTTTTAAGTTTTTACTGTAAAAAAAAAAATAGTGGTGATGACTCAGGGATATTTTACGTATTTTTTTCTTTCCTGGAATGAATTTGTCAGGAAAAAAGTAAATTAAAAAAAAATTAAAAAAAAAATAAAATTCCTCGTCACTGGCCAAAAAATATATTAAAATATAGACCTAAAATATTAATAAATAACACAAAAATAATTATACATATTTCTTCAATTACATATTTATACATTTTATTTCCCCGAGAGAGAGAGAGAGAGAGAGAGAGAGAGAGAGAGAGAGAGATACGAGAGATTTAAAGAATTTATCTCATTATAATTTTTTCCCTCGGGGTAGTGAGTTTAGAGAATTTAATTTTGGCGTGGTAATTTGTGAGTTAAGTTGTGGTGTGGTGTGTTGTAGAAGGGTGGGTAACGAGTCTTATCTTGAGGCCAGCAGTCACATAAACCAGCCGAGATGTGAGGCGAACGACCCACACCAACTCGCCATGTCACCCACACTATCTACATCCTCTCACAGATATAAAAATTATCCCCAGTTAGTTATTTAGTGTTGTGATGGTCGCTATGTAACATGTCCACAACACACTCCTGGCAGGCAGAATGTACGGTAGAAAGGCTGGAAAGCAAGCAGCAAGACCGGCAGAAAGCAGAAAGCAAGACCGGCAAGGAGGAACGAAGCAAAACCAGCAGGAAGCAAATCCAGCAGAAAGCAGGATAGGCTAAACCGGGATGGAGGCAAGCAGCAACTATCATATCCCATCATCTTGAATTATACCATTATGTTCTGTTATTACTATCATCACCATCACGCTCACTATCACCATTGACATTATTTTCTTCCACGACTATTCTATATTATTTCTATCTCTATTATTTCACCATTATTAAGTATCTATTATTTGTATTATCATTTTTTTCATAGTAATTCTCGTCATCATATATTAAAACAATTATTAGAAACACAAACAGCATAAACTTTAAGAGGCGGTGTAAAGCCTCGCTGTTGAATATAACTTCAAACCTGCAGTGTTGTTAGTAAGGACCAGGGGGGGGGGGTGGGTGGGGCGCAGGAGGAGGGGGTGGGGGCGAGGAAGGAGGGTGTGTCTGCGGGGTGTAGACAGTTCACGTTCTTAGTTGCTGTATACGTCATAAGGTGTTCTCCATACGTTAAGACGACCACTCGAGACCTTCATCCGTGGAAGGTAAAAGATCCAAGACACATAACTGATATTAACATGTAACGAGGCAGAGATCCCATTCTTAAAAGGTTAGTAAGATTGTCTTTTTTATCTCCTTTTTAATGGAAGTTTGAGACCATATGTAACTGGCGATAAAAATGGCTTCCTAATTGCGCTAAGACTCTCAAGTAATTGATAAAGTTCTGACGTACCCCAGTTAAGTAGAGAAATATTAATCAAGGGTTCTTTGTGACACCAGACGCTTCAGGACTCTCACACCTAGAGTTCACATCGTTTCACTCTCGAGGAAAAGCTCTTAAGTAATTGCACGGACACTTAGGTAGAGTAATTTAGGGTGATTGTTTTGTGGAACTACCCACCGTAAACACCGCATAATTACAAGGTGAATCACAGCGTGCGTGCCCAAATTTCTCTTAAACCCCTCCACCACCACCTCCCGCAAGACATACACACACACACACACAATCAACAAACAAGTAATTACAAGGATGATCATGTTTCACCCTGCCAAGATGTGTCGCTGTCTTGTCTACACTCGCCTACATGTTTAATATCCTCACACAACCTAATTCGAGCCAAAAGTTTCGAAGACTAGTTCAAAGTCTGAGTAGATTCCTAGTTTTCGGATAATGACTCAAAGTCTGAGTAAATTCCTAGTTTTCGGATAATGACTCAAGATTGAATTAAAAGTCATAAGTTCAAAATCGTAAGTTTCGAAGATTAGATCGAAATCAAGACTGAAGCAGTGAATTCGAATATTAGCTTTAAATTAAATGTCGAATCCTAATTTTGGAAGATGGTGCAAAGTTTTATTTGAATCATGCGCCCAGTTTCTTAAGTTTCAAAAGGAGACTCATATTAAAATGCGAATAATAAAGATCCGAATTACAGGTTACGAAATGTCTAAAAGTGGATTTAAAATCAAGGTTCCGAGACTCCGGTTCAACAAAATGATTCAAAATTAAATAAATAAATCCCAAATCACAGCTCAGATTACAGATTTATAAAGATTCTAGGACATAAGGCCACTCTATAAACCTAAAATTTTTAATCTCAAATTTTAAACCTCAAAGCTTAAATCTTAAAGCCTGATTATAAAGTTTCAAAGCTCTGAGATTCTTGTCTTGAGTTCCTATGCTCAAGTTTCGAATCTTTAGTTCACAATATAAGGCTTCAAACACTGTGGTGGAGTCTCGTTAGTACCACAGACGGTCTCCCCAACACATCTGAATTCATTTATGTATTTATAATTCCTCACGCCGAAGGGACCAGTGAGAGGGGTGGTCAACACTGCCTGTATCTACTTACCTCTCTTGTATACAGACCAAACTCGTCAAGGGGAACACCTACAGTGGACAAAGTTGTTGTTGTGTGTACATACAGGTCAGATTTTAACGTCAAGATTTTAATATATAAACGTTTAAAATCTAAGCCTTTTTTTCGATAACTAGGCCTATATACACGTCATCACAAACCCAAAAGCTGGTACAAGTTCAAGGTCAAAGGTCAAAACATTGTAAAAAACCACTAAATACCGTATTGCAACCTCGCTCTTGTGTAGTCCAACCTCACTTAATATTCCCAATCTTGCCAACCAATCATTTTCACCATTTGGGGAGGGTGGGGGAGGTGGAGTAACTGCCGCCATTACTTTTATTACTTACAATTACCATATATTACTACATAATTCGCAGGCCGACTTTTAAATTAAATGCCGTATGGCGTAAATTACACGATCAATATCAATTACCAATTATCTATCATTACCACATAATTACGGCCTTCATTACGTTCATTAATTAGTGTAATGCATTTATTATAATGGACGTTGGGTTCTGTTTTATACAAGGCTACAGTATTAACCCCATACACTGGATATGTATTATGCATTACATACAGGGGAAGGCTTAATGTATTACAAGGGTGTATTATTATCCTAGTATACATACATAATACACCATACACACACACAAACAAGCTTAATATAACACAAGGCTTGAGAAAAATAAAAAATAAATCTGTTGATACAATTTAAAACAATATTATGTATACCTGTATCTGGTATCATATAACTATCTTTAATACAACCTTTTAATATTATACACTTACAATATTATCATAAACTATCCTTTAAGACACTCAAATATATAAGGGTCTTACAAGGAGCGAGACTTAAGTGAGTTAATACATTAAGTGTGTTCTGTAAGTAGTGTGGGAGGGAAGTGTGTTGTATAAGTAGAGTGTGGGAGGAAGAGTGTGTTGTATAAATAGAGTGTGGGAGGAAGAGTGTGTTGTATAAGTAGAGTGTGGGAGGAAGAGTGTGTTGTATAAGTAGAGGGAGGAAGAGAGTACAGATAAGCAGAGTGTGGGAGGGAGAGAGTGTGTTGCATAAGCAGAGTTTGTTGTATAAGCAGAGTGTGCTGTATATAGTGTGTGTTGTATAAGAAAGAGTGTTGTATAAGTAGAAAGGGGTAATACATAAGTAGAGGTAAGGATAAGCAGAGTGTGGCTATATAAGCAGAATGTGGGAGGTGAAGAGTGTACATAAGCAGAGTGTGGGAGGCAGAGGTGTTGTATTAAGAGAGTGTGGGAGGTAGAGGTATAAGTAGAGTGTGTGGGAGTGGAGGTAAGTTGTATAAGTAGAGTGTGGGAGGGAGAGTGTGTTGTATAAGTAGAGTGCGGGAGGGAGAGTGTGTTGTATAAGTAGAGTGTGGGAGGAAGAGTGTGTTGTATAAGTAGAGTGTGGGAGGTAGAGTGTGTTGTATAAGTAGAGTGTGGGAGGGAGAGTGTGTTGAGACGGCAGACAATCTTCCAGAGTCTTCCCAGGGATAATTACTATCATTAAGAAACGATTAAGCGATGAAACGATTCTTCGCAGGAATGAAAAATTTAGTTACTGTAAATATGATGACAGGTGGCGAGTAATTACACCCCTCCCACCATGATAATCTCCCCAAAGACTGTTCTAATCTCCCCAAAGACTGTTATAATTTATGGTAATCTTCCCACAGACTGTTAAAATCCATGATAATCTCCCCACACTGTTATAATGCATGATAATCTCCCCCAAAACTGTTCTAATCTCCCAAAAGACTGTTCTAATCTCCCCAAAGACTGTTATAATTTATGGTAATCTTCCCACAGACTTATAATTCATGATAATCTCCCCACACTGTTATAATGCGTGATAATCTCCCCAAAAACTGTTATAATCCATGATAATCTCCCCACAGACTTATAACCCATGATAATCTCCCCACAGCCTCAGTTACACCCCATAATAATCTCCCCATAAACTTATCATCCACTATAATCTCCCCACTTATAATCCATGATAATCTCCCCACAGCCTCGGTTATTTACAACCCCACAGCCACCCACTCTTCCACAACCCAGAATCATTTGAGAATCGCCCCACTTCAGAGTCACTTAGTTTAAATTCAAATTATTTTCGAATCACTTCAATTTTGAATCATTGACTCGAGAAACAAATCAATCATAACTTTATCAGATTCAACCACTTTAAGAACTGTGGGCATCAGAATCACACACAGTATTAAATAGAGTCATGTTAGAATCACCTTCGAATGATTCCTATTATTAACACTTAATTTCAGAGTCAATGAATCGGCCAAGTCAGTCTACCTAATGTGGAATCAAGACTAATTTGTATCTCTGGCTTTTCGATTTTAATTATTTCTTATTTACATTTGAGAGAGAGAGAGAGAGAGAGAGAGAGAGAGAGAGAGAGAGAGAGAGAGAGAGAGAGAGAGAGAGAGAGAGAGAGAGAGAGAGTATAAAAATACGATTATCCGAAAAAAAATCATGAAATCACCACTAAAAAAAAAAAAAAATCACACCGAACACCAATAAAAAAATCACTACTAAAAAAAAAAAATAACAGCGAATAACAGCACTAAAATATTACATTAAAATCACGAGCCACCAAAAACAGCGTTGGCAGGGCGACAACAGCGAGGGTGGAACCATAAACTTGGCCCAATAAAGTTAGACAGACGGAAGCGGGCGAGAATCCCTTGTCATTTGGCCGCCACCCGAGGGGAAATAACCCTTGAATAATGACTAGTGAGAGTGACAAATCTCCCCAAAGTCTCCCTTCCCCCTTGTCTTTCTCTCCCTTCTCTTTCCCTTCCCTTTCTCTCCCTTCATACCCCCGTCTCTCTATCAATCCTCTTTTTCCTCTCCCTTCTCCTTCCCCCTTTAACCCTTTTCCGTTCCTCTCGATCTCCTCCCTCTCTTTCAACCCCCTTCTCTCAATTCTCCTCTCCCCCTCTCACTCTCTTCAAATCCTTGCCTGTCCACCAATACCCTACCCCGTCAGTTCCCCTCATCACCCCCTAAGCCCTTCCTCCGCCCTCCCCATGACCATCCTTTCCTGCTCTCCCCTCCTCTTCCTCACCCACAATCCCTCCCCCCCCTCTTTTTCCACCAATCTTCTTCCTTTTCCACCATCCCTTTCATCCAGTCATCCAGTCCAGCTAACGAGTGGGGGAGATTGTGATGGAAAAGAGGGGAGGAACCTTCATCTATTACCCCCCTCCGTCTTACTGTCCACTCCAGCGTTAACAGTTACCTCCCCTCACCCCTCTCTGTCTCCCTTCATCTTACAGCCATTTATTTTTTTTTCACTATCCATTATCTGACGACTGGCACGAAACATTTAACCCTACATTGTCTCCCTTGGTACTCGGACAAAAAAAAAATCCTTGGACAAAATTCTACCAGCCAGTTTCTCACAGGACAAAATCCCCCCCCCAAAAGGCTATTTCCCACAAATAAAAGACCTGAGAGACAATTCCCCGTTGGACAAAATCCCCCCCAAAAGGCTATTTCCCACTAGACCCAAAATAAACCCCAGCAAATGATATCCCGTTGGACAAAATCCCATAAGGCGATAAGAGGAAAAGTAAGGAAAGTTGTACTGAAATTTTACTCCATTACGGGTAACTAGTCTAGATATAATACAGTGCTTTTAAAGTGTCTCTCCGTTATTTTGGGATGCAGTTCATGGGGTTCGGAGGTCAGAGGTTTTGGGTTCGGAGGTCAAGAGGTTTTGGGTTCGGAGGTCAGAGGTTTTGGGTTCGGAGGTCAGAGGTTTTGAGTTCGGAGGTCAGAGGTTTTGGGTTCGGAGGTCAAGAGGTTTTGGGTTCGGAGGTCAAGAGGTTTTGGGTTCGGAGGTAAAGAGGTTTTGGGTTCGGAGGTCAGAGATTTTCGGGTATGGGATTCGTGGGTTCCGGGTCTAGGATTCGTGGATTTCGGGCAGAGGATTCGTGGGTGGGGAGTTTGAAGCTTCAGATATCGTGTTCGTAAGTTCGGGGAGATTAATGGGGAAGTTGAATGGGGAGATGAGTGGGAAAAATGAATGGGGAGATGAGTGGGAATATGAGTGGGGAGGGGAGAGGAGGGGAGAGAGGGACGTGAGCTATCTACACTAGGGGGTGATGGATGAATACAAACATTCTCTGTTATTGGCAGTAAAACACCCAAGCCTCCCCGCTGACATTGACAACTGTGGTGGTTATTGTGGTAGCTAGGTCTGGTGGTGGTGGTGGTGGTGATTGTGGTAGTCAGGCCTGGTGGTGGTGATTGTGGTAGTCAGGCCTGGTGGTGGTGATTGTGGTAGTTAGATCTGGTGGTGGAAGTGATTGTGATAGCTAGGCCTGGTGGTGATGGTGGTGATTGTGGTAGTCAGATCCTGGTGATTGTGGTGAATAATCATATTCTTCTCGTGACTACAAACATAACTAAAGAAGATAATCCCAATCCCCTCAAGAGCTATAGAATTCACACCAAGGACAGGCAACGAACACCACGAACAACAACAACAACGGACACTACGGACAACAACAACACACGAAACACAACGTCATGCAACACCTCCCAAAAAAAAACACATTAACAGGTACATTCATAATAATCAAAGTGTTAATGCCTATCCTAACAAAGACAAGAGAGACAATTAGGACGTAATCACCATCCATCATTGTAATTAACATGAATAATGACCATCACAAGTGCTAATAACAGGAGTAATTAACCTTTAACTTCATCAACACTAATAAGGGAGTCAGTTAACCTGGAGGCAGGTAATTTATACCATCTTTACATTAGTCTTTATAAAGTGACACGTACTCTGGTTAAGGGAGTCAGATGTGGAGGTTAATAGCTGGTGGGAGAAGTGATTTTTTTGGGATACATACATACATACATACATACATACATACATACATACATACATACATACATATACATACATACATACCTGACGCTGCATGCATTACTACTACGCAACAAACAATTTATGAGAGGGAGGGAAAAAAAGAGGAAAAAAAAGAGTGAAAAAATCAATCCTACATTCCCCCCTCCACAGAAACTTTAATTAGGCTTAGCACTGTCATCAACACGTGTACAGAATTTAGACAGGCAATTATCTAGATCTTGGAAGTGAAAAAAAACCCCATCCAGATCCTGAAGTTATGGTGGATGGTGGTGACGTGGAGTGGGATATTAAGGTGAGAATAATGGAGTCCCCCCTACCCTACCCAACACTCACCCTGGCAAAGAAAACGCGTTCACAAATTGACCCCGAGAGAGAGAGAGAGAGAGAGAGAGAGAGAGAGAGAGAGAGAGAGAGAGAGAGAGAGAGGTGTGTGTGTTTGCGTGAGGCGATATCTAAAACTAAAAACACAAACAAGACCACCACAATATGGCATCACAACTACACCGAGACTCTACCACGACAAGACCACTAGATACGTTCTCTTATCAACATTTAAAGGTTTAAATTAATAAAAATAGCGTACGAATCAATGTGAATCTGTTCTTTAAGTACCCCACTGTGTGTCAAGAGTCCTGCACTACTCCAACCTTCCCCTGCGACTGACAGTTGGTGTTTTTTTGTTTTTATGTAAAATATTTCACGAAACAATTTCTCTTTTTCCATCAACAGTGAGGCGGCGATTTAGCTTGTCGGGCCGGCTGGAGTAAACATGTGTCCTTGGGGGCTGAGGAACTACTGGAGGAAGGTCTTACGTGTGTTTTAACTCTGTACTCAATGAATGCTTTATAATTTATACCATCTTAATTATCTCTCTCTCTCTCTCTCTCTCTCTCTCTCTCTCTCAAGCTTCACCCAGCCATATCCAACAGCTACACCCAAGCAGACCCCCAACAGCTATACCCAGACAGACCCCCAACAGCTACACCCAGGCAGACCCCTAACAGCTACACCAGGCAGACCCCCACCAGCTGCCACCCAAGCAGACCCCAACAGCTACACCTAAGTGAGACCCCCAACAGCTACACCCAGCAGACCCCCAACAGCTACACCCAAGTATTCCCCAACAGCTACACCCAGGCAGACCCCCAACAGCGCACCCAGGCAGACCCCCCAACAGCTACACACCCAGGCAGACCCCCAACAGCCACACCCAGACAAACCCCCAACAGCTACACCCAAGCAGACCCCAAACAGCTACACCGATTAAACCCTCAACAGTTACACTCCAGGCAGACCCCCAACAGCTACACCTGCTAAGAATTTCAACAGCTACACTCCAGACAACCCCAACAGTTACACCTCCAGACAAACCCCCCAAACACACATTCCAGGCAGACTCCCCAACAGCTACACTCCAGACAGGACTCCCCAACAGCTACATTCCAGACAGAATTTCACATACACTCAAGCAGACCCCTCAACAGCTACACCCAGGCAGGTTCCCCCAACACACACCCAGACAGACCCCAACAGCTGCTGACCTGAGACAGGACCCCCAACAGCTACACCTAAGCAGACCTCGTCAGCTACACCAGACAGACCCCCAACAGCTAAACCTGAGGCAGACCCCCAACAGCTACACCTAGACAAACCCCCCAACACAGCACCAGGCATTCCCCAACAGTTGCTACCCAGACAGACCCTCAAACAACTACACCCAGGCAGACCCCCTCAACAGCTGGCTAGCTCAGCAGAGACTTCAACAGCTACACTCAGTTCCCAACAGCGACACCCAGACAAAAACCCCAACAGCTACACCCAGACAGACCCCCAACAGCTACACCCAGGCAGACCCCCAACAGCTTCTTCCCAGACCGTAACAAAGCTTCCGGGAGACTAGTCTTGTCTTCCGCTTGTCGCTTCCTGGTGAGTCTTCAGTTATATAGCTCTTAAAATATGGGGAGATGTTTTTCCTTTTTCCTTTCTAGATCTGAGCACGGCCTCCTCCTCCTCCTCCTCCTCCTCCTCCTCCTCATACATCTTCAATTCTTCTTCTTTCTACTCCCTCTCTTCTTCTTCTTCTTCCTACATCTCTCTCTTATTCCTACTCCCTTTCCCTCTCTCTCTCTCTTTATCCTCCTCCTCCATCTCTTCTTCTCCCTACTCTATCTCTCTCTTTTTCTTCCTCCGACTCCTCCTCATCTCTGGACAGCTGGATAACGAGGTATGGAGAAAACATATTCTAACGCACCGGTGATAATAATAGAAACAGTGAAACATAAGGTAGATGGTGGTAGGAACATTTAAACGTATGGCAGATATAGGAAACATTGTCGCATGACAGATGGTGGTAGGAACATAAACGGGCGAGCGATGGTAGAATCATTTAACGCTAGATAGGTAGAACATTAAACGCAGACAGATGGGTGGTAGGAACATTTAAAACGTAAGGACAGATATGGTAGGATCATTTAAACGTATGACAGATGGTAGACTATTTAAACGTATGACAGATGGTAGAACATTTAAACGGCGACAGATGGTGGTAGGAACATTTAAACGTAAGCGGCAGATGGTGGTAGGAACATTTAAACGTATGGCAGATGGTGGTAGGAACATTTAAACGTATGGCAGATGGTGGTAGGAACATTTAAACGTATGGCAGATGGTGGTAGGAACATTTAAACGTATGGCAGATGGTGGTAGGAACATTTAAACGTATGGCAGATGGTGGTAGGAACATTTAAACGTATGGCAGATGGTGGTAGGAACATTTAAACGTATGGCAGATGGTGGTAGAAGACGAAACGAAGCGACAGATGGTAGGAACATTTAAACGTAAAACAGATGGTGTAGGAACATTTAAACGTATGACAGATGGTGGTAGAACATTTAAACGTAAGGCAGATGGTAAAGATATTATGAAACATTTGAACACATGGCAGAAGAGGGGGGGGGGGGGTCGGGTCATAAACATCTAATCACTCTCTATATATATGTCTAAATATTTCCACATCCTAAATACAATAAAATATTTCTCGTAGTGTCATACTCAAGCGTCGACACTCTTCAGTTTATTTCACCAGAATAGTATAAACTCCAAGTATTTTACCTCAAGATTAACCATCCTAATGTTACCTGGAGGATTAGGTTAGGTTAGGTTAGTGTTAGGTTAGTGTTTGGTTTGGTTAGTGTTTGGTTAGTGTTTGGTTAGTGTTTGGTTAGTGTTTGGTTAGGTTAGTGTTTGGTGCCGTAAGTTAGTTAGTGTTTGGTTAGGTTAGGTTAGTGCTGGTTAGTGCTTGGTTAGGTGCTAGTGGTTTGGGTTAGTGTTAGGTTAGTGTTTGGTTAGGTTAGTGTTAGGTTAGGTTAGGTTAGGTTAGGTTAGGTTAGTGTTTGGTTAGGTTAGTGTTAGGTTAGGTTAGTGTTTGGTTAGTGTTTGGTTAGGTTAGGTTAGTGTTTGGTTAGTGTTTGGTTAGGTTAGTGTTAGGTTAGGTTAGGTTAGGTTAGGTTAGGTTAGTGTTAGGTTAGGTTAGTGTTAGGTTAGGTTAGGTTAGTTCATCTTCAGGTGGATTAAGATGTGTCTAATCTCCAGGTGATCCGACACTCGTGCTTTCAAATTCAATATTCTAGATAGTTCCTCTTCGTTTCATAAGTACTTCCGTCTATCAACAGCAAAAAGTTCGTATAAGGATTCCAGTCCCAGATGAAACAGTCCCAGACCACTACTCTCCAAATTACATGGTATCCAGATCCCCAATGATTCCCGGAGACGAATATTTGAAGTAAAAATGATATCAAACAGTAGAGGGTGTATAGGCCTATTCCTTCAGTGCCGGGGGGGGAGTGGGGGGAGTAGGGGAGGGGGAGGTGGGAGGTAGGGGGAGGTTAGGGGAGGTGGAGGAGGGGGGGGAGTAGGTGTGAGGGGAGGGGAGGGAGGTGGAGGAGGGGGAAGTAGGTGAGGGGAGGTGAGGAGGTGGAGGAGGGGGAGAGGTAGGGGATGGAGAGGAGGGGGGTAGGAAGGAGGGGGAGGTAGGTAGGAGTAATGCAAAATCAATCTCTCACCATCTTTCTCTATTTCCCTTTCTTTCTCTCTCACACAGACGGTCGGGCAAAAAGGAAAGTTTCCCCACGAGCCAAGTTTCAAGGACCCACGAACCCTCCCAACAAGTGGTCTCGTCTCACTCTCTCCTCCTCACACTACTTATCGAGAGTACTGTCGCCTCCTCTTTTACTTCACCAGATGATCAATAATAGAAAGTAAAAGTTTGTCTCCTCCACACAATCTGATCCACCCAGGAGGAGTATGGATGTCTCCTCCACACACACATTCGACCATCTGATCCATCCAGAAGGAATGTGGTTTTTCGAGGGAAGATGAGAACACAGCAGGACTCAAACCGGTGGCGTGGGGATTAATCCAATTTCCCGTAGGAGTTAATAGGAGACGATCCTTATGATATACCACACCAGAGGGGAGGGCATCGGGACGCTGCTGGGGGCTGAGACGCTGCTGGGGGCTGAGACGCTGCTGGGGGCTGGACGCTGCTGGGGGCTGGGTGTGGATGAAGCATATCTGGTCCTGGGATAAAGTTACAAGTTATTTTTTGTTATTTGCTTCTTTATTGCCCCCCCCCCCCTCCTCTCCGGCTCGAGGTGAAGCGGTCAAGTGTTAACAGCGTCCAACAAGGAAGTGTGCGGAGTTGATACTTGCTTTCTAAGACTTGAATGATGAATGGCGGGGAGTACCTGAGGGATCGTCGGCCGTGTTAGCAAGTTACGAGCAGTGAAGGATGGATAAAGCTTCACAAGGAGGATTTCATGTACGTGTTTACCTGTTAATTGTAAAGCGTGGCAGGTCACTAATAAAGTCAAATGACAGGACCCGTCTGTAGGTGGAAGGATATTTGGTCATGGAGGGACGAGGTGATGGGGATGGCTGGAGACCTGTAGAAGGCAATTTAGGACATGCCAGTGTGTAGTAAGGGAGGTCGGCAGTCAGTCAGGTCACTCACAAGTAGTTTGGCCAGGCTCCAGGTGTACTCTCAGGTGTACTTATATTCACGGGACGGAGTTGTTGACACAGATTGTTGATAACGAGTTAAGGAAGATTTTTTTTTCGGGGATTAGCCCACCCGGGCACAGGTCACTGACCCACATCGGCCTGGGAGGCGTCCTAACTGGTAATTGGTATCACCGAACTGTGTCGCAGTGTGTGGGTCAACTGTCCTGGATGACCTCCCTACCCTTGCTGATAATGGTTCATGGTTCATGGGCCTGCCTGCCTGCCTGTCTGTCCCAATTCGTTTTCATTCCTTCAATCATATCCACTGACAGACTCCTCCTCCTCCTCCTCTCATTCATTCACTAAATCAGTTACTCTCTCTCTCTCTCTCTCTCTCTCTCTCTCTCTCTCTCTCTCTCTCTCTCTCTGTACCTCCAAACACACAGGAGAAACACAATCCCTTCCCCCAATTAAAGTATCAAGCAAACATTTATCTTCTCTCAACATTCACCTCTACCCTTCAAGACCCTCTCCCTTCCCTCCCTCTCCTCCCTCTCTCACCCTTCCTTCCCTCAAACAAACACACACACAAGAACATCAATCCACACCCCCAAATCAAAGTGACCTGCAAGAACGTGACCAAAACTTCTTCAACAAACACGAAGGGAAAACTCACTGTGTCTGGCCCAAGCGAAGACGTTGATTTGATAACGAAATTAGTGTACAAGTACTGGGGCAACGTAGGGGTGGGGGGTGGACCTGGTCATTTGGTCTCAGCTCATCCCGGTTGTTGAGGGAGGGAGGAGAGGGGGGGACGGGGTGAGGGGAGTGATGGGGGTGAAGGGAGGACATAGGGGCAAGGGTGAGGAGAGGTAAGAGGATGAAGCGGGGTGAGGTGGGGGGAGAGGGGAAAAGGGGAAGGGAAGTAGGGGATGACGGAAGGGAAGGAGAGGTCGAATGAGTGAAGGAATGGAGAAGGGAGAGGGGGAGCAGAATGAGAGGGAAGGAAGGGAAACAGAATGAGAAGGAAGGAGAGGAAACAAAATGAGAGGGAAAGAGGGAAAACAAAATGAGGGGAGAAGAAGGGAAAGAGGGATGAGAAGGGAAGGAGAGGAACGGGACAAAAAAAGACAAAGGAGAATGTAAGTAAAGAGATACAATGAGAAACGACAAGAATAAGAGGAGAAAGAAATAAAAAAAAGGTGTGTGCAGATTAGGGGAATGGGAGGAGGAAGGAGGGAGGGAAGGAGGGGGAAGGAGGGACAGAGGGAGGGAAAGGAGCATGCAAAGGGGTGAGACGTGAATAGAGAAAGGGGAAGAATAGAGGGATTAAGAGGAATCAAAAGGGATTAGAGGAGAGAAATAAGAGGTGGAGAGAGAGAGAGAGAGAGAGAGAGAGAGAAAAGAGAGAGAGAGAGAGAGAGAGAGAGAGAGAGAGAGAGAGAGAGAGAGAGAGAGAGAGAGAGAGAGAGAGAGAGAGAGAGAGAGAGAGAGAGAGAGCTAACGAGCAGTCAACGGGGATAAAGGGATAACAAGAGCCCCAGATTACAGGCTGACGAAACTAGTGATTAAGAGAATTCAAATGAGGGGGAGAGGACCGGCGATAACCAGAGACGAGGGTAGTTAAGGGTAGTTAGGGGGGGAGGGGAACGAGGTGATTAAGGGGGTTACGGGGAATAGTGTGTTAAGGGGTCGCCACACACTATAGGTTAGGGGTGGATGGTTAATGAGGGTAAAGTTAAGGGGGGAGAAGAATAAGACAATTAAAGGGTAGTTGAATGGTAGTTAAAGGGAAGCAAACGAGGTAATTAAGGGGTAGATTAAGAGACGTAGGTAAGGGGAAGGGAGAGAATATACACTAAAGGGGAGAGGAACGAGGAAAAAGGGAATATAGAACACAGGTAAATATGAAGAACAGGAACAAGAATAAATGAACAAATACAAAGAGAAGAAGCGGATGGAAGGAAAGGGGGAGAGGGAGGAAGAGGAGGAAGGAAAAAAACACTAGAACAAAGATTATAAACAAAGAAAGAGTGGGAGAGGGAGGGAGAAGGATGAAGTAGACGATATATGAAGAATAATAACAAAGAAAAGATAGGAGGAGGAGGAGGAGGAGGAGGAGAAAGGTAAAGAAGAACATAGAGGAAGAGGAGAAAGATGATGAATGGAAGAAGAGGAGGAGGAAGCGGAGGAGGAAGAGGAGGAGGAGGAAGAGGAAGATATAGATAAGGCACTTTAAGGCAGTACTGAGCAGGTCTGAGCTTGAGGCCGAGTGTGAAATATTTCAAGATGTGGGTAAAGCGAGGCCGGCTGGGTGATGTCTTAAGCTGACGGGAGGTGTGGTGGAGGGCTGACGGGAGGTGTGGTGGAGGCCGACGGAGGTGTGGTGGGAGGCTGACGGGAGGTGTAGGTGGAGGGCTGGACGGGAGGTGTGGTGGAGGGCTGGATGGTGTGTGGTGGAGGGCTGACTGGGAGGTGTGGTGGGAGGGCTGACGGGAGGTGGAGGGCTGACGGGAGGTGGTGGAGGACTGACGGGAGGTGTGTGGTGGAGGGCGACGGGAGATGTGGTGGAGGGCTGACGGGAGGTGGTGGAGGCTGACGGGAGGTGTGGTGGAGGGCTGACGGGAGGTGTGGTGGAGGGCTGACGGAGGTGTGGTGGAGGGCTGGATGGGAGGTGTGGTGGAGGGCTGACGGTGGTGTCAACCCGAATATTCCTCGAATGTCTACTGGGAAGCTTTCTCTCTCAGTAGACGAGAGAGAGAGAGAGAGAGAGAGGGAGAGAGAGAGAGAGAGAGAGAGAGTACATGGGGAACTAGTGGTAAAATATAAGATGGACTCCTCAGATGGTGAGGTCGCAGGGACAGGGAGAGACAAGGCTAATGAGTGAGAAGGGCATGAAATAAAGAAAAGTGCAAGGGGGACACTCGAGAGTGGAGAAGAAGGGAAATGGTGAATAGACAGAGATTGGAAGGCAAGAGGGAAAAAGATAGAGAGAGATAGAGAGAGAGAGAGAGAGAGAGAGAAAGAGGAGAGAGAGAGAGAGAGAGAGAGAGAGAGAGAGAGAGAGGGAGAGAGAGAGAGAGAGAGCAGGAGACAGAGGAGAAAAAGAAGAATGAATGAGGAAGAGAAGGTAGGTAGGTAGGAAAGGTCCTAACCTGGCATGTAGGAATATGAACTCTCTCTCTCTCTCTCTCTCTCTCTCTCTCACACACACACACACACACACACACACACACACACACACACACACAAAGAGCAACTAGAACATAAAAACAAAAAAACAAAAAAATCATGTCCAAAACTATAGTATCAAGACGATTTAGCGAGATTAAAATACTTAGAAAAACACACAATAAAATTCATCGGATATCGTGCCTTTAGTCTGGTCAAGGCGTCACCGTCTTGTGTAAAACAGAACACCAAGTGAATCTAAATCCCCATGATCTACAACAACAACAACTACAACAACAACTACTACAACAACAACTACTACTACTACTACTACTACTACTACAACTACAACAACTTTGTTTTATTTTTTAATTGGCGTCCAGCTTCCAATAGTCACACCTTCGCCGCCATTTTATTACCTTAATATTAAATATCCTAATACATAAGTAGCTATCCTAGCTGTGTTGAGCCGCAGATCTAAGCGGCATTCAGTGATTGTTGCCTCATAGTCAATATCTGCAGCTGTTGTCGGCTTTGGGGCCGATGCTCTCGTTCCCCTGAGGCAGAGCAAAACCGACCTAAGGAAAGAGGAGGACAGTCGACATCTCATCCAGGCTGTAACATAACTTCTGGGCTGCTGCTTCTGTTCGGATTTCACCTCCGCGAGTCTGGCATAGAAGCATCTTGCACTTGGTCCCATCCCACCAGAGGTTGTGAACACTAGAGGAGTGAAGCTGCCTTGATCAACGTTCTGAATTCTCTCCCCGTATGCCCTTATCTTGTCGTTCTCGTTCCTCCTGTGTGCAGCATCGATAGCTAAGTTACATTGACATGCGGCCATGGGATAAAAAATCCTGATGTCGAAGAAGGCTCTCTGTCCCAGCGTCCAGAATCCTCGAGCACTGACGTCAACACGGGCTTCGTTGGATGTGTTTGAAGTCCTATGTTGGAAATTCTCACCGTCCAATGGAAGGAGGGTCGGTTCTACCCTGACATCACGGCAGATTTCCTTCAACATATTTGCTGTGAGATCCCTTACTTCGTCATGCCTCATGCATATGAAGCCCCCTTTCTTGCACACCATGGCGGTGATCGACGTCGTAGGAAGAGCCACACACGCATTGGGAGGGCAAACCTACCACTGGCCTACCGTACCTTAGAGCATACAACTACTACTACAACAATAACAATAACTACAACAACAACTCAACAAGAATGACGATCTTTTATGAAATCCCCCCAATAAAAAAATAAGTTGTTTGTTATATAATACGGAAATTAAAGTCATTGGTGAAATTATTATTATTCCTATGACTACCCATGAATACTATCTCAGATCTCGTAGAAGGAAGAAGGCAGGAAGAAGGAAGGAAGGAAGGAAGGGTTAGTAGAGGAAGGAAGGGTTAGTGGAGGAATGAAGAGCTAGTGGAGGAAGGAAGGGAAGAAGATAGGAAGGAAATAAAGTAGGAAGGAATGAAATAAATAAGGAAGGAAATAAAGAAGAAAGGAATGAAATAAATAAGGAAGGAAATAAAGAAGAAAGGAATGAAAAATAATAAGGAAGGAAATAAAGAAGGAATGAAGGAAATAAAAAGGAAGGAAAGAAGTAAAGAAGGAAGGAAGGAAATACAGAAGGAAGGAAGGAAAGAAATAAAAAAGGAAGAAAATAAAAAAAGAAGGAAGGAAGAAGGAAGGAAATATAGAAGGAAGGAAATAATGAAGGAAGGAAGGAAGGATATATAGACTGAAGGAAATAAAGAATGAAGGAAGGAAATATAGAAGGAAGGAAATAAAAAAGGAAGGAAATCAAAAAAGAAGGAAGGAAGGACGGAAATAAAAAAAGAAGGAAGAAAGGAAATACAAAAGGAAGGAAGGAAGGAAGGAAGGAAGTTAGCAAATGGTACCTTAACCCCCTCCATGGACGGGGAACCTCCACATCATCACAGCCAGCCAGTGAACACACAGGAATTAACAGTGAAGCTAACAATTCAATGGCAAGCCTGCTGGTGGATGGGTAACACCGTCTCCTGGGGGTAAAAGTTTTGTTCCACGTGGCATAAACCAGCCAGCCACTCATCCAATTATATAGAAACACAGTCAGCCAGCCAGCCAAGTCATCCAATTATATAGAAACACAGACAGCCAGCCAGCCAAGTCATCCAATTATATAGAAACACAGTCAGCCAGCCAAGTCATCCAATTATATAGAAACACAGTCAACCAACCAGCCAAGTCATCAATTATATAGAAAACACAGTCAGACAGCCAGCCAAGTCATCCAATTATATAGAAACACAGACAGACAGCCAGCCAAGTCATCCAATTATATAGAAACACAGTCAACCAGCCAGCCAAGTCATCCAATTATATAGAAACACAGACAGTCAGCCAGCCAAGTCATCCAATTATATAGAAACACAGACAGACAGCCAGCCAAGTCATCCAATTATATAGAAACACAGACAGACAGCCAGCCAAGTCATCCAATTATATAGAAACACAGTCAACCAGCCAGTCCTCCAGTTAGACAAGCAGATATAGACGCACAAACTGAGAGACTGGCACAGTTGACACAGTTACCAGATGGAACACAAGGTAGAAGACAGACACATTAACAGTCAACCAGTCAAACAAGGAGGCAGAGAAACAAACAAACAAACAAAGACATTTACTCAATCAACTAATCAACAAACCATATACAGACAGACAGACAGAGACAAAGACATACACACAGCTAGTCTGTCAATCAGCTATTACAGTAGACATATATAGACAGACAGACCTAATGAGTCTCATAAAGATAAATGGCTAAATAGACAGACAATCGGTAAGTCAATCAGATAATACAGGAAACAGACAGGCAGAGAGAGGAGTGGTAAGAGGCCGAGGGAACGTGGGTGGGTGGGTGGGTGGGTGGGTGGGTGGGGAGGGTCAGCTGGGCCACTTGTTAAGGTAGGTCTCATCCCAGGCCATCGACCAGACTCACTGTTGACACTTCCAAGAGGCCGCCGCGCCCCTGCGTTTCCTCAGATTCCAAAATTAGGGAGAATTCCGGAGGGAGTCGACTGGCTTGGTAGAAGACTGGATGATTGGTTGACTGGCCTTGAGTTTTGATGAAGAAAGATTAGAGGAAATGTTTAAATACTGTACTGGTATGAAGGTTAATATGATTACACGTATAGTGACCGGCTAATCGACTGGAACAGGTGACTGAGTGGGGAACGACTGGAAAATGCAGGAGTTGTTGGACTGTGCTAAACTGGAGAGTGTGACAGAAAGACTGGTTGACTGGGTGGCGAGAGGCCTGAAGAGCCCAATTACTGTTGGACTGGAAAACTGAAGCGGTGGCAGGAGGACTGGAAAACTGGAACGGGTAGCAGAGAGGCTGGCTGGCTGACTGGGTGGTGAGCGCCTGGAAAGCCCAATAACTGTTGGACTGGAAAACTGGAACGGGTGGCAGAAAGACTGGTGGGTCAGGCGGCCGGGGACGACGGCTGGAACTGGAGGGATGAATGTCGGTGTCCACTGGCGACTTTACAATTACTTTCTGCAATTGAGTGCCATCGTTCCGTCACTGTCTAAAAAAAGAAATTCATTTTCCAGGGAAATTACACTCACCAAGTTCATCCCAGTGACAGCCGAGCACTTCACAAATTATTCTGGAACATTTAAAACTATAGAGTCAAATTAAAAAAACAAAATCCATACCTTGACCCGTCTGGAAAAATTGGTGGTGGCACTTTTTGGAAATTCGTTTCTTACGCCGGGAAATTCTTTTACCATGTCTGGGAATTGGTAGCATTGTTGCGCTTATTATGTCACTTGCTGAAATTCCTCAAGAATGTTTGGAAACGTTTCTTGCATATCTCGACCCTCGTCATAAATTCTTGGGGTAAAACATGGATTTCCTTGTTCTCGGGAGAGTGTCATGGAAATTACGTACCACGTATTTACGGACCGACCACCTACACGAACACGTACATTAAGAAGAAACAAGGACGTCTTACTAATACAAGAACTGGAGTTATACATTCACTTTGACATACAGACATACACTCAGCCAGAGGTATGTATTCATGCAGTCCATTCACTTACACACACACACACACACACAAACATACACTCACTCAGAGGCATACAGTCATACAGTACATTCACATAGACATATTTTCATACAGACATACACTCACTCAAGAGGCATACAAACATACAATACATTAACTTCAACATACAGGCATACACTCACTCAAGAGGCATACATTCATACAATATATTAACTTCAACATACAGACATACACTCACTCAAGAGGCATACAAACATACAATACATTAACTTCAACATACAGACATACACTCACTCAAGAGGCATACAAACATACAATACATTAACTTCAACATACAGGCATACACTCACTCAAGAGGCATACATTCATACAATACATTAACTTCAACATACAGACATACACTCACTCAAGAGGCATACAAACATACAATACATTAACTTCAACATACAGACATACACTCACTCAAGAGGCATACAAACATACAATACATTAACTTCAACATACAGACATACACTCACTCAAGAGGCATACAAACATACAATACATTAACTTCAACATACAGACATACACTCACTCAAGAGGCATACATTCATACAATACATTAACTTCAACATACAGGCATACACTCACTCAAGAGGCATACATTCATACAATACATTAACTTCAACATACAGGCATACACTCACTCAAGAGGCATACAAACATACACCTACAACTATTTAACCTGTATTAGTAACTTAGTAGACGAGACACCCCGCCCTTCCTGACCTCACTGCTAGTGTCATCATCGAGTGGGGTTCTTTTTCAGGTTGGTGCTTTTAAGGCGAAAATCTTGGTTCCTCTCGTGTTAAAATCTTGTTGACTGACTGATCGGTTGACTAATTGACTGAATGTATGACTGATTGAATGTATGACCGACTGATTGATTGAATGTATGACTGATTCATTGACTAACTGACTGACTGACTGATTGATTGACTGTATGACTGATTGACTGACTGTATCACTGACTAATTGACTGACTGTATAGGACTGGTTAATTGACTAACTGTATGACTGATTGATTGATTGACTGTATGACTGACTAATTGACTGACTGTATGATTTACATTGATTGATTGACTGATTATATGACTGGTTGACTGACTGAATGACTGATTGAGAAACTGACTGACTTAGTGATTGCTTGAGTGACTGTATGACTGACTGACTGACTGTTTGACTGTATCTTGCCTACTAATAAGTACAATAATGAAAACGGGCGTAGTTTCAGGGGTCACTATAATATAACAAGACAACAGAACGCTTACATTATTATCACCCACTTAACCAAACTAAAAAATATTACCATTTCCGTATAACAAAATATATAATTAACCTATTTTTATAAGTTAATTTCAAACGATATAGTTAATTCCGGATTTAACCAAGTATATCTAATCTTTAATCAAATTTATACTTAACTTCCATTCAGTTATTTAGAGACAAATTTACTTTATTTTTCATAGTCAAATAAAACAAATTAAACCTTCACAATTAACTTAAGAATAAATTAATAATCATTATTTTACGACGGAAATTAACACTGATAAAAGCGTCACGATCCCCTGCACACACCAACAAAAATATAGTACAATATATAAAAAAAAAAATAAGATCTCTCTCTCACTTTATAAACTTACCATATTAACATTTCTTTACCAAGATTAATATGAGACACAAGATAAAAATGAATATTTGTGGCAGAAAGAGTGACCATTCAATAGAGAGAGAGAGAGAGAGAGAGAGAGAGAGAGAGAGAGAGAGAGAGAGAGAGAGAGAGAGAGAGAGAGAGAGAGAGACCTCCCTCCTCAACACCCACTGATAAACTGGCACAAATTAAAACAAAAAGGGGACTCTCTTTAACTCCTGCCAATACCTAACGTCATCTCACCTATTGGGCGAATCTCGGGGTTTTCACATTCGCCCGGAGACAAGAGTGGAGGCGACGGCTTCCCAGAAGACAAGGTCCTTCATTGATTATGCATGAGCGCTTCTTGGCATCATCCAGCAGGTCTCACGAGGGGGCAGGTGGGGGAGGGGGAGGGGGGGGAGGGGGGAGGTGGAGGGGAAAGAAGGGTAGGAGGTGGTGCTGAGGAAGCCAGACCTAACCTGACCTCTTAGCGTGTTTACATTATCTTGATGTTGTTTTATCTCACCTGTCGTGGCTATTACAACACACACCTATCGAGGGTAATGTGTCACGAATGTCTCAACCATACCTATTTGTTTATCTGGTATTGTCTGATCGGTATCTCACCACACCTGTCCTCCACACCTGTTTATTTACAAGCGTGTATATTACCACACCTGTCAGCTAATGTCTCTACTTCCTCTCTCACTCGTTCCTATCTTACCACACCTGTCCTCCACACCTGTATACCCCCCTCCACCTGTCCGCTAATGAGCCATATTTTCACAATGTTTACCTTGCGTTTTAGAAGCTCAGACCAGCATGATAATACCTGCTATTTTAAGTATTGATAAAATAACAGTAATAACAATACTACTACTACTAATAATAATAAAAATAACAATAATAATAATAATAAATATAACAATAATAACAAGCACCGCATACACATGTCACTGGATATTAAATTACAATATATAATGGAGAATTAAAATCGATTAAAATTGTAAAACTGTGAAAAAATGTCGTGATCGCGTCGTTAACTAAATAGGGATTTTGGTGTGAGTTTAATCCAACCCAATCAGCGTCTTATCTGACATAACGGATGGATGTTGTTCGTGCGTGAGGGAGGATTATTTTTCAAGTCTCACCGTCACCAACACACACCTGAGCCGTGAGGACCATTATCTTCCGATGGTGTCTCTTGTTCCTCTCATTCTCTGTCTTTCCTCTCGTTCTAATTCTCGTTTTTTTTTCCTCCTTCTCTTTTCACTATTTTGTTTAAGTCGAGTCTAAATGAGGGTCTTCGTTTGACACTTTTGTTAATTTAAGGTTTTTAGGTCTTGCTTTTTAAGGGATTTTCTGAATTGTTGATTTAAGGTCTTGGATTTTTTTTAGGGATTTTCTGACTTTTGTAAAAATAAGGTCTTGTTTTATTTATTTATTTTTTTCTAACTTTGGTTAAATTTAGATACTTGGGCTGTGTGTGTGTGTGTGTGTGTGTGTGTGTGACTCTTTCTGACACTTGTAATTTAGCATCAGGTTAATTAAAGTAAGGTGATATGACACATCTGTTTATCCGATGCTTAAGTTAAAATGTTTCCCTGACAGTTGTTAATTTCAACCTCTTTATTTGGAATTGTTTTTCCTCGTTCTTTTTTTTCCTTGCGAACGTGACTTTCCTCCCGTCTTGTGATACTTTATCTCCGCCTGTGTGTGGGGAGGGGGAGAGGGGAATGGGAGAGTAAGGGTGAGGGGATGGGAGAGGAGGGGATGGGAGAGAAAGGGGGAGGTTGACCAATTTTTGTTGTTAGCGTGGCGTAGCTGCACCTGCGTCGTATATATTTCACCCTAACAGTGACATCGTTCTTCTTGCTGTACCCTTTCCCTGGGCGAGTCTCACACCACCTCAGGTTAAGTGGGCCATATTTTGCTGCTACTCCTCTATCTCTCTCTCTCTCTCTCTCTCTCTCTCTCTCTCTCTCTCTCTCTCTTCTTCCTCCTCTATTGGGTGGTGCTGTGAGGTACCGACACTGCTAGCTCCCACGCCCCCCCCTCCCCTACTTCCTCTCCCCCGCCGCCTAATCACAACATTAAACTGCTCCATTAACATCCCCCCCTTGTTAGATTTCAGAGATATTTAGTTCAGTTTTAGCATCACTCGGGTCTAGGGAGGGAGGGGGGGGGGGTATTAAAAACAACAACAGCAGCAATAACAACAACAACACGTAAAACGGATGCGGACAACTTGCACTGTGTATTAAGCTCACAACACATGAATTAAAATGCATCTCTTGTATGTCGTGACCTCACACCACGGCACAATCCCAACAATAAGATAGGATACCAGTAACTGTCATGTGTCCTTTGCTCACACTATAGAAACAATCCAAAAGAAAACCAGTAACTATTGTGTGTGTGTCGAAAGCTCAGCTCACAAAGAAGACCCAACACTTAACGGGTGACGCCAGTAGCTGTGGTATGTCGTAAACACACACCACACTAACACTGAAGAAAAACACCAGTAGCTGTGGGGTGTGGTCAGCTCACATCACGATTGTCTTTAAAAATTCACACAAATGTTTCAGCAGCTGTTGCCTATTACCGAGATCTGGTGTCTGGGGGTGAGGGTGGGGGGTGAGGGGGGTGAGGGGGGGTGGAGGTGAGGGTGGGGGTGAGGGTGAGGGGGTGAGAGGGAGGGTGAGGTGGGGGAGGTGAGGGAGGGTGAGGGAGGGTGAGGTGGGGTGGGGTGAGGTGGGGTAGGGGTGAGGTGGGGGAGGGTGTGTGAGGAGGGGGTGACTGTGTGAGGAGGGGGAGTGACTGTGTGAGGGATGAACTGTTCTTAGTTGCTGTCGATGATGTGATGTGGCTCTGTCTGTAAGTTCGTCATGCTTATGTAGATCAGGCCATAATGTTTATCTGTTCGTCTGTTTGTCACGCTTTTATGTCTGTCATGTCTGATGATTTGTCATACATGTCTACAGGTCTGTTATTGTCATGTATGTCTGTCTATCACGTTTATCAGTCTCCCTCATAGTTCTTCTCTCTATAGCTTCATATTCTTAATTGCTATTCACACTCTCCTCTATGCCTCTGATTCTTCCTCTTCTTCCCCAAGTCGCGTTTCCTCTCTCTCCTCCCTCACTTCCCCCTACGGTTCTCTTAGTATTTTTTCCTTCGCTCTACTTTCCCTATTCTCTCTCTCTCTCTCTCTCTCTGTCTCTCTCTCTCTCTCTCTCTCTCTCCCTTTATCCACCAAACTCCCACACAAAAACAAAACACTTATGTGGAAACCAAAATACATATCAAACCGCTTACCCAATGAAAGGCACACACACACACACACACACACACACACACACACACACACACACACACACGATTAAAATATACATGTTTCCAAATTTATCTGTAAATTTTGATTTTTATGTAATATAGGTGACAGGGTACATGTGAGGGTACCTGTGTGTGTGGGGAGTAGGTTAGATGGGTGGGTGTGGTAGGTTAGATGGGTGGGTGTGGCTGGGTGTGTGTGGGTGTGGTAGGTTGGCTGGGTGTGTGTGGCTGGGTGTGTGGGTGTGTGTGTGGGAGGGGGGGTGTGTGGTTGTATCAACAATTATCACTGCCACCCGCAAAATCTGGTCCACGCGTGACATGTTTGTAAAATTCCTTGACCAGCCAGTGTGGGGTGCAAATTGCTTCTATTCAGCTCAAAGTGCTAATTTGACGCCGTTCTGTTCTCATTGGAAGGGATTCGCGATATATATATATATATATATATATATATATATATATATATATATATATATATATATATATATATATATATATATATATATATATATATAAACACCCACAACGTATCCTTGAACTTAAGTCCTTTCTTTTCCCTTCAAGTTAATGGATAATTAAGACCACAGGGAGATATTAAGTGAACCTCTAAAAGGAGGGAAAAACACCTCAGGTGCTTCCCTAGATGAGTGACACTTAAGGTAGAGTGGGCGATTTCCCTCGGAGAATTACCCTCGTCTCCACCCTTCTCTCTCTCTCTTTCTTTCTCTCTTTTCCAGCATGTTACTGCCCTGGGGATGATATCATGCAGGAGAGGAGTGACGGGGTGTTATCGTCTCATCTTGGGTCGAGTCATCTCCCGTATTAACATAATTATTTGAAGTTAGAATCTCTAGTGCTATCAGACCAGTTATTACCACCGTGCGTGATAAGAAGTTAATGTAAAACTTGTAAGGCAGTAAGACAGAAAGGTTTGTAGTCTCTGTCAGAGTTACATGAGACCGTGCGTGAGACCACAACACACACCGGGTCCAGATAAACATTCCCCGTAAATGAAATCATGATGATTCACCTAAATATCTGCAATATATATATATATATATACATATATAAAAAATTACACCAAATAATAACAGCCATGCACCGAGACACCGCCTTAGCCAACTACGTTCACACATTATCATAAACAATTTAGGTGGAAAATATTTTGAAAAAGATTTAATACTTCAGGTTGTGTCACCAGTGTTATAAGACTGTTAGGTGGGCGCCTTTGTCTTTACTCACCAACATTATTCACCGAACCAACTTAAGAGAATCTTGACCCTGAAGGAACAAGTCACAGTTTGTCTTGTATACAATTTATGTTTCTTTGTTGATCCAAACTTATGCCGAGAGAGATTTACGTCATACAGAGACTTGTGTTTAAGATAAATAAACTTGGCACTGCAGCTCAATAAAGTTCCCGGCCGCGTCAAAGCAACGAGAAAAATTTTGATAATCGAACCTGTCTGACATCTTGTAAAATGGACAAAGCCTTCACCTCCTGCCCCAAACTACCACCAGTTGAGTCCCGCGGCCGGTCACCGGGGGGGGGGGGTTTGTTCCAGTCGACTCAGTTGAATATTGTATTTATGACAGGCGATAGTGTACAGTAGTGGACACACTGTCTATTATGTACACGGCCCCTGAAGCCAACATGACTCACTCCCTGACGAACACACAATTAGCACAAGTTAATATCATAATCTTGAATTCTTGATAACGGCACAATACATCACCGAGACTCTAAAATATCAACAAATCAAGTATGAAGGTCGACAATATTACTCTTTGTAATCACTGAGTTACTGGTGACCGGCCTCTGAGTCAGTGATCAGTCGGTGACTCTGGGCAAACAGGAGGAGGTTAATCAATGCTTCTTGCCTCTGACTCACTGGCTTTTAGCTGTGTCACTCGTCGATTACCTTGTGGCAGGTTCACTCTAGACGTCACTGACCAGATAAGACACTCACCTCCGGAAATATTCCCACACCATTAGCAGTGAGTCATTATCACGTCGATCGTGGCACTGTGACGAGACCATATACGATACTCTGCCTCCCTCCCTCATTGCCGGGCCACCCACTGCCAGGTTTGTGTACCACCGAGTCCCGGGGCACCTCACCCCACCCCTCGCTGTTCGTTCTGGAACCAAGTTTCCCGCGAAGTACCTTATCAACCATTAGAGCAACTCGGGTCAACTATAACAGCCTGGTTGATCAGGAATCTTTTGAGGAAACTTAAATTTTCCCCTGAAGACCTTCAATGGTGTCCCTGGGAGGTTGAATTGATTTGCTGGTAACGTGTCCAAAAATCCAGGACTTCGGATGTTAGCATTATATTCATTCATTATACTCAGCACGCACCTGTTTCTCAGTGAAGTACCTCAGCGTTAACACTATTACACACTATACTCACTAACTGTACTTACGACACCCCCATTACTGAGTCAAGTGCCGAGGGTGTTGCCACAGTGATGTCTGGCTGTACTGACAATAGGTGGCAGCGAGCTGTGTTTGTACCAGGAAACACACACACACACACACACACACACACACACACACACACACACACACACACACACACACACACACACCTGGCTAACTACTTCACTCACAACTTTGCCTCCCTCAACAAGTGTCTCCTGCCAAGATTGAACATGACTTCAACCCTATCCTGGCACCCTGACCTACCTCACTAAACTCACCAGGCTACCTCACCAAGCAACTCTCCAGACTACCCTCACCAAGCAACTCACCAGGCTACTCCACCAAGCAACTCACCAGGCTACACCAAGCAACTCACCAGACTACCTCACCAAGCAACTCACCAGACTACCTCACCAAGCAACTCCAGACTACCTCACCAAGCAACCTCCAGACTACCTCACCAAGCAACCAGACTCCCACCAAGCAACTCACCAGCACTCACCAAGCAACTCACCAGACTACTCCCACCAAGCAACTCACCAGACTACCTCACCAAGCAACTCTCACCACTACCTCACCAAGCAACTCTCCAGACTACCTCACCAAGCAACTCTCCAGACTACCTCACCAAGCAACTCACCAGACTACCTCACCAAGCAACTCACCAGGCTACCTCACCAAGCAACTCTCCAGACTACCTCACCAAGCAACTCTCCCGACACCTTCACCAAGCAACTCTCCCGACACCTTCACCAAGCAACTCTCCCGACACCTTCACCAAGCAACTCTCCCGACGCCTTCACCAAGCAACTCTCCCGACGCCTTCACCAAGCAACTCTCCCGACACCTTCACCAAGCAACTCTCCCGACACCTTCACCAAGCAACTCTCCAGGCACTTTCACCAAGCCGGCCCTGCCTATTGTCTTCCTCGTTAAGCAACTCAAGTCTCGCAATCACCGACTTACGGCGTCATCCTTCACGTTTACGAATCTGTGACGGCACCCAGCAGGCATTAACCTCCCTCCCTCCCTCTTCCTTTCACCCTCCTTCTCTGACTTCTTCACTCACCCTTCCTCCCTCTTTCACCCTCCCTCCATCCCTCAGTCCTTCACCCTCCTTCTCTGATTTCTTCATTCTCCCTTCCTCCCTCTTTCACCCTCCCTTCTTGCTTCACCCTCCACTTATTCTCTCCCATCAATCCTTTGTCTCTCTTTCCTACCCTTCTTCCCCTTTCCTTCTTTCCCCTATCTTTCCTTTAACTTCCTCTCTTCCACCCTCAGTTTCTGCTTCCTTCTTCATTTTGTCTCTGTCCACCTCCCACCACCACCACCACCCCTCATCTCTCTCTCTCACACCTCTTCCCCCCCCCTCCCTGCAACAATTAAGATGGATGGGGAGGCAGAGGGGCTAATGACCAGCAATCTTGACACGCGACTATTTGCATATAACTCTGCAACATGTGCAACACCGACCTCTGTTTACGGTGATTCTGACAATGGGTACTGTAGAATATTTTTTGGGTAGTATTATTCTTAACGAGATATAATTGCAATTTTATTTTGGTTTTATTTCACAGGATTAATGACAACGAGATGAAATAGCAAATTTATTTTATCATATTGTAGTCACTAATGAAATACACTTGAGTAAAATTGTAGATTTATTGTAATTTTTAACGGGATTAGAGAGAGCCAGATGTGAGTGACACCATTTTTTTTTAATGTATTGAAAATATTGAGAGACGGAAATATATATTTTTATTGTACTGTTGATTATGAACATATTGCCGAGGCTCTCACTATTGTTATAAAAACAATCATTTCTTCTATACAAAATGATAAAAGCCATAATTTTTTTTATTTGCAAAAACTAGTAATTAATATACAACAATTATAAATATTAAATATTTTCACGAAATTAAATTCCATATCGACATTTTAAATAAATTTGGGGATAAGATTTTTCTTTACTCCAGATTAGTACAATTTTGGAGAAAAAATATTTGAAGCAATTCATTTTTATGGTGTGTATACAAAGTGACCGTCACATCGTGTTTACAAAGGGAAGGTCGTGACGCTTTAGCCGACGTTTACCTCACGAGAAAAAAATACGTCGTGTTTACCTACAGACGTAATACCGCGCCACTGACATGTACGTCTACCAGGTGAGGAGAAAGACGGAGTAGTGCAGTAATATACACTAGAGATATTAAGAGTAAACAACCAAAAACAAACAAATTATCAGTACCTACAACAAAAACTTCCTGTAGACAGCCGGGAGAGGCACTAGTACCCACACTGGACGACACTTGAGCTAGGTGGCAACTCACACCAGGATACAGGTTGGGGAGTGGCCGCCAACTATAACCTTTGACCTTGAATAGTTTGACCCTAAGATTCTATAGTAATTCAACCTTAAATTTACAATGAACTTTTCCTAGTGTGTTGTAATAACTGCGGTCTATTGTAATGAATGACTTAACTGAATTACACACACACACACACACACACACACACACACACACCTAAAGAAAACAACAATTAGGAACAAAAGCACATCGTGTAATATCGTCACAACACCACGAACATGATAAATACCCCACAATAATATAACACCAAAAAGTTAACATCGTTTTTAACAAGTAACATAAAACTCCTACACAACATTAAAATTATTAACCTACATTATCACAACTACAACAATAATTTTACAGAGAAAAATAAATAATAAAACCTAGTACATAAAATCTACATTCAAAGGTTTATTCACAGTAGATAAAATGTTAACGTCAGAAATATCCCGTATTTTTCGATACTATTTGATAATATCTGAGTATCACACGACTCCAAAAAAAATGAAATAAAAATATGAAATGGGGAAAAAATTGTATCATCGGGCCTATTCCAAGGAAAATAGGGCGGCCGACCTTACAGTACTGCAGGGGGAAAAAATAGTGATGTTTTCAGATCTAATTAAATACCTGTTATTGTGGCGTGAATATGAAACAAACAACATATTTTTACAACGTGTGTTTTTGGTGGATTAGTGAATAAAATGTTGTGGTGTAGGCAGTGCTTGGTGATGTTATGGTGCAGGTGCAGGTGCAGGTGTGTGTGTGTGTGTGTGTGTGTGTGTGTGTGTGTGTGTGTGTGTGTGTGTGTGTGTGTGTGTGTGTGTGTGTGTGTGTGTCCCCTCAACCATGCTACACCTTACAACTCCAAGCAACCACAATTCACAACTTTACCATCACCAATACACCAATACCCCACCAGTAAATTCATCACCAACACCCATTCATCATCACTACCCCCCATCACCACCAGTCGTCATCCCATCACCCCCATCACCACTAGCCATTACCCAACACCACCACAGTCCACCACCACAATGTTATGAGAGACACCCTACTAAATCTATGGCGTCCCATTTTAACTTGTGTCCCCCCGCCTGACTGCACCCAAAAAATGGTCTAAGTGCTATCTCTCCCACCCACTCTCACCCTCCTAAGTCACAACCGAGTGAGAGGAGCGTGATGGTCGAGGGAGAGCAGTATGGTTCCCTCTCCCCGCCAAATGAGAGCCCCGTGATGCTCCTCCCCGCCAAGTGAGAGCCCCGTGATGCTCCTCCCCGCCAAGTGAGAGCCCCGTGATGCTCCTCCCCGCCAAGTGAGAGCTCCGTGATGCTCCTCCCCGCCAAGTGAGAGCCTCGTGACGATTCTTTCCCCCCCTTCACACAGCCCAACAAGACCTCCTCCCACAACCGTGAATGATCCGCCATTAAATAATAAAAAAAATCACAGCTATTCTTGGTGCAGTCAGGGGGTGGTTGATCAGAAAACCCCCCCACCAACCCCAAAATGGTATCAAAATTGCACTGAAGCTCAACCATAAAAACGCTTAAAACCTTCTGCTGAGACACTATCATAGGCACTCAACAATTCTTACCTCCTACCAGCCTCAAGAATATACCAGTATTTTGCTCATCAATGGTAAATATTCCTCCATAAAGCTTGACTATTCTCAAAGGGTCTTAAAACTGGCCTTGGCTGACCTTACACGAGTCTAAGTGAGGCTTGGTGGTCAAGTGGGTTGGGTCATTAAATTGGTCACATCTGGCTATACTTGACCTTTAGAGAGCCGGTGGTGGTGTGAGTTTGACGGCCTGGGTGATCACCACGTCTTCTGGTAACCTTACCTGACCTTGCCTGAGTAATGGAGCAGTAATTAAGGTGCGGCTTTCTGGGTCATCGAGGAGCCTAATGCCAACCAAGACAGACTCCTCAAACACCAACTTATGTGTGTTCGACTTCCAATTAGAGACACGTCGAAGATCAACTTTCGTAGAGCCAGAGAGAGAGAGTGTGACGTGGGTAGTGGGTCGACCTGAGCTACGAGGATGATGTAACGCAAGACACGAGGAGCCCAGTCCGTCCAATGATGGCCCTCAACGCCTCACTCCCCGCCTCCTCACCACCAGGACACCTTGGGTCATCACCACCACCACTAGGCCATCACTGTACTACCCACACCAACTTAGTTCATCACCACTACAACTGGGGTCATCCTCCTACACCCTTCACGACAGAGATATAATGCAGTTGGATAAACAAGTAACGTCATCTTCTCTCGGCTTAAACCAAGAGTCTAGATTTTCACAACATTCACTTGATCAATAATCCTTCTCACTGATGGCGTAAGAACGAAGCTAATTGGAGGACTTAACGCCAATAAAAACAAATAACGTTCAACAGTAGCATCAATAGTCCCTTGAGACAACATTACATACATACGTACACTTGACACCCGACGTGATAAAAGATTTTCACCTCAATCTTGTCTGTTGCTATCTATCTATCTATCTATCTATCTATCTATCTATCTATCATGGACATGGGAGGGGGAGATGTACAGGAAGAAAGTGGACATGAGATTAGGGAGGGTAAGAGAATGTACACGACGAATACGTACACGCAGAAAGTGAGTATACACGAGGAGATGTACACGACTATTCGCTACCCAGGTAACCTCGTCCTCCAGGTCAACTAATTACACAGGTATCCACTATTAATAAGGACCAAAGTTGTGATCCCAGATTCAGCTGTCAACATCCTGTGAGTCAATCCTTTCAAGGGAGATTCGGGACCTAATGAATAACATTCCCAGGAGGAGGGGGGGGGGGGAGAGGGGAGAGGGGGAGGAGGGGGGAGAGGAGAGGGGGAGGAGGAGGAGGGGGAGGGAGAGGGGGAGGAGGGGAGGGGGAAAAGAATGAAGAAGAGGGATAGAGGAGGTGGAAGGGGAGGAAGGGGAAAAAATGTAGAAGAAATGGAGAGACAGAGGAGGAGGGGAGAAAGAGAAGGAAGATGAGGTGGGGAAGGGAGGCGGAGGAGGAAGAGCAGGGAAGAAAGAAAGAAGGAGAGGGGAGGAGTAAGAAGGAGAAGAGAGTGAGGAAGAAGAGATGGAGAGAGAGAGGAGGAGGAGGAAGGGAGGAAAAGAAGGAAAATGAGGGGAGGAGGAGGAGGAGGAAGAACATGGATGGGAGAAGGAAGGAGAGGGGAGGAAGGGTGGGAATGGAAGGAGGTATCGTTAAATAATAGTTAAATATAGGTCTCTCTCTCTGTAGACTTGAATAAACTACAAACATCATCTCCTAAGTCAACGTTCCTTTCATCTGCGTGTAACCCAAGACCTCTTAAGCTGTCTTTAGAGCTCTGGGTAAGCTTGGTGCTCTATTTTCACCACGGCTTACATCACGTAGAACGAAGCTAACTCATCCTGAAGCTAACTCATCCTGAAGTTATTACGAAGTTATCCTTTTTTGTTTAATGTTTATCAAAAATAGTTCATTATTTTTTGTGCGTATTTTTAAGATAATTCACAATCTCTTAAGTTGTTAGTCTATGATAACTCACTGTATCTTGCACGTAACTAAGATAACTCACTGTATCTTGCACGTAAATAAGAAAACTCACTGTATCTTGCACGTAACTAAGATAGCTCGCTGTATCTTGCACGTAACTAAGATAGCTCACTGTATCTTGCACGTAACTAAGATAACTCGCTGTATCTTGCACGTAACTAAGATAACTCGCTGTATCTTGCACGTAAATAAGATAACTCGCTGTATCTTGCACGTAACTAAGATAACTCGCTGTATCTTGCACGTAAATAAGATAACTCGCTGTATCTTGCACGTAAATAAGATAACTCGCTGTATCTTGCACGTAAATAAGATAACTCGCTGTATCTTGCACGTAACTAAGATAACTCACTGTATCTTGCAAGTAACTGAGGCGATTTACCCACGTACGACCACACCACCTCCAGAGTTTATTAAAGGAATAATGTCCGTTTTTTCATCCGTCCGTTAATGCCTCAGCCCACCTTTCCCTCGTCCGTCCGTTCTTTAATGCCTAAGGCCTCCCTCCCCCACGTTTGTCCGTCCGTTAATGTCTCTCAGGCCCTCCCTCCCCCACGTCCGTCCGTCCGTTAATGTCTCAGGCCCTCCTCCCCCCTCGTCCGTCCGTCGGTTAATGTCTCAGGCCCTCTTTCCCTCGTTCGTCCGTCCGTTAATGTCTCAGGCCCTCTTTTCCCTCGTCGTCCGTCGTTATGTCTCGGCTTTCCTCGTTCGTTCGTCCGTCCGTTAATGTCTCAGGCCCTTTCCCCACGTCTGTCCGTCCGTTAATGTCTCAGGCCCTCTTTCTCCGTCCGTTAATGTCTCAGGCCTCCTTCCCACGTCCGTCCGTCCGTTAATGTCTCAGGCCCTCTTTTCCCATCTCGTCCGTAAGTCCGTTAATGTCTCAGGCCCCTTTTCCTCGTTCATCCGTCCGTTAATGCCTCTGCCCTCCTTTCCATCTCGTCCGTAAGTCCGTTTAATCCGTCCGTCCGTGGTGTCGGGGCTGGTTTGGTCCTTTCAGTGATTTACAGCAGTTTGTCGTACTTAGCCGCGTTAGCCGTATTAACACAGCCGGTACCTCCTGCCTCTGTCGCCAAGGGAGGGAGGAGGGAGGGGAAGAAGTGGAGAGGAGAAGAGGGGAAGAAAGAAGGGAGAGGAGGAGAAGGGAGGGAGGGAGGGAGAAGGGGAGAGGAGGAGGGAGAGGAGAAAGGAAGGATAGAGGATAGAGAGGAAGGAAGGGGAAGAGGGAGGCGACTGCTGGGAGATGAGGGTCGATATGTATATATGTATGTATGTATGTATGTATGTGTGTGTGTGTGTGTGTGTGTGTGTGTGTGTGTGTGTGTGTGTGTATGTATGTATGTATGTTGTGTGTGTGTGTGTGTGTGTGTGTGTGTGTGTGTGTGTGTGTGTGTGTGTGTATGTATGTATGTATGTATGTATGTATGTATGTTGTGTGTGTGTGTCTGTGTGTGTGTGTGTGTGTGTGTGTGTGTGTGTGTGTCACCTAGGGATCAGGGAGGTTCAACTCACCCCTAGCGTAGATAAGTTAACTAGCAAGTCTAATTTGTCACCTGTCTACCACACCTGCTTGCTTATCTCTTCGAGCCAGCCAGGCGTGTGCTGTCATCTGTCCACACTGCAGCTATCATCTATCACAGCCACCGTCCACAGCCACAGAGATCCGCAAGGTGAAATATCCATCGTAACTGAAGAACGAACCTAACCTGACCTGACCTAACGTGAAATAACTTAACCTAATTTAAAATAACCTAATCTGACTTGACTTAACCTAAGTAGTCAACCTCAGCTAAAATAAAACAGTAAAGTTAAATCCAATAGTATCCACAATGGCATTAAATATTTACACAGGGACTCTACCTTAACTAGATAACATTCACTTAGCACCAAATTCGCTTACTAATCCAACCCAATACTGTCACTTTAACTCTTTTTTTAACGTAATTTATGTGCTCTCTCTCTCTCTCCGTGTGATTTTCTTTTTAATGTTTTTACGATTTTTTTGTTACCTGAAGATATTTTTTGTTTACGTCTTCAGTTAAGAGGAATTTTTATCTTACGAGCTTTTGTGAATGAGTTTCCCCAGGACCAGTGAGCCAAGCTACACTACAGAGGCCACTCTATACAATACTACTGCTATTACTATTTTTTACTATTAGTACTATTAATTTATTTTATACTATTACTACTTTATTTATTTTACACTGCTGCTATTACTATTTTACTATTAGTACTATTAATTTATTTTATACTATTACTACTGCTATTGAACTAACTCTTGACTTCCTTTAACTGCTAGTGTAAAGTTTCTTCCCTCCTTCTCTTCCTACTAGCATTCCTCATACTCTATCTCCTTCAACTAGCACTACAATTACGTCAGGTGGGATAATCTTCAGCTGAAATAAGGTTAACTACTCTCACTTAACCCACATATGTATATTTTAAATACATCAACCAGATTATATGGAGATTTACACCACCACCACCAGAACTCCCACCTGAAGCACCTACCCCACTCCACTCCGCCCCTCCACCTCACCCCTCACCCCACTCCACCTCCACCCTCCACCCCACCCCCCTCCCTCTGCCCCTCCACTTCACTCCGCTCCCTCCCACTCCACCTCACCCCACCCACTCTACCCTCACCCCACCCCACTCCAATCCACCTCACCCCACTCCGCCCAACTCCCACTCCGCCCCTCCACTCCACCTCACACCCCTCCGCCTCACCCCACCCCACTCCCAATCCACCTCACCCTCCACTCCACCCCTAACTAATGAATTGCTTACCATCACTAGCCTTTAAGTCAACTAAGTAATCTATTCAGGAGAAAAAATACAAAATACAAACACAAAAACGCGATAAAAAAAAAAGAAGTTAATGTGGTCAGTTAGGTTAGGTTAGGTTTGGGAGCTAACCTAACTACCTAACCTAACTAACAACAATCTAACCATATTACCTGGGTTCTGTGTCATGGTGATCAACTGAAGAATACCCACCTAACCCCCTTGAAGAACTTTCCCCCTAACGCCACCTGGGAGGGAGATTCTTTCTATGATCCTATTAACCTTTATCTATCCTTATTTTATCTAAATTAACCTAATTTAACCTAACCTAACCTAACATAACCTAACCTAATGTGACCTGACCAAACCCTAATATCTAACTCTCTCTCTCTCTCTCTTTCTCTCTCCAACAGTACACTATCATCTGCATAATCTGGGTATAAACAATTTTACATTATCCAACATGTTAAGAACTATTTAGAGAACAACTAACCTCCCTCCCCCCACCACCCTACTCCCTCTACCTTCCCTCTCTCCTCTCCCCCCCCTCCCTCGCTCTACTCTCTCTCTCCCTCCTCCCGGGCAGAGATTAAACCCGCTTTATTTCAGTTGGCGTGACTTCATTACCCGCCATGCTTTATCATCTCTGGGGACAAGACCAAACAACAACAAAAATCCACCTCTCACTACTCTCTATAATTAGAATGCCTCACTAACTCTCTCCAAATTTCTCTCTCCTTCCCCACCCTCACCCGACCCCTCACCCCACCCTTACCCGACCCCTCACCCGACCTCACCCCACCCTCACCCCTTCTCCTGGCCACAGTATAAAGCGCCTTTGCTCGCTGGCTTTATAACCCCACACACAACCTCTAATACATATAATTAGTATATTCAGGTCAAGTATTTAAGCTGGTGATGATAAAGTTAATATTCAAGAGTGCAGAGGCAACATTATCAACC
Organism: Homarus americanus; assembly: GCF_018991925.1. NCBI lineage: Eukaryota > Metazoa > Arthropoda > Malacostraca > Decapoda > Nephropidae > Homarus > Homarus americanus. The sequence goes on along the minus strand of NW_024722804.1, from coordinate 890,234 downwards.
TTCCTTCCTTCCCTCTCTCCCTTGGTTCCTTCACTCCTTCCCTCCACCTATCCTTCCTCCTCTTCCCTCCTCATCACTGATCCTTCCTCCTCCACAACCATCAATCCCTAACCTGTATACCCTGGCAAGTCCTCCTATATAGATGTACTTCACCTCCGTATAACCCCAGATCATACGCTCCACCCACCCACCCACCCTACCTCCTCCTCCTCCTCCGTCCTTTTCTGTCTCCACATATATTCTCCATCTCATTAACCACCATATATATCCTTCCTATGACCTCCCTCTATATACATCATGCCATTCAACCTCTCTACAGCCCTCCCACCACCTTCCTCCCTCCCTCCCTCCATCCCATGACCGATCTCCCTCCCTCCCTCCCTCCATCCCATGACCGATCTTCCTCCTCCCATGACCGATCTTCCTCCCCTCCATCCCATGACCGATTCTCCCTCCACCCATGACCGATCTTCTCCTCCTCCTCCACAGCCCATGACCGATCCAGCCCATGACCGATCTCCTCCCTCCACCAGCCCATGACCGATCCAGCCATGACCGATCTTCTCCTCCCTCCTCCATCCCATGACCGCTCCATCCCTGCCTCCTCCCATGACCTCCCTCCATCCATGACCGCCTCCCTCCCTCCATCCCATGACCGATCTCCCTCCCTCCCTCCATCCCATGACCGATCTCCCTCCCTCCCTCCCTCCATCCCATGACCGATCTTCCTCCCTCCATATACACCCTCCACCTCGTTAATCACGCCATCCCCTCCATACTAAACCTCCATTAAATCAACCACACCTTGACAGTTTCCCTCGACCCACCAAATCATTTTCCAGTTTTGATTCTGGTATTTTTATTTCCACATGCCGGAATAAATGTAGCCCAGCCCTGTTAAGTCCTAACCTAAGCTAAGCAAAACTAACCTAACCAAGGCCTTAGGATTAGGGATTAAGCTTGTATTAATCCTAACTTCAACATAATCATTGGAGATTGGGTGGTCCATCCCTAATCAAAGCATCCTAATGAGTTCGAATCCTAGGTTAGGTTAGGTTAGGGCCAATTAGATTCACACCCTTTAATTTCGTTCTTATTTCAGCTCGGATATTAATAAATACGAGTAACAAACAGGTCACCAATACCTAGTTCCAATGTTGTTACTGATGTTGCAATGTTAATAATGTTGCAATGTTGATACTAATGTTGCAATGTTGTTTCCGGTGTTGCAATGTTGTTAATAATGTTGCAATGTTGTTACTGATGTTGCATTGTTAATAATGTTGCAATGTTGTTACTGATGTTGCAATGTTGTTTCCGGTGTTGCAACGTTGATACTGATGTTACAATGTTGTTTCCGGTGTTGCAATGTTGATACTGATGTTGCAATGTTGTTTCCGGTGTTGCAACGTTGTTACTGATGTTACAATGTTGTTACTGATGTTGCATTGTTGATACTGATGTTGCAATGTTGTTTCCGGTGTTGCAATGTTGTTAATAATGTTGCAATGTTGATACTGATGTTGCAATGTTGTTAATAATGTTGCAATGTTGTTACTGATGTTGCATTGTTGATACTGATGTTGCAATGTTGTTTCCGGTGTTGCAACGTTGTTACTGATGTTACAATGTTGTTACTGATGTTGCATTGTTGATACTGATGTTGCAATGTTGTTTCCGGTGTTGCAATGTTGTTAATAATGTTGCAATGTTGATACTGATGTTGCAATGTTGTTAATAATGTTGCAATGTTGATACTGATGTTGCAATGTTGTTACTGATGGTGGTGCTTGATATTTATACTAATACTACTCATATTCCTCCCTCTATTACTCCTCTTAATACTACTACTCCTACTATTGGTCCTCTCTTTCTACTCCAACTTCTACTCCTCCTCCTCCTTCTCCTCCTGCTGCTCCTTTTCCCCTTACTCCTCCTGCTGCTGGATGAAGTATTGCCAAAATTAAATTTCAATGAAGACACAAACAGGAGGTGTGGGCTACCCTCACTCTTCTCCCCCGACACACACACACACACACACACACTACTCGCTCGCCGTGTGTCCTCTCAGCTGGCAATACTAAACTCTAATTCAATTGCGTTCCAAAAGATTCACAGGAACTCACCTTAGTAAACCTTACCTTTATAAGTAGCATTAAAATCTGTTCCAGTTCCGACGTTATTCCGACTTTCTACCACACATGGGTCTATTTCACAGTTTAAGGCGTTATAAATTTATCATAACTACTAACACGGTATTATTATTATCATTACTACCATCATCATCACACCATCAGTCATTAACCTCTACAGTATAAAAATTAGTCTCCAATCCCATCATCTCAAAAAATAAAATAAAAACATAAAATTATACTGAAATACAAATCCGACAATTCATTCGAAAAACACGTACCCAAAAAAAAAAATATATCAGTCACCGTTAACCAAAACACAAAATATTTTCACTATATGGTTAAAAAAACACACGGGGGGGGGGGTATCTTTTTTAACCATAGAAACTAGTACGTGTTTTTTGGGGGTGTTTATCTGATGGTAAAGGTTACTGTGTGTGTGTGTGTGTCAGAGAGAGAGAGAGACTCCTCACCACCCGACCCATACAATAAAATTTTTACATCATCATCATCACCAAATTTAGTGGTGACTGAGGTAACAAATATCGCTGACTTGTCTCTCATAACTACACCCCATCACCCATAAATACCCCCATCACCCACTCCTTCACCCATAACTGTTATAACTACAGCCCATTACCCATAACCCCTTCCCCACCCTCCCTCCCTCACCCATAACTTATTATTACCTACCCAATACCATCGTCATCACCCCCTCACCACCATCACTCCCTCATCACCTCGTCATCACCACCATCATCACTCCCTCACCACAATCACTCCCTCGCCACCAACCACCACAATCACTCCCTCGCCACCAACCACCACAATCACTCCCTCGCCACCACCACCACCACCACCATTCTCACTACAACTCCCTCATCACCACCACCACTCCCTCATCACCACCGCCACTCCCTCACCACCACTCCCCACTAAACCCTCATTGTTCTAATAATGTTCATGAATATTATAGTGAAAATCAGCATAATTTATCGGGTTTTTAGATCAATACTCACCAATCCCCCACCCCCAAAAAGTAGGGTGCATAGAGTCAACTCAACCCCCCACCTCCCCCCCTCCCCACCTCTCCTGACCTGACTAATGGATGTTGTAGAGGGGGAGGGATATATAACCACCCCCCCCCGAGCGGTGTACAGGAGTTAATTGTCAGTTCTAATTATTAATTTTTTTACGTGTATTCTCCATCAATATTCAACAAAAGTTCCCCAAAATGTTTGATTTTTCCCCCAAACACAAGAAAATTGTATCTTTTTCCCCCAGTGGTCGTGTATTTTATTCCCCCACGTACTCGTCAATTAATAATCAACGGAAGAAAACTTTAAAGCGAATTAATTTCTTCCTCAAGTGTTAAGTTTCTTTTTAACCTTTTCATTAAAAAATACAGGACTTTTCCTCTAACATTCGTCTTTTTCCCTCAACTTTTCGCTCAACAGAACTTATAAAGAGAGTATATATTTCCGACTGGTTCAAGTTTTTACCCCCTGATTTTTTCATCTCCATTTTTCAACAAATGACAAACTGGGAAGAACCAAAAAATAAAAAATCGAATATTTCACCAAAAAAAAAAAATCTCTATTCGCATAAATTTCTATATTTCTCCCCCACCAACGTTCGTAATTTTCACATCATTCATTGTAATATATTCCATACGTAAAAATAAACAAAAACTATTATCACCACGCCCCCCAAAAAAAAAATAAATAAAAGTTTGTTTACATATTTTCCCGCGTCATTTACCCCCTATCCCCCATCGCTTCTCTTTTGTTTTGGCGCGCGGGGGGATGATTATTCCCGCCATTTCTCATCAGTATCCTAAATCCATTGACAACTGCGAACTGCCGCCATACATTAACGATAATGGCCCTTTAAACTACCCTCCGCCCTGACGAACAACCTCATTTACCACGGCTGTGTAATGACTACCTAGATTATCCCCTGAGGGAGACTGAGGCTGTATTTCACCTCTCAGGGAGGGAGGGAGGGAGGGAAGGGGGAGACGACGAAGACAGGGGATATGACAAGAGGGGAAAACTGAGGATAAAGGGTGGATAGGGGAAAAGGAGGAGGACGAGAAAGGGGGAATATGGAAGAGGAGGAGGAGGAAAGGAAGGGAACACGAAGGGAAAGGACAGAAGAAAGGGAAAGAGCAATGGAAGGAAAGGAAAGAGAGAAGGGAAAGAAAAGGCGACAGGGAAGGGTGGATGAAGGAAAGGAGAAAAGGAGAAAGAAGGCAAGAGGGAAAGAGGAAAAACTGAGAGAGGAAAGGAGGAGTGATATCACACAGGGAGAGAATAGAGGGGAGGAGAGTAGGCAGGGAGGGAGGGAGGCAAGAAGGCTGGAACGAAGGGTAGGCAGGTAGGTAAGGGAGAAGCAGGGAGGTAAAGAGGAAGGGAGAGAAGGAGAGGAGAGGGCAGGTGGGTGAGTGAGTAGGGGCGGGTGGTGAGAGGGGGTGGAGCAAAGGCCAAAATTACCATAATTGATTACTTAAAGAAAAGAAATTAAAACGTGACGAATTTCCCTGCCCATTTTACTTCCCTGCCACTGAGAGAGATATACGACTCAAGAGGTGCGGCAGATCCCCAGAGACTCGTAAGGTGAAACTTCCATCGTACCTGTGGAAAGAAGAAGACTTACATAAATAACATAAACAACATAAACAACGACATAATATAAACAACTTAACCCAAACAACATCCACAACAGCATCAGAATAAGTTATAAAATGGCCAGGTTTTTTTTTTTTACAACTAACTTAAAATGACATTAACTTATAACAAGACTCTAAAATGATCAGGTTCATTTAAAATTAACCTAAAATGGAATCGGAGTTGACTTAGGACTGGTTAAAATCATCACGTTCATTTACCGTTAGAGGCCAAAATCATTATCGTGAACCTTGGTGAACCCGGAGCCATTAACGTTTAGGTTCTCAAAAGGTTCGAGCATCAATGTTTTAATGCCCGAGAAACTTATTGAAAATATAACCCGTGAATAATGTCCAATATGGAGTTAAAATTATGCCGAGACTCGACCTCTCTATAACCCCTTACAAAATGTGTGTGTGTGTGTGTGTGTGTGTGTGTGTGTGTGTGTGTGTGTGTGTGTGTGTGTGTGTGTATGCGTGTGTGGGGGGGGGGTGAAACAAGGAAAAAATGAATATAAACAAAGAAGTGTGTTGCATTTTAGTCCCGCATTCCACTTATTTTCGGATTACAAAGTGGCGGGGTGTTGGGGGAAGGGGCAGCCCCCAGACCTCTCGGTGTAAAGTTTGTGGGTTCGAGTACCACAGTGATTAGCATACAGGTCAAGGAGGTGAACTTTAAAAGGATAAATACCACCGCCAACACATACATTGTCCTGACCACATCGAATACTTACATGCCCAAAACGCTTACACACACACGTCGAAATTAGCTCATTAACGCGATGTGTATAGACAGACAGAGAGACATTAGCCTACATTACATTTATTGCTTAATTACCAGAAGTGGAAATTTCATCTCATAAAGAAAGAAAAAATTTGATTTACAAATTTACAAAAAATAAATAAAAATCCATAATAAATAAAATAAATCAACAAGACTAAAGGACATACAGTTTTACCTGACGCTTCGCTCTAAAATAATTGTAACTAAATTGAAGGTTCCAAATTTGCATAACCCAATTCAGGAGATTGGGAAACATGTTTCGACCGAACCATAAAAGAGGGAGACAGTTCTCAGCTAAAGACATCAAGACATCACGAGAGAGACATTAAAAGACATAAAACAAACCTCCGAGACGCAATTAACCTGTAGGTGGAAATGTTAGGAGGGGAACACACACACACACACACACACACACACACGGGGTCGGCGGACAACATAATTGAATCACGTTTTTCAGTGAGTGACATCTTGTAATACCCAGACACACTGATGGTGACTTTCAACCACGATAAGTATACAGTCAGCCACAATTATAACCACGACAAGCGGACTGATGATCTCTTAACCACGATAAGCGGATTGACGGTAACTTTCAACCACGACTAGTACAGCCAGTCACAATTATAACCACGGCAATGGGGAGTGTTCGGTGACTTTCAAGTACGACAAATAATCTAGTGACAGTCATAACCACTACACGCGGAGGACTGACAGCGACTTCAAACCACGACAAGTACACCTAGCATGGCAGAGGGGGGGGGGGGTCGGCAGCTACTATGACTCAGGTATATGAAAAGCTAAACAAAAAGAAAATATTGCAGGTTTAATACGTCACACACCTGACCCAGACGTCACACACCTGACCCAGAGGAAGAAAAAACACAAAGATAAATTTGATGTAATAATACCAGATTAAGTAGTGGGTTATTTTTTACGAGAGTTTTACGACAAGAAATACTAGAAGCTTCCCAGACCGTGGCGCCCAAAAAAAAAAACAGCAACAAAAGAATGATGGTCAAATTGGCGGGAAAAGACCTCGACTGACAGCGTTACCTCAATTTGTCGTCGTTGTCTTCGTGTTCGCCGCTGTTGTCGTTCTTCGCCTGATTCCATTCTGTGTTTTCCTGAGGGGGGGGTTTTGTGTCCGCAATATCCCATAAAGTGGAGAAGCTGCTGCCCGTTCACAAGTGATTGATAGCTAACGTCTCCACCCGCTTGTTGGAATGTCGTCCTTCTTGCGGCGTCTTAACCCACTTACCTCTCCGTCCATTTATTTTGCCCCTTTTTGTTTTAGTTATTTTTTGTTATCTCTTTACGTTCGTCGGCTCTTGACATAAACGATTTACGCGGAGTGACAAATTCTCGCAAAAATAATACGAACGAACGTACATTCCTTTACTTAAGATACACCATTAAGACGTAGTATTATGGTGACGGCCAGGGGTGGGGGTAAAGGGGGTGAGGGGGGTGAGGGGGGATGAGGATTTTACCAGGGGTGTGGGAGGGGTAAGGGGCGATAAGGGAAGCTGGTAAGAGGTAAGGGAAGGCAGGGAAGGGGAGGAAGGGCGAGGCGTGGGGACTGGGGTGTTAAAATGGGAAAGGGGAGGAGAGGGGTAGGACAGGAAGGGAGGAAAAGAAGGGTAGGACAAGACGGGAGGAAACAGGACGGGAGGGGACGGGACGTGACGGAGTGTGTCATAAACCACTTCAATTAGCACAGGCCAACGAAATCCGTCGATGATTCCGTTTCACCTGGAGGGTAAAAACAACACCCAAGCGCTGGTCTTCCCCTCGTCTTTTTCCCTCACCACTCGCTGAATAATACATGCTCATCAATTTTACATTTTACTTGATAGCCGAGAGGTTCCCGAGCACCTGTGTGTGGCTTGGCACTGTTTACCTCCATGCCAAAGTGACTCGCTCATACATCTTCAAGGTTCATTCGAGAGAGAGAGAGAGAGAGAGAGAGAGAGAGAGAGAGAGAGAGAGAGAGAGAGAGAGAGAGAGAGAGAATGCTTCATTGTGTGTGTGTGTGTGTGTGTGTGTCTGTGTGTGTTTGTTATAAGATTCCGACTGGTCAAATATAAATAAATGTTTATCTCTTAATCAGTTCTGAAAATTTGTGGGCCAATCAGCTGATTTCAGATGACAAGAGAAGTGTCTGGAATATTCAGGGTTCATTTCACTGATTCAGATGACCTGTGGGAAGGTTTTGGTCATAGGAAATATTTTATTAACTAGACTTGTTTTCCTTTATTCCCCCAACAAGTTTAAGTTTAATTAATATCTCACGAGTGAATTTGGCAAAGGAATAGAATTATTAGCTGCCTTAGGGTGTAGTTAACCTTGTGTTCTTAAGAGGTTCACTCCTGGGGTTCACTTTGTGGTCGAGATGAGTTCAGAGTTCATCTTTATCCTCTGTCGACTCTGGCTTCGTCTTTGACTATAAATTTCTATCTTAACTAGACAAATGACTGTTCTGGAATAGCAAGATGAGTATGTTATGTATTCAGAGTTCATTCCCAGGTTCGTTTTAAGGTTCAGATGAGCTGCTGAATGACCCAAAAGGTTTACTTATGATCTCTGAACCTTTTTTTTTTCTTCAAGTGAATCCCTCCCAAAACCAACTGGCATTTAAGACGAAGAGGATAAGTCACTATGAATAAAATCTCTCTTCCTCTCTCTGGACCAGCACTAACCCTTCCTCTACTACCTCACTGAGAGAATGATTTCCCTACAGTAGATGCTGAGAGAGGGACAAGTGGCTTCTACTACCTCCTCACAGGGACGCCGTATCTCGCGGAGCTGAGAGTCTTAAAATCTCACACTGAGAGACTCTAAAACTGCTGCCAACTGTGATGCTTCTGTTAAGGACTAGAGAGAGAGAGAGAGAGAGAGAGAGAGAGAGAGAGAGAGAGAGAGAGAGAGAGAGAGAGAGAGAGAGAGAGAGACAGAGAGAGAGAGAGAGAGAGAGAGAGAGAGAGAGAGAGAGAGAGAGACAGAGAGAGAGAGAGAGAGAGAGAGAGAGAGAGAGAGTTTTAAATATTTTCTTCGCCCAGCTGTCTACTTGACGCAGAATGAAGAGGTTCTCTCTCTCTCCCTCTCTCTTTTCTTTTCCTCTCTCCTAACCCTCGTTGTTCTCCTCCTTCACTACCCCTCTCACAATTCTCCCCACCCTCCTCGTCCTTCTCCACTTCACTCTCACCCATCATCCACCATCCCTTTATCTTATTCACTCACCCACCCTCACCTCCTTTACACCCTCTCCTTCATCCACCCTTCAGTCACCTCTCACACTATTCTCTTCTATCTTTTACCCGTTACCTCTCCATTCTTCCCCTCGTTTCCCCTCCCCTGTTCCATTTTCAACCCCTCAACGCCTTTCCCGTCTACATCTCACCTCTTAGCTGTCCATTCTATTCTTCCCCGTCCCTACCCCGTCTCCCTCTCTCCCTACATCTGTACATTAGTGAGTATTGTTTGAATTTATAAGACAAACGATATTAAGTCTCTTTTACGCTGCTGTTTCTTGCTGTATGTTCATTCTTCAGTTTGTTTACATTAAGTCATGACTGGATCGAAAATGTTTGATTGTGATTTAGTAAATAATTACATTATCACCGTGGATGTTATTGACCACCACCAGTTATTTATGTATTTCAGTGTTTGTTTTTCATTATAGTATGTTTGTGTGTATACCAACTCCGCGCCTGATTGTTGCTTTTATTATTAAATTGTGTAAAAACTCCATTGTGTTTACACTTGTCTGGCGACTAATTGTGTGTATCTGTGTCTGTATGTCTAGTTATGGGTGCTAATCTACCCTAGCAAGTGACCACGTACAGTCGTTCACACATAACATTCGTCCGTTCCTTGCAGGCCTCTCTCTAACACGCTGTCCCACGCCCTGGCCACGTACAGCCGTTTCCACGTCCCTCACGACCGCACGTACGACTTTAATGGTGAGAGAATTAAAGTCTAATTTCAACTCTAATACAACGAGACACTACGATAAAATCAGCCAATACACCGAGATTCTGGTCGTAATATGAAGGTGACTTTAGTGGCCGCGTTAGTGCCGTACTGTACTGCCGCAAGTGACGGATGGCTGCAAGTGACGGATGGCCGCAAGTGACGGATGGCCGCACCACCAAAACGGAACTGATATTTTTTTGTTTTTATAAATTGATTATTTTATGCCGCAAGAAGTGACGACAAGTCATTTATCCTGTAAATGATTAACTGATGCCGCAAAGAACTGACGAAATAGAACCTTTTTTATTGTTGTAAGACGCTGATGCTGCAAAAAATTGACAAAAATAGTCGTTTGTGCAATATTAATAATAGATTAATGCCGGGGAAAAACAAGTCACTGAGGAATGCCGCAAAGGAATATTAATGTTAGCCAATTATACCGCAGGTTCCGCCTGATTAATGCTGAAAGCGATTCATTCCCAAAGGCATTGATGTCGCAACTAAGATATCGAAGATAATTTAGCTCGCAGGTGAGTTTGGTGATGCAAATGACTGATGCAATAAGTGATGTCACAATGGCTGATGTCACAAATAAAAATAAAAGTAACTTATTTAAGACAATCAACACTTATGACTTCACACACACACACACACACACACACGTAACTTTACGGAGAACCACAAACACACAGCAATTCGACACACACACACACACACACACACACACACACACACACACACAGGATCCCACAATACACAAATAGCATCAGATTAATGATTCCAGGATATTGAGGGAATAAACCTAAGGACTAGTGAACGGTAAGCAAGATCTGTTTCACTGATGACTCGAGTATATATCTCCCAGAATGCTCGGGAGGGGGAGGGGGGGAGCTATTAACATCAACAACCCCCCCCCCCCCAACCCCTTACACACCGCAGCCAACTGAAGCCACAAGAACGTAACTTAAGCCACAGTGGCATTACTTAAGCCACAAGGGACAGGCCCTGACTGGCTTTAAAGTAATATCTACTGTATTATATGTGATTTACAAATTTATTAATGGTAGTGTTTTTAAGTGACGTTATGGTGTATAAGTAGTGTGTTAGTACGATTTATATCACCAGGACTGTATCACTCAACCCGTAGACACACCATTATTCAAACACACAGCGCCATTACACACACCCGTGATGAAAATATACATATAAATAAACCTTAATATAAATAAGAACATAAATACAAATCAAAAGAATCACGAATAATATAAACACAACAATAACATATCAATAAAAATCTATATCTGTTTTACACTGTGAATTATATATCCGATTTATATATATGACCGTCGCATTATAGCAGATTCAGACGAGTTGTAAAATTTATATGTCAATGTCTATACTATAAACATTTCTCGTAACTGCGGATGTATATACGAGCTGGTTGACTTAATAGTTAATACACACTAAAACATGGAATCAAAATTACATTGAGACTATACCTTAACTAGAGATATTTATTAAACACGAGATAAAACATAGATTCTTTAGGGTGATATTTTGGTGTAGTAAATTCCGTGTTCTAAATAATGCTAAGTGGACGTATTTGCTAAAGAAGCCTCGGTAGGATTTGGATGTTATTTCTAGATGTAATTCCTTTGAGTTAAAGTCAACCAGTTATTACCTCCAAAGATCGTAAGTTATTGTTCTTAAGTTATCGTAATATATCATGGTAGGAGCCTTGAGACCCCAGGTTGATACATCTGAACTCATCACCACAGCTCTGTTATGGAGGACTCACAAACATCAAGAGACGTTCACTACATTCTTAACACACAACGATGAGTCGGGAATAAACTTGTGAATACCTTGTATATATGTATGTATGTATGTATGTATGTATGTATGTATGTATGTACACTCAAGGCTTCAAGAGACCAAGAATATATAAATAAAAAACTTTGCTAAATAAATATAATAATAATAATAATAATAATAATAATAATAATAATAAAAAACTTAAACCAATAATAATATATAACAACAAACTTATTAACAGTAATAATAACAACAGCGGCAACAAATTTTTTTCTCCACACCGTAAAACTAAAACACATTCCCACAACTGCTCCAGAACGAAACGAATCCAGTTAAGTCGAGTACTTCGTCGACGACCGCTGATGGCGTCCGCTCAAAAACCAGCGGTGGGATGAAAAAAATCGGTCTTTTTAGGGTATACGAGGTGACAGGACCCAACGCCCCGTAATCCCCATCATGCTGACAAATGCTGACAGCTTCATATCCTCCGCTAGAGTAGGATTCTATACCCCAACCACATCCTCCCTCCCCCCTCCTCTCTCCCCTACACCAACATCGTGCCCCCTCCCTCTCCTACACCTCCCCTAACCACCCCTACCTCTCCTACACCTCCCCTCACCACCCCTTCCTCTCCTACACCAACACAGCCTCATCTTTCATCCTTACCTCCCCCCTCCCTCCTCCCTCCCTACCGTAAGTTGATGGGATTTCGATGGACTTTATTGTCTGTACTGATTTTGAGGATGGTGGCGAAGGATGAAAGCATCAAATCATCAAATCCTTCACGACATTCTACACCATCCATATCCTTCCTTCTTGCCGCCTTTACGTCCTTCCTCCCTCACTCCTGCAGGATGACAGGATTTCTAAGGATCGTGTTGTGTGTGTGTGTGTTTAGGATGAGGATATCTAGGATGACAGGTTTATATCCTCGGCTGGAAAAGGATTCAATACTCCCCTCATTCTCCTCCCTCTCTCCTTCACCAACACCGCCTGATCTGCCATATAAATGACGTCCCCCTCAAACGCTATATTTGAGAGCGACTCAGCAGTCCTCTTCCTGTACACAAACCAAATCCACCACCGAACTGCCGCCCTTCACCTCCCTCCTCTATAGCTAGTGACAAAAGGATTTCTCAAGGATTCTGTCACCCTCCTGTTCCTCCTCCTTCCCTTCTGTAGGTATGAAAGGATATCCAAGGACTGGGTTGTCTGTAATAGTGTCCAGAATGGGGAATACCAAGGATGAGTTTCATATCCTATACTGGAGAGGAACTCGATTCTGAACGCCTACACCAATCATATCCTTCATTCCTATTCCCTCCCCCCCTACTGTAGGATGAAAGGATTCTAGGGGACTCCTGCCGTGTGTACGAGGGTTGATGACCAGTAGCGGATGATTGAGTGTCGATGGCCGGTGGCGAATGTGTGTGGCCGAGTGTTGTTATAACGGTTGGTTGTGGCCGAGTGTTGTTATAACGGTTGGTTGTGGCCGAGTGGTGTTATAACGGTTGGTTGTGGCCGAGTGTTGTTATAACGGTTGGTTGTGGCCGAATGTTGGCCGAGTGTTGTTATAACGGTTGGTTGTGGCCGAGTGGTGTTATAACGGTTGGTTGTGGCCGAGTGTTGTTATAACGGTTGGTTGTGGCCGAATGTTGTTATAACGGTTGGTTGTGCCGAGCGTTGTTATAACGGTTGGTTGTGGTCGAGTAAAGGTTATAACGGTTGGTTGTGCCGAGTGTTGTTATAACGGTTGGTTGTGGCCGAGTGCGTTGTTATAACGGTTGGTTAGGCTTATGTTGTTATAACGGTTGGTTGTACGAGTGTTGTTATAACGGTTGCGGCCGAGTGCTGTTATAATTTGCTGGTTGTGTCGAGGTTGCTATAATTCGTTGGTTGTGCCGAGTGTTGTTATAACGGTTGGTTGTGCCGAGTGTTGGTTATAACGGTTGGAAAACAGCCGAGTGTTATAACGGTTGGTTGTGGCCGAGTGTTGTTATAACGGTTGGTTGTACGAGTGTTATAACGGTTGGTTGTACGAGTGGTTGTGAGGTTGAGTGTTGTTATAACGGTTGGTTGTACGAGTGTTGCTTTATAACGGTTGGTTGTGCCGAGGTTATAACGGTTGGTTGTACGAGTGGTGTTATAACAGTTGGTTGTGGCCGGAGTGGTAACAGTTGGTTGTGGTTTATGGTGTATAACGGTTGGTTGTGCCGCGTTGCTTATAACGGTTGGTTGTACGAGTGGTGTATAACGGTTGGTTGTGGCCGAGTGTTGTTATAACGGTTGGTTGTGGCCGAGGTTGTTATGACGGTTGGTTGCGGCCGAGTGGTGTATAACGGTTGGTTGTGGCCGAGTGGTGTATAACGTTGGTTGTAGGCTGAGTGTTGTTATAATTATTGTGGCCGAGTGTTGTTATGACGGTTGGTTGTGGCCGAGTGTTGTTATAACGTTGGTTGTACGAGTGTTGTTATAACGGTTGGTTATGTACGAGTGTTGTTATAACAGTTGGTTGCGGGCCGAGCGTTACAACAGTTGGTTGTGGCCGAGTGTTGTTATAACGGCTTGGTTGTACGAGTGCTGTTATAACGGTTGGTTGTGTAGCTGAGTGTTGTTATAACGGTTGGTTGTGGCCGAGTGTTGTTATAACGTATGGTTGTGCCGAGTGTTGTTATAACGGTTGGTTGTGACCGAGTGGTGTTATAACGGTTGGTTGTGGCCGAGTGTTGTTATAACGGTTGGTTGTGGCCGAGTGTTGTTATAACGGTTGGTTGTGGCCGAATGTTGTTATAACTATACGTATACAGGTGTAGGTGTACCCTGCCAGTGACACCTACACCCCTACAAGCCTCGACTAAAACACCTGGGAAATTACTTCTCATCCCCAGGTGTGTGTCAGGTGTCCCAGGTGTCACACACAGGTAGAAATAGGTTAATTAATCACCCCTCCCCCTCCCCCGTGGTCTGGAGGATTGTATGTCAGCTGAGGTTTTCAAGCCAGCGGTGTTATGGGTACACCAGGAAACACCTGTACGCTATATTAATCCCACAATGCCGCCTCCTCCACGGGGATGCGAACCCACGATTATTGGACTGGCAAGATATATGATCACCACTCCGCCACCGTACCCCTATATGTTGTAAAATTGGTGGTGTATGTATGATTTGTTTACACACACACACACACACACACACACACACACACACACACACTCCATCTATTTGCACTAGTTACTAAAAAAAATCCTTATTATTTACTTTATAATTTCCTCGCCACCTTATATATAGCACACTACCTAATTTTCCCCACGATAAAATTCCCCATGCCAATCTATGTATGCCCGTAGACGTGGTTTATGCCCAACATTTATCTGAAGAAATGCCCTCAAAATGCCCCGAAGATTCGAGGATATACCAAAACTTTATCCTTCTCCAACTCCATAATTCACCAGGTCTCTTTATTCCTTCAGGATTCGTCACAACTTGTCAAAAACAACACCATCAGGCTTCCCTACGAGGCAATTTACACCGCAAGGCATCAGTTTTTCCCTCATGTTTTTCAGTAACTTTTATCTGTAATTTACTGCGGGAGAATATATATACATACAGCTCAGGGCATAAATTCACACCTCATCCCTGTAGCATTTTCTCCAGGAATTTCCCGAATATTCCATAAAAATGCGCATCAATACGCATCTTTCCCGTAAATTATCCCTAGACCGTCACAACTTTCCCCCACAGTACACTACGGAGTCAGTACCAGCCAAGGCACTAACTTCTCCCCCAGAATATATAACCCATGCACCAATTTTTTCCCCCCACAAAACTTCCCTAGAATTTCCCTGCAGAATATACTGCATGGGAATATATTGCCCAGGCACACACTTTTTTCTCCCCAGTATTTCCCCACACTCGGCGCTGGCCAGCCGGAATGAATATGTTATTGCTAAGTCGTATTTATTGGTACGTTCATCTTCAGCTCGGGCTCTTTACGGCTTCAATATTCCCTCAACATGCATTTAAGCTTCTTATTGTTCCGTCGAGCTGAAACTCCCCGCACACACCCACGGCGGGTTTAATCAAAACATTTTATCGTCTTTCTTTACGAGACAATATCTGACCGCTTTCATATTTTTACTTATATATATATATATATATATATATATATATATATATATATATATATATATATATATATATATATATATATATATATATATATATATATATATATATATATATATATATATATATATATTGTTCATATTGGTAGTCGTGTTTCTAGTGTACATACAGTAAAAATTTGTTTGTTTAATCTTATTGGTGTTTACAGTGCTCCTCCTCCGAGACGCTCAGTAATGTTTGTGTACACAACATCTCTTAATGGTCGAGGTTGTAGCGTTTACTTGTGCCGCTGATAACACACACAACTGTATCTCTGTTAAACAAGGCAGAGCTGGTACAGTATCTTGGCGTCATCCATGATATATATCCCTCTAGTATTACTCGATGACGTAACCCTCACGTTTCTACTGACTATATACAGATATATCATGAAAATATAAATGATAATATGAATACTAATATTACTTTAACTATCATTACTAAAATAACTAATAAAACAACTTTAATATTCCATAAACACATTGAAGTTTTGTATTTAAGTCCAAAACACTTCAGGTCTTATAACATACAGACACAAGGAATGGTGTGAGATACGCTAGTGAGGCGCAGCTGATTAGGGTGCTTGAGCCGGGGAGGTGCAGTGGTGACCCTGTGAGTGAGTGTGGGGTGCGGGTGGGAGGTGGGGGAGGGGGATTATCTCGGTAGTTCAGTCAGTCAGTCAGTCAGTCAGGTGATGGATGCAGGTAAGTATATGTAACATGTAATATGTAACATGTATTTCATCACAAGTTTACAATAATTAACGTGTAAAACAATCTTTACCTCCCTACCTAACCTAACCAAACCTAATCCAACCAATCACTAACCTAACTTGACCCAACTAACCTCTACCTGAACCTAATCTAACCAGCCCTTAACCTAATCTTAACTCGTCACTACATAACTTAAGCTAACCTAAATAAACCAGGTAATCTGACTTCAGGCTGTGATGGTTACCTGTGGTCACCTGTCAGATGATTACACTTGGAGATGATAACTAAACAAACTCACAAATGACAAATATAACCCATGTCGTAGTATAATCTCTATTACAGCGGGAATTATACTACAGAGGAAATTATACTAGAGGGAATTATACTACAGAGGGAATTATACTACAGAGGGAATTATACTACAGAGGGAATTATACTACAGAGGGAATTATACTACAGAGGGAATTATACTACAGAGGGAATTATACTACAGAGGGAATTATTATTTTATGTAGAAAGACGATTATAAACTATTACAAACAACTATTGCCAACTATGATATAACTCCCTGACTAAATGTGGGTAATACAGTACTATATATTAACAATTTATAACTACAAAAAATTCACTAAACATTATGAATAAATTTTATAACAATACGGCTTATGGGGAATGGGGAAAAAATTGCTTATAGTTGTGTTAATAATGGCAATGAATATAGGTAATAGGTAATGGGTAAATGTAAAAAAAAAAAATCCTTATCAGTCAATTCGTCAAGTCAAGCAACCATTGAGCTGACATACGCAACCAAAAATTCCTCCACCAGACCCATCAACCATAATACACTACAAAGTAACACACTCTACATAAAACGAATTAACCAAATTGAAAAAAAAAAGTCCCGCAAAATCTCGTTAGATAATAATGATCACTTGAGCCCAGCGACACCAATGGAATGATCGTGGTGCCGCAGTGGGTAGAGGCTAACGACCCACAAGTAATTACTATCAGGCATATCATTAGACATTATAACACTACTTTCCACCATTATCTCCACCAGTGTAATCTAGTAAAACACACATACGGACAGACAGACAGATATAGATACACACACAAAACACACACAAATACACACAGAGAGAGAAAAACAAACACACACACACACATACACACACACTTCCTTTAAAAAACAAAACTTATAAACAATAATTTTAATCAACACTAGAGATAATATTTGCAGTCTATTCAAAAGCAACTCGCCTCCAAAGCAATAATATTAAGACACCCGGGAGGTCATCAGTCACCAAGATCTCCAAAACCACAAATAGAATGCAAAACGACCACCAGATCCTCCAAAAACGACCATAAACTCTCACAAAACGACCATAAATCTTCAAAACACGACCATAAACCTTCTAAGCGCGACCATAAACCCTGAATAAAAAATCGACCAACATATCCTCCAAAAAACGACCATCATACCCTCCAAAAAACGATCATTATTCCCTCCAAACACGACCACAATACCGTCCCAGTAGTCGTAGGGGCAGGTAATGAGAACCCACACAGGTGATTCAGGAGAGGAGAGGAGGGGGAGGAGGAGGAATAGGAGGAGGAAGGGGAAGAAGACCCAGGTAGGTAGATCATTACCTATTAACACACTTATCTTCACTTTTACACTATTTATCCCCCCCCCCCCTTACCTATTTTGTTCACCTCTCCTCTCACGCTCCTACCCTCCCCTCTCCCTTCCTTCCCTCCCACGGAACATTAATTTCTAGCAATACACAAACTCAGACAGTCAATTTGTTTCAGGGTCCAAGAGCAACCTATTTAAATTCAGTCAACTCGTCTCTCCACTCCCTTTTCAAATGCCAGGCGCGCGTCTAGCCTCCTCTTACCCTCCTCCCTCCCTTGTCTGCTTTCTTACATGCGCCTTTTTCAATCAGTTTAATGCTCGTCTCCTGTTGCCTTTACAATATTTTTCCTCGACCAGAAGGTTTTACGTCGATGCGTTTGCAATTACATTTTTTTTTCTTTTTTATTGCGATTTAGTTTTTTTTTTCTTGAGGATTTTATTTATTTTTTTCTTATAGCCTTTTAAGTCTTTACGGTTATTACGACCATTTAAATTTTATTATACGAGTAGGTGTATGTATATATATTTTTTTTCCTGTGATGGTTTTAGTGTTTTAAAATTTGTTTCAGTTCTTCCATGTTTTCCAACAATTTCAATTCTCGAGATTAGTTAGTTTTTTTTTTGCAATATTTTTTTTTATATTTTTTTATTTATTATTTTATTATTTTTTTTTTTTTTGTAGAGATTTATTCTTGTCCTTATACCTATTTAATGTTTTTGTTCATGGTTGGTGATCTTGGATTTTCCCTTTTTTCTTTTCTTTTATATTTTTCAGACAAATGAAAAAAAAACCAATTCATTCATATCATATCCCTTAATTTACTCATGAAACAACATCACCTTATTGCATCATTTGTATTTCAATTATTTTCTTCCCCATTCCCTCATTAATCCAAAAAATTTACATCTCCACATTACTTTATTTTCTCGTCAGTCACGTTGCTTTCCACATTCTTTACAATATTATCTTTTCTTTACATTTATCAAGTATTGTCAATTTCATAAAAAAAAACACTTCCCCCAACAATCATATTTATTTCTTCTCTAGATACCGAGTTCAAAATCTATCCAATTTCCTAACAATTTTGGAATTTAAAGTAATCTATTACCCTATTACTCACTCTTACATCATTCTCGATATATATTTTCAACGATATTATATAATTTAACATTAATTCGTCTTCTCGTTCTAGACTCTTATAATTATTACACCAACGAGTGATAATTAAAAACCAATTATTTTTCCAAACCAATCATTTCCGTGTACCAAAAATATCACTAATAATAATAATAATAATAATAATAATAATAATAATAACAATAATAACAATAACAATAACAACAATAATAATAATAACAGTAATAATACAATAAAAAAAAATTATTACAGTACCCAAAATAATATATCAGAATCTAATCCGTAGAATATCTCTACTTTTCATTACACCCACAAACACTCGTACGGAACACGGTAATGTGGTCACCTTACCCTTGACCTAAGACCAGGTATCGTGACCTTTAGCTTCCTCATGTGTGTACTGTCACCTGTGCTCTCCCTTACCTGAAAACACAAGAAAACAAAGAAATTAGTTACTCTGAATAAACTACTATTCATTCTTAAGGTAATTGGGCATTAAATAATCGGTATTCGTTGTAAATACTTTGAATATCACTTCATTCATTGTAAATAAACCCAGAATAAACCACCACTCACTGTAAACAAAGTCAGAATAAACCACCACTCATTGTAAACAAAGTCAGAATAAACCACCACTCATTGTAAACACACACTAAAGGCCTTTGTCTACGCGAAGCTTATCTAAAATCAACAAAGAAAACGCATTAAAAATCACACACAAAAAAACACCAACTTTTTTATTTTTACATCACATTCACAGACACAAAACCTCAACATAACAGCCAAAGCTAAACTTGATGATGATAATGATGAGTTATGGTGATGAGGATGGTGATGAGGATGGTGATGATGATGATATGACTACACAAAAGATATCAACCATTACACAATATATCAACAATAAGGAGACTACGATAAATCACCTAGACTGCCTGAAGTGAAGACCATTATCTAAAGCTCTTCACTGGCGACAAGAAACAACACTGACAATACCAAACACTGAAATACTCTCATACAAACATCTTTACACACTTCAGAAGCTCAAGGTATCATAACACTTCTTTACGTTATACTGAAACACATTAACATTACTTCAGTTTAAGCCGATCATCAGTTAAATATTCTTATAATGTTATATAATCGACACTTCTTCCTACACGTCTACGTCAGTTCTAAGAGGAGATAATTTATTAATACAGGTTGAGTGATATTGGTTGTCCTACAGGTGACAGATGCCTTCACGCCGGGATGATCTACTGCTGCTTAACACGAGTAACTTAAATAAAAGGAACACGTGTCAACAGAACTGGTAGTGGGTTCACTTTATACTTGAGATTAATGAGGCAGTCTCCCGCAGCTTCCCTGGGAAGGGAGGGAGTCCTGCAGGAACACACTAGAAGGTGGGAGGGGTCCTGCAGGAACACACTAAAAGGTGGGAGGAGTCCTGCAGGAACACACTAGAAGGTGGGAGGGGTCCTGCAGGAACACACTAGAAGGTGGGAGGGGTCCTGCAGGAACACACTAGAAGGTGGGAGGGGCGACAAGAACACACCCTGGGGGAGGGGCGACAGGAACACACCCGGGGGGGAGCGGCAGGAACACACCTTGAGGGAGGGGCGACAGGAACACACCTTGAGGGAGGGTCGGACAGGAACACACCTTGAGGGAGGGCGGCAGAAACACACCTTGAGGGAGGGGCGACAGGAACACACCTTGAGGGGAGGGCAACAGGAAACACACCTTGAGGGAGGGGCGACAGGAACACACCTTGAGGGAGGGGCAACAGGAACACACCTTGAGGGGGAGGGGCGACAGGAACACACCTTGAGGGAGGGGCGACAGGAACACACCTTGAGGGAGGGGCGACAGGAACACACCTTGAGGGAGGGGCAACAGAACACACCTTGGAGGGAGGGGGAGAGGAACACACCTTGAGGGAGGGGTGACAGGAACACACCTTGAGGAGTCGACAGGAACACACCTTGAGGGAGGGGCGACAGAAACACACTGAGGGGAGGAACACACCTTGAGGGAGAGTGGGGCGACAGGAACACACCTTGAGGGAGGGGCGACAGGCACACACCTGAGGGAGGGGGACAGGAACACACCTTGAGGGAGGGGCGACAGGAACACACCTTGAGGGAGGGGGTGAACACACCTGAGGGAGGACAGGAACACACCTGAGGGGAGGGGCGAGGAACACACCTTGAGGGAGGGGGACAGGAACACACCTTGAGGAGGGAGGGGTGAGGAACACACCTTGAGGGAGGGGCGACAGGAACAGACACCTTGAGGGGAGGGGCACAGAACACACCTTGATGGAAGGGGCGACAGAACACACCTTGAGGAGGGGGACAGCAACACACAGGAACACACCTTGAGGGGAGGGTCGACAGAACACACCTTTGGAGGGAAGGGCGACAGCAACACACCTTGAGGGAGGGCGACAGGAACACACCTTGAGGAGGGCGACAGGAACACACCTTGAGGGAGGGGCAACAGGAACACACCTTGAGGGAGGGGCGACAGGAACACACCACCTCGAGCTTTTCACAGACTTAATAATAATACTCGCCAGCGTCGCCGTCTTCCAATTTAATCCTTTAATTTCTATTCAGACTCGACTGTCACCGGTATAAATTAGGTGTTTTTCTTTCCTTTTTGTTAGTCAGTATCAGAGTTCCAACAATTAAGTGAGTAAGTTTATTTGGTTTAAGAATGAATATTTTAGTACTGTATATGGCTGTTTGGGTCAAGTTTAAACCAAACCAACATAATATTGTGCAGTGTAACATATAACTTGCAATAAATACATAAAGTTAAACCAAAGTAGTATGGCCAAAAATTCTATATAAATATATTAAGTGTATTTTTATTTTATCAAAGTATGACAATAAAAGTCGAGAGAAAATATTAATTTTTTTTTTATGTTCTATTTCTGTAATAACTAAAAATTTAATAACAACAGCTAACACTACTCCAAAATTATCGATGTACTTACAATAACAACACACACACACACACACACACACACATACACACACACACACACACACACACACACACACACACACACACACACACACACACACACACACACACACACACACACACACACACACACACACACACACACATACGTTAATTCCCAGACAACATATGACATTATTGCAATAGGTTAATTAATTTATCTTTTTTACCCCAAACAAATAATAAATATAATAAATAAATAAATAAAAATGTTCATCTATAATAACTACGAATAAGACGAAATACGTGGGTGTTATTTTTACGTTTTTAATAGACATTCCTTGTCGTTTTCTACACTTGTCTTATACTGTTGTCACCCCTGTCACTTCCCCTTCCTCCCTCTCACTTCCCCTTCCTCCTTCTCACTCGTGTTACTTCCTCTCCTCCCTCTTGTTCTTCTTACTCCCCCCCTCCATCCTACCCACCCTTCTTATTTACCTCATCCATCTCACCCCTCTTTTCCCTCATCCCTCTTACTTCATTCCTCTCCATCTTACTTCCCTCCTCATCCTTCTCACTCCTCTCCCCCTCTCTTTCACCCTTCAATCTCCCCCACCCCCACTCCTTTCTACCCTCCCCCTCACTCACCCACCCAATTACCTTCACTACATACCTCTATTAAGGTAACTGCATATAACACTATGACACCAAACTAATCAGCACCTCACCTGTATATCTCACCTGTACAAAATAAAAACTTAACGTGGGCAGAAATGAACAGGACACAAACTAGTATTATTATTATTATTTTACGTCAATTTTAATTATTTTCCCTCTGTTTTTATTTTCCACCCAATAAAATGTCGTTTTGATTGATATCAGTTTCAGCAGGTAAGTAAAATTAATTAGGTCAGATGTTGTGCATTAAAAGTTGCAGAATATTTTACTATCAACAATTGTTACCTACAGTGCAACATTTAAAGTCACAATATATATTAAGTTAATTTTAGAGACTAATACTTCGTCGGAAAATTAATTATACTCCAGAATAATTTTGCATTAAATAATTCCATCGGTGAATAATTATATGAGACTAATTAATCATGTCACTGAAAATGTAATTATAAGACATTAAATAATTACACTACAGAATATTTTAATAATAATGTATTTTAATTCATTACATCAATTAATTATGTCTCCCACACCATTAATAAATTAATTGAATACTGAATCATACTAAAATAATTAATTTCATACCACAATTAATCATGTCACAAAAATAATTACTTAACAACTAATCATATCACAAAGCATAAAAAAAAACAAGAAAAGGTAATTAAATGTCAAAATAATTAACTCCCAATTAGATACACCACAATAATAATTAACCCCAAGTAATTAAATATAACACAATAATAATTCACCCCGAAACTTCAATACACAACAAACAATAACCTCAATTTAATCATCAGATATAGACAATGTTTCTGCCCTCACGCTAGCTAGACGCTCTAGTATGTCTGTCTGTCTGTCTGTCTGTCTAGCTCTATGTATGTATGTGTGATGGCGACCTGTGGTGTAACGATCAGCATGCTCGCCTCGCAAGCGAGCGGACCCGGGTTCGATCCCCGGACAGAATGAAACTATGGGCAAGTTTATTTTACGCCATTTGCCTGTCTACCCAGCACTAGTTGGGGACCTGGATGTCAATCGGTTTGCGGATCGTGTTCTGGGGTAATGGTTAGCCAGTGCAGTTGGCGAGTTGTCCGGTCTTCTCGGACACTGGGTCATGCAACTCGTTAACTTAGGGTGTGGTTGTTGTGTTGGTGACAGCTTCTACACCTTAAACAAATTCACGCTTGGTGGCCCTTGGGCTGGCCATCCTCGTACACGAGGGGCAACCACTATTACATTATGTATGTATGTATGTATGAATTTATGTATGTATGTATGTATGTATGTATGTATTTTTCTATCCTATGGTGAGTCATGCGAGTCATTTGAATGCAATTTTATAAGAATATGCAAAACAAAATGTGAAGGGTAAAATTGATCTTACATTACTGGTATTAGTATTATGGATATATATCAATAATTCTTAAGGTAGAATGATTATTATTCTCAATATTTGTTTTAATTATTGTTAAATAAATTAATTCATTATTATCATCATCACCCTTATTATTATTATTATTATTATTACCATTATTATTATTATTATTATTATTATTATTATTACCATTATTATTATTATTATCATCATCATTACCATTATTATTTTCATTACTAACCATTGTCATCATTATCATCATCATCATCATCACTATTATTAACAAATAAAACATTATTCTAAATAGTAAAGTTAAAAAAAACACAAATATTATCAAACAATATTAACCCGTAACAATAAATCACCTGTAGTATTATTATTGTTGTCATTATTAGTACAGCCCTTAATAAATCATCATCATTAATGGTTCATAAACATCACAGCTGGCTTTCAAACACACAAACAACTGTACAAATAGACTCATCAGTGTCGACAATGAATTAGTATTAGTATTTAACCCCAAAAACAACACTAAGACCTTTCCTCTTCATTTTTTAAAAGGTGTAAAGACTAAAAAAACTAAGACTTGGTGAACTTGAAGACCCTGGTATATGAGGCTAACTTTTAGTAAAATAAAAATTACAATATATTCCTTCACACTAATTACAGGTCTTTGTAACTATGGCAAAGAGGGAACTAGGTGAAAGGTGTGTTATGATGACTCAGTGAAAGAATAAAGACTCCGTTAAAGGTGTGTTAAAGACCCTACCACCTCAACTATATCCATTAACCTAAATTATAAATCACAAGCATTAACTCCACAGTACTTAACTTATTTCCATCACATAATGAATAGAAGAGCCAAACCTACTCATACGTCACCACGGGCAGTCCACACCACGAGAGAGAGAGAGAGAGAGAGAGAGAGAGAGAGAGAGAGAGAGAGAGAGAGAGAGAGAGAGAGAGAGAGAGAGAGAGAGAGAGAGAGTTTGTAATTACAGCCACACGCAGGAAGGGAATCAGGATAAGATGTGTACCCTCATTGATTTACCTTCTTAAAACAACAAACTTAATCAGTGAAAATCTTACTGGAATACTCAACAACAGAACTTGAACTCACACCATTTAAGAAATTTTTATATCCTGAAATTTCAATAAATGATTTGAATAAGTGAACATTTCTCACATGTAAACGAAAACATTGCCAAAAATTAGAACTGCATTATTCAAATGAGCGAATGGCGGCGTGTTTTTTTTTGAGAGGGGTGGGTGGGTGGGTGTGGGAAGTGGGGGCAGGGGGTGAATCCGCATGCAGGAAGTGAATCCGGGAGAAATATACCCATAATGCACCTCGGCCCGGATGAACCCAGACAGTAGGAGACGGGGGAGGGGAGGATATCGCGCCACTCCCAGATATATTTATGGGTCTCTCATGACTTAAATTCGCTCCATATTAGGGCGGAATCTATGAGGTTTCCACCCCCCCACCCCTCAGCATAATTCGCTCCATTTTGGGGGTCGCGCTGTGTATGAGTTCCCAGTGCTTTATTATGAGCTCGTGAGTCACTTGTGAGCACGACTTATAGGTCTCTTATTTTTGAACATGTTTATGGGGTGTTATTCAAGGTGTATCTCAGACCAGATACACAGAATTATATACATGTGCGTGTGTGTGTGTGTGTGTGAGAGAGAGAGAGAGAGAGAGAGAGAGAGAGAGAGAGAGAGAGAGAGAGAGAGAGAGAGAGAGAGAGAGAGAGAGAGAGAGAGAGAGAGAGAGAGAGAGAGTCACAACTGTAAGATTCCATTCTTTCAGGTCGAGAGCTCAGGCGGCCACTTTCCAACACGAGTCTTCAAGCTGTAATTCCACACATGGGTTCCTTACAATGCTACCGTTCATTATCAAGTGGGATAGACCCATTTCCTCTCCAGTTTCCTCTAGCTGACTCGACAAAAGTAGGCAGGGCTTTGAAGAAGGGAGAAAATATAGAACTGGAAGGCATTAAAAAAATCCTATTTATAAGAGTGAGAACACCAAAATTCAGGCGACAAAAAATGGTAGAAAGGGAAGATTATCCGTAATTTACTAGACCATAATCTGGGGGCTACCACATCTAGCTGACAGTACCGAGTTTACATTCTTTGTAGTGAAGATGATGGAGGGTTATATCACGTTACCATAACTCATGATACAGGTGGATGGGACGCCTAAGTTTACCTAGATCATTATTACTTTCTATGGATATATTTTAACTTCAGTGAATCATTTATCGTCCGCAGGAATAATATCTGTCGTGGCCGTCAATCTGTACTGTATGTCTTTAAAATTATTATAACAATTTAACACAACTCTAACATCTTTTCCCACCACACACACACACACACACACACACACACACATCAATACCCCAAACTGAAGTCAGAAATTCCCGTGTGACAACAATATTCGTGGTGGCACAATTCACACCAGGGGCATCAATCATTCACGCCGTCGCAATACTAAAACCACCTGTCATATCACACCTCCACAACACACACACACACACACACACACATACACGCACACACACACACACGAACACACACACACACTAATAATCTAGTCATCCAGGTAAGGGTGACTGAGGTAAACATTATCAAGATGACAAACACTCATCCTCTACCAGGTAAGTCATTATAAACACACTTGAGGCCATCCAGGTGTGTTAGATCACCTGGTAGTGTATATTTAGGGGTTAACGTAACAGACAAAATAAATAAAAAATACTAAATAACTTACAACGATGATAATGGCAAAAATAAATAAATAAATAAATAAATAAATAAATAAATAAAATAATAATAATAATAAACAATAAGAAAAATAATAAACATCAACAATAAGATTAATAAAAATAAATCACCACTGACAATATATACACTAAATCCTTTTTATACAAAAATTCAAAAAAAAAAAAAATCCTGAAGCCCCTAATCCTACAGGTATAATCCGTCACTAATCTCACAACCCATTTAAAACACTACAGACTACAGGAGACCACTTACGTCATGTGTAGGTGGGGAGAATAATTTATCTCATCAATTAAAAAAAAAATTAACCTTCACCTCCACAACAAACATTGATTCATATATCAATTGTAAATAAAACAAACTAGGGACCCGCCCATCAATAGCCAAAAGCCTTGACCTCCACACCAGCTGCACAACTTAATTGACCCAGATATTGAAGAGTGTAACAATGAAATATGAATTGATGTTTCCGTAGACTTTAGATGAGAGAGAGAGAGAGAGAGAGAGAGAGAGAGAGAGAGAGAGAGAGAGAGAGAGAGAGAGAGAGAGAGAGAGAGATTACGCCTGTGTGTACATTATCATCATTAGAAACACGCACGCACGCACGCACGCACGCACGCACTCACACGCACGCACACACACCGTACTCCCAAAGCAAAAATTGTTCATCCCCTTCCAATATTTCCTCCCTCACGTCACCTTATAAATTATCCCCGGTGGTAAAAAATCATGTGAACACCATTTATTTGCGGTATGTTGGGGAGGGGGGGAGGGGAGGGGAGGGGAGGAGGAGGGGGAGGGGGGAGGGGGAGGGCGTCCAACACAACAATACCCCCAGCAAACAAATATTTCACGGGTCACTGAAACACACACGATAAATTCCTGTCGGGGGAGGAGAGGAAGGGAAGGAAGAGGAGAAGAGGAAGGGAAGGAAGCAGAGAAGAGGAAGGGGAGGAAGAGGAGAAGAGGAAGGGGAGGAAGTGGGAAGAGGAAAGGAAGGAGGAAGGTGGAGAAAAGAGGAAGGGAAAGAGGAAAGGAAAGCCAAGCAGGGGAGGGGGGATAGAGAAGGGGTGGTGGGGTGAAAATGGAAAGGGAGGGATTTCTATTCTTTTAGGGGAGGTTACATTCCCTTCCATCTTCCCCTAACCCTTTTCCCTCACCTCTCACCCCACCCCTTCCCTTCCTTGCAACCATCCCATCCTCTTTGTCTTTCACTTTTTCTTCCTTCTTTCTCCCCCTTTCCTTTCTTCCCCTCTCCTCTCTTCCCCTTCATTAACCCACTCTTCTTTCTTCCCCCTCTCACCACCCCACTCCTCCCTCTCACCCCCCACTCCTCCACCTAGGCAATCTAACATACCACCAAATGTATTGCATTATGTGTAAATTTTGATACATTTTATGACCCACTATTTTTTTCCCAATGTCTTTACTTAAAATAAAATGTCTTAGTGTGCAATAAATGGTGTCACTTACGATACATGACGTTACTAACAATAAACGTCTTTGCTTGTAATAAAAGTCTTTGAATTACGTCACTGTATCTACTTATAACAATGACATTAACCCTGACGCCTTCCACACAATCACTGACGTCACTCGCCATCAACAGGGAAGGTGAGGTAAAGGGAGGGTGAGGGAGAGTGAGGTAAAGGGAGGTTGAGGTAAAGGGAGGATGAAGTAAAGGGAGGGTGAGGTAAAGGGAAGGTGAGGTAAAGGGAGGGTGAGGTAAAGGGAGGGTGAAGTAAACGGAGGGTGAGGTAAAGGTAGATTGAATAAGGGTGAAGCTAAACAACCTAATCATCAACCTCAATGTTTATCCAGCTAATCATCCAATCATAGTAACAAAAACAGTTCACTGACCACAAAACTAATCACCATACCAATCTGCCAATCAACTAATCAGAACGGGCCATAATGTAAAGAGGAGGATTGTTACAAAGTGAATCAGTTTACACTAATTACCATAATGAATTCAGCTGGTAAAACCTATTTCAGCGGATTACAGGATCTAGGAGCATTACAGTGAGGCCTCGAGAGTAAAATACAAGAGAAAACAAGAAGAATATAGCAGCATTATTCTGTATTATGTAATGTGTGTGTGTGTGTGTGTTATGGTGTTGTATTTAGGTTCATTACAGCGGGATACAGGATCAAAGAGCATTACAGTGAGGGTTTTGAATGGGTTTAGTAGTCGTAAAACTGTATTAGAAGAAGCTTTGTTTTGTGTTTTAATTCTTCCTTTATATTATTGTGTTGTGGTTTGGTTATGTTGATATATTTTTTTTTCAAGTGGTTTTGGGTGTGACCTCTCTCTCTCTCTCTCTCTCTCTCTCTCAGGTAACAAACCACACCTTGACAAATGAGAAACTTTCACTTCACCTCCCACCTGACACAACACCCGGGAGAGGGGAGGAAGAGGGTGAAGGAAGGAAGGAAGGAAGGAAGGAAGGAAGGAAGGAAGGAAGGATAAAGAGAAGCTGACACAAAGAGGATAAAAAGAGGAGAAGGAAAGAGGATAACCGAGACTACAGGGTCCTCTCACCATGACTCCCCCCCCCTCCCTCTTTCCCCCCTGAGAATACATCCCCTCACTTCCCCCTCCTTCCCCAACAACCCGTACTCTAACCTCAATTTTCCCCTCATATTTCCCCAATAAGCACCACCCAGGCTGAGTTTCCTCTTCATTTCACACCACTAACTCAGTTATCCTCCTATTTCCCCTATCCTCTCCCTACGTCCTTCCTACCATTTCTCGTCCTTTCCATCCACCTCCTGCTTCTCTTCCTATCATTCCTCCTACCCTTCCCTCCCCTTAGAGTCTTCGTCCAAGCATCATTTATTGCCGTGTCCAATTAAAGGGCGACTCCCAGGCCAGTGTTTTGACAACCTCTCTCCTTGCTCCTCAGGTTCCCTCGTGCCCCGCCCTGTCTGCTTTCCCGCCTGCTGGACTACTTGCTACCCTGTCTGCTGGGCTACCTCTACTGGACCATGACGCCCTTTATATTGGCTTGTCTTAATTCACACACGCACATTAATACACACACACACACATACACACACACACACACACACACACCTCCTCCTCCTCCTCCTACCATGTTTACTTCGTTAGATAAGTTTTACGAGATGCTGTTACTGAATTATAGATGATGGTAGCAAGGATCTTTTTTTTCTTGTGTGTGTGTGTGTGTGTGTGTGTGTGTGTGTGTTTCAGCTTGTTTAATGTCAACATGAATCATACACAACATTTGCTTTTCATTTGATTTTGGTATTATTTTATATCAAGGCGCTGGTGCGAGAGAGAGAGAGAGAGAGAGAGAGAGAGAGAGAGAGAGAGAGAGAGAGAGAGAGAGAGAGAGAGAGAGAGAGAGAGAGAGAGAGAGAGAGAGAGAGAATTTACATATATAAAGCAGCACACACACACACACACACACACACACACACACACACACACACACACACACACACACACACACACACACACCGCCCCAAGATTCATGAACAGGCGATAACTAGACCTAATTTCCCCTCCTTGTCAAAATCTGTCCCATAAATTAATACTGGAAAAGAGAACGAGTTATTGCCGCTTTCTCTCCCTCCCACGCAGACTTACACACCTTGATTACAAAACATATTTCAAAATATTTTACATCAATATCAATGACGTTTTTACACGTGAAACTGTTTTACATTAAAGAAATATGATGTAACAAATACAAAGGCGCTTATTTTTCAACTGAAAGACGCAATAAAAGTTCCTTATACACGAGATACAACAAACAAATATTGCAATATAATTATAAACAAAGCAGATGCTACCCAAGTGACATCGTCCACCACCAGCTAAATCTCTCCCAGCGGCGGGAATGTATAGAACTGTTTCCCGCCCTGTGTTAACTAAGAGGTTGGACCACTTGTTTTAATATGAATTTACACGTTTTAGTGTGGTGGTCTGACCCCCACACACGAGTCGCAGAGGCGGGGGCTCGGTGCACACAGCTCGTCCCATACTAGTGAATGAACGGTCACCCAAACTATAGCGATCCGGTTATACCATCAGCCTCGGTGTGGTGAGAAGGTGCACTGGGCGGCCCAAACTGAGGACTGGATGATGGCGCGATAATTAATGCACCAGGAGGAGTTATGGATTTCTGTTTGTGCAGTGTGTAACTTTCTTGCTAGATGTGCCCAGAGGTTATGGAACTTCATAGGTGTACGTTGGGGTGAGACCACTGTTGCTTACCCATGGTCCATTACCCTCACAACTTTCAGATTTTTGCAGAAGCGGATGAATTAACTTTGCTTTGTCACTACTAGGCAGAAGTGTTCCATCAGCTGCAAACAGAGCACATGCATTAACTGTGAATTTGTATGTTCCAATAGCAGAGAGTTGGTCACTTTCAGCTCTACAACTTGTTTCCTTTGACTTTGATCCCAATATTGTGTAACACTTGAGCTTGTTTAATACGATGAAACTTAAAGTTATGCAGTCGAACCAAAAGTACAAAAACATCCCACGAATTTACATATTGAGCCTGACTATAATGAAAAGTCTGAAAAAATGCTACAATCAATATGTAATTCCTAACATTGAACGAATATAATGTGGAGGTTTAAGCGGTAATGTTTATCTATGCATTCACGATAAGGCAATATAGTAACCAAGTATTATTTGCTTTTTATTATTATAATTTAAGTTTAAATTTGTGATTTGTGTATAAAGTCACCAGGCGTAAATAGCTTCTCCACCTGTTGGGACGCTCCCGGCCACTATACTAAGCGCCGTGTTGTTTGACTCGTGCTGTAACAAGCTCCATCTATGGGTTGAAAATCAAAACTGAACTAAAGGACTCACAAGGTTCACTCCTGGGGTTCATTCTGATTGCCGAGAACAATGACTTTTTGACGTGACTATACAGTATGTGGGGGTTATCAACACACACACAGAGACACACTACACTGACCATATCAATCCACCAACAACAAATGTGTCCTACAATTTGGGTATAAAGCTGCTGTACCACCCTCGATACCGTCACCTTCTGCCACCTGAAGTGTCTCGCCCACAACAAGTGCATCCAACCTTCAGAAAGACCTGACCCATATTGCTACAACAGCCTCGTTTAAACCACTGTGCAGTCACCATTGGCTCACAGATATCGTTATGTTCATTCAATTTTTTTTGTTGAATTTGTAATAAAAGTGTGTTAAACCACCGCTTTTTTGTTTAATTTCGTTATATGTAATATTTTATATTTGTATACAGTTTATATAAAATACACCACGTATGTACCTTTGTATATTTTCAGTATTCCGTTAATTATGATTATTGTTATCGTTATATACAGAGCAGAACCACCACACGCAACACACATTATCGCACGCAGCACACATTAACGCACTCAGCCTCTCACGCAATGTACACACCTACACACATAACCACACCCAGCAACACACGCAACCTGTCACGCAACACACAAACCACACCCATCACCACACGCAACACACATCATCGCACGCAGCCTCTAACTCAACACACAGAATCATACGCAGATTCTCACGCAACACACACACACACACATAACCACACGCAACCTCTCACGCAAGACACAGAACCACACGTAGCCTTTCACGCAACACACACACACACTCAGATTACCACACGCAACCTCTCACGCACCACATACAACCGCACGAAGCCTCACACGCAACATCTAACCCCTCACGCAACACACACAACCTTTCACGCAACACCTAACCTCTCACGCAACACCTAACCTCTCACGCAACACCTAACCTCTCACGCAACACAGCCTGAAATTCTAATAATGAATTAATCTATTACGTCTGGCCAGTAAATACAATTTTGGCAGCCCTGTGATATAATACAGAGATAATATTCTCTCTCTCTCTCTCTCTCTAAATTAAACACACCTTCAAAATATTTTAATCTAAACTTAACCACTCATCAGCGTAAATTAATCTAACCTTAACACAAAATTCAACTAATCTAACCTAACCTAACCTAACCTGAACTCATCTGTCTTCTAATCTTAACTCAAATATAAGGCAAGTTGACCCACCTAAACCTAACCTAACCTAATCTAACCTTACCCAAGCCAAACCCAACCCAACTCTAACCTAAGCTAACCTAACTTAACCCAAAATCAAAACATGATAAAAGTTAACCCCTTAACCTAACATTAACCTAATCTAATGCCAACTAGACCTAACCTAATTTAAACTTACTCAAGCAACCCTAATCTAAGTTAACTCGACTTAAATCTAACCCAAAACATCTCACCCTAATCTAACCTTAACCCAACCCATCCTAACGTAACGTAACCTAACCTAACCTAACCTTAACCCAACCCATCCTAACGTAATCTAACTTAACCCCAACTTCTCAACACATCAAAACAACAACCCGATCATTTTACAACAACAACAACAACAACAACAACAACAACTACAACAACAACAACAACAACAGCAACAACAAAACCTTAATATATAAAAATCCAACAAAAACCAATTCCACCCTTGCCAAATATTGTCAACTAATTGGGCTTCTATATTCAAACACACCTTCCTTATTTTTGCTGTTGTCTTCTTTTCGCTCTAATACACATTACATATTCTGGGTAATCAGAACACATACAAAATTCGAAAACCAATTTGCATTTTTTTTCCCCTTCTCTCTCCCTATTTGTTGGCCAAGCACAAACCCATTAGGGATCTCCCGTACCCTCTACTTAATTCAATTTTTTTTCCTCTCTCTCTCTCTCTCTCTCAATAATTTTCTCTGGATAATTTTGACACAGAATTGTTGTTTGAAGCCACAGTCGGCCCGAAGTCTCTCTCTCTCTCTCTCTCTCTCTCTCTCTCTCTCTCTCTCTCTCTCTAGTTTTTACCACAAATTTCAATCTCTCAATCTCTCTCCCTTTCTCTGTTCCTCTCTCTTTTTACTAGTACTTTTCTCCCTGGCAAGACGCTGTTGTTCCAGACCGGGCTATTAACTCTAGACACACCTTCCATAAAACTCCGATAAAGTCTTCATTCCTATTTGAGTCTTTCCTTTGATATGTAAAAGTTGTCTGAGTGAAAGGTTAACTTAACTTTCTCTTTCGGGGAGAGCTTTTAAATGAGAGTAAGCTTTTATAGAGAGAGTAAGCTTTTAAAGTGAGAGTAAGCTTTTAAAGTGAGAGTAAGCTTTTATAGAGAGAGTAAGCTTTTAAAGTGAGAGTAAGCTTTTAAAGTGAGAGTAAGCTTTTATAGAGTGAGTAAGCTTTTAAAGTGAGAGTAAGCTTTTAAAGTGAGAGTGTATACCTGTTCTTTATTATCCTCTGTTAGACCTTCGCTGTTAGTGTAGGACTTTTTTTCTTAATTGTTATTTTATGTTTTGGCACACACACACACACACACACACACACACGTAAAAGTACACCTAAAACACACACACATAAATATACACTCCACGCACGAACCCCCACACTCATTTAAACACACACACACACACATACATACACGGACGCACACACACAAAATAACATTATCTTCCATGACACAATTTCCCCCAACATATGGTATGCCGCTGGGGTCGACAAAATCAATTGTAAGCTTCATAATCTATTCCTGTGAGAGCCCCCTTCTACCCCCTTTCCCCTCAATCACCCCCTCCCTCTCCAATCACCTCCCCCCCTCTCCCTCCCAGGTGACCAGGCCCAACCAGTCACATAATATGGCAAGTTATTTTTCCCCTTAATTTGTGTAAATAATATAGTTATGATTAAGGAGCAGTTCTATTTTGATGATTTTTTCCCTTTGTTTTAGCATGGTAGAGTCGTAGAGTAATTCCGACGTCATATTCAAGTTAAGAAGAAGAGTATCAAGTATATTTTTTACCGCCATTTTACCTCCGTTCTCACAATCTTTCAACTTCAGGAGAAAATTTAACTTATGAACTTTGAGAATCTAATTTTTTTTTATTGTTATCTTAAGTGAATCCTGTGAGACGTGTTCTTAATTCTCAACTTAAAGGAAAACAATAATGTAGGAACAATTAAGAATAAATGTTATATATCCTAGATGAAATAACTCGTATACAGTAACATTAAATTTCCCTTTTTCCCCGTACGAGACTCCGAGCCTTGATGGGGGGGGGACGAGATTGACAGATGACGAGGAAATTCATGGTTGACAGGGAGGAAAAGACCGACCCATTCTCCGCCTGTCTCCCTCCCCGTCTACCACTTGTGTGACATGACCCTAATAATGATAATTTATTCATTTCGGAGACTCTTGGGATTGTAACAAGCACACTCCAATAAATATTTTAATAAATAAATAAAATATGAATGATAAAACGTATATGTATATATAAATAAATTACTCTATTCAATGTTTATATATTACACACTAAACATATACATAAATGTTTAGGAGTTTTAAATATTTGTTTATCTAAAAATAACAAATTCTAAAACATTTTCTTTACTGTTTTCAAAATGATAATAAACAACAGAGTCTCAGCCTTTAACTCTCTCTCTCTCTCTCTCTCTCAAGACAATTAAGAAGAGAGTGAGAGAAAGGAAAATACGACACAATAAAAGAAAGTAGTAATGAGGGTGGTGGTGAAAGTCTGTGCTACGACACGACACAAGACCACACGACACGACCCGAGATTCTTAAGACGTTGTGGTTAATAGGACTCAAATGCTCTCACTTTCTCTCCCACTCTCACCTGGGGGTACTCTCACGCACTCTTACCATTACACCTGACACACACACACACACACTAACATATGCGTCACCAGCCTGGTCGTCTTCTCTCAACTCCACCCAACAACGTCGGCTAGAGAAGGTACAGAAAAGGGCCTGCAGAATCATGCTCGGCGCAGAGTACTCCGGCTACACCAACGCTCTCTCCACACTGGAAATGCCATCCCTCAGTGACCTCCACCACCAAGCACTGGAAAGGTTTGGCAGCCAACTAATGCACCACCCTCGTCATCGCCACCTCCTGCCACCGGCAGCCCCCCACCCACCTCGCGCAGTCCGCCACTACAACAAAATTCAGCCCATAAGAGCCCGCACAGATAGATATAAGAATAGCACCATCCCATCTATTGTTAAAATAATAAACAACTCCTGATTTATGTACTGTACAGCCCTGTAAATGTATTCAACGCATATTATATCATTATGTCTAAATCAAATGTAAGTCTGTATATTTTCAGCCACCGGCTGCAACTCTATTAATAAACCGTTTATTATTATTATTATTATTATTACACACACACACACACCTACCTCTCTCACTCTTCCAGTTTTACCGAGAAACACTGCCTCTCACTCCCACTCCCCTCCCCCCAACACACTCCCTTCCTCATTTTCCAATAGGAACAACCAACACTCTTTTCCTCCCTCACTACCAACAAGCAACACTCCCTCCCTCTCTCCTTCACCATCCCTCTACCACCAAGCAACACCCACTCCCTCTCCCAGCATCTCTCGCCCACCTCCCCACTCCCACCCTCCCACCCTCTACTCTCATCAGCACCAACCATTACAATTACCTTTATTAACACTTCCCAAGCCCGATTACACCACTGAATAGCTAATCCTCCTTAGACTGTAAAAATCTTAATAGCCGATTTTCTAATATTTTTTATGGTTCATACACGCTGTCAAAATCCTTTCATTAAGGATTATGTTTCATAACCGGGAGGAAAAAAGGAGTCGAGAGCTGAAAGGAAGATCTGGTAAGAGCTCAAATGGAATGGAATCAGCGTGGGTTGTGTTACTGTTGGAGGAACCGGAGCCGGAGTCACAAAGATTCGTTAATGTATAATATTTTCTGAACCCTAACTGGTGTAAGTAAATGTTAGTAGTTAAGATAGTCTCTCGGTGTTTTCCTTAGACCTTTTTAATGTTATTTCTGTACTTTAACTCAATAGCCAGTTAAGTGAGATCTTACATCTCCAGTTACGAGGAAAAATTCGACTTGTGAACATAAGAGTTTACGAGCCCTGGTGAGTTTTCCCGTCGGTTTGATGCACTTGAAACCAAAGCAGTTTCACGGCTCTCGAACCTTATCATCTCTTGTTGCATGAAGAGCACTACTGCAGGCGGGCAAGAGCCGGGCGAACGTTCGACAAGTCTGGCATTGTGAGGTGAAGGAGAACGCCAGGCGATGTGGAGAGCTCGTGGTAGCACTATTTATTATAACATATACCCACAGGTCCTAAAGAGTACTTCACAGTTCTCAGCCATAGCGCCCTGTATCCACCGCCACTCTCTGCACCAAAAAAAATAATCAAACACAATTATCTCCCGAGGTGGACAAAGACGACGATTTAGTGTCCAGTAGTCGAGGCTTTTAACAATTCAGATCCTCTTTAGAAGGAGCGAGGCCGCGGGGGGCACTTGAGTGATCCTTCTCACAATTACCGAAAATTCACTTCATTAAATTACAATAGCAAGACCGGACAGCACTCAGCGGTGCTCCACAATTGATCCTCCCTCATCATCATCCTTCTTCTCCTCCTCTTCCTTTATCTCTCCCTCTTTTGCTCTTTTTTATCGAGGAGAACAAAGAGTCTCGGACGTAATGAATGTAGTTGACAGGAAGCACAATGGCCTATGTGAATCACTCGCCTCATTGTTCCCCGCCCGACTAAAGTGACGGTCAAAAACTGAAACGCTCTTACAGGGGTTTTTTGTTGTTGTTGTTCTGGACGGAAGAAGAGAGGCGCTACTGTGTTTCTCTCCCTCAGTGTCTGGGATGTTTGTGTTCCTCAGTTAATAATGAAATGTTTTACCTTAATGATGGGGTGAAGTGGTAAGGGGGTGGGGGTGACACTGTGAGGCGTGGTAAGGGAGTGGCTTGGCTGTGATGATAGGTGATTACGGGCTTTGAATAAGAAAGGAGTTTGAGGGAGAAGTAAGTCAGGTCCATCTCCATTCAAACAACTCCTAGATTATGTACTCAGTAGATGAACGAGTCCTTGTACACAGTGATTTGTTCAATAATTACTACTTTCCTGTACTCCAAAAATTCTTCGCAAACAAGCCGAGAAAAAAAAATATCACGTTATACACCAATAACCAAAACTACACGTCTTCACTAATCACCCATCTGCCTGACCCTTCCTTCCCGGCACCTTCTACCCTTTCACACATTTGTTTCTCTCTAAAGACGCTCTCCCTTGTAGTCACGTCTCCCTTCACCTCTTTTGCACGCCTCATTTCCCACCTGTACCTCCCCAAAGGCTTTCCAGACCTTATCCAGCCTCTCCATATATCTTCTATGCCGGTCCAGACCTACTCCATGCCGTTTCATACCTGTTCTATGTCCTTCCAGACCTCCTCCGTGCCCCTTCAGAACCCTTTCATGCCCTCCAGACCTCATTTATGCCCTTCTAACATCTTCCCTTCCTGCACTAGTTCTTTCTCAATGCACATTTCAGAGGGCCTTTCCAACGACTCCCTTCATTGTAGCTCTCCCCACCACCTCCTCCTCCCTCTGTGTTCTATAGTTCTCTGCCTCAGCATATACGACACCCACTCACCCACACTCCTTCATTCAGCGCTCGTGCATTTCCTTTCATTCCTCCTCCTCCCTTGGCGAGATCTCCTTATACACGCCATCCGCTGCTAAGAAATATTTCCTTTAAGCTTAGGACTTCCATGATCCTAAGGGTGCTCCACCTTCTTCAGGATCCCGCCTTCAGAAGCTTATAGATAACCCCGTATCCTCCTTCAGGACCCCAGCCCTTCAGGACCTAGGGAACCCCAACCCTTTAGGACCTTGATGACCCCAGCCTTCAGGGTCTTGAGCACACCAGCCCTTCAGAAACTTGAGGATGCCAGCCCTTCAGGGCTTTGAGGACCCCAGCCCATCAAGACCTTAAGGACCCTTTCCTTCTACCAAGAGCTTTAGGACTTTCCCCTCTGCCCCAAGAGGTTTTGAGGACTCCTCCCCACCTCCTCTGAGAACCTCCAGGACCCCCGCCGCTCTTGAGGACCCCCCCACCTCCTTGAGGAGCAGAGCGCCAGTAAGAGGGAGGAGTCTAGGCTGCCTCACAGTCTATTTGCACAAAGCACGAAGAATGGTCTAATTTTCTCTGTTGTTTAAACTGTTTGTTGGCAGATATTTATTCGTAAAACGCACGCTGTTGTAATTCTCCTCCGTGTAGTCATTCATTAAACCTAATATACGAAGCTGTTCTTTACTTCATGTATTAGTTGAGCACTTCATAGTTCACTATAATACTGGACCAGGTCTAGACGTAAAATAAATGTACAGTATATTTTCGTTTTAGGTTAATTAGTTGGTTATTAAATACACAGTTTAGTATATAAAAGTTAGCGTAGTTTTTCACTTTAGGTCAATTAGATATCTTTTAAATACTGGTTTACATGTTAAAAACTATTTTTTTTTTCATTTTAGGTTAATTAGATATTCAGGTAACATTAATTTACTGCGTTTACCTAACAAGGAATTGTTATATATTCGTCCTACCTCTCTCACACTAGTCCTGCCCACCACCTTCACCTCCAACTAAAAAAACCGAGACAATTATTCATTTTACATAAGGAAACTGTGGTGGCGTCATAGTGCGGTCACCATAACAGGTAGAGTCATCCAAAAGGTGTTCCTGTGATGAGAGGCAGCAGCAGGAGGAAGAGATCTACCACCCGTGTCAATACCTGCGGCTCCCACACAAGGACGGTACACACAACAACTACCCCATGATTGTGAACTATAGTCAAACCAACACTCATTAGAGAGCTTGGTCCTATCACGCGTATGAACTACTCAACCAGCCTCAACCTCCTCTTCCACTCATCACGCCTTGGTCTAAAAATCACTGTACTGCAAGTTCGAGAGAGAGAGAGAGAGAGAGAGAGAGAGAGAGAGAGAGAGATGAACTCGTTAAGTTAATTTGTAAAGTTGTCTTGGGGAAGGAAGGAGGAAGACTTTCACGATGTAAGGAGTTAGAAGAGGAGTGGGGAGGTGGGAGGAAGGGAGGCATGGTTAGGGTGAGGGGATGAACTTCCATGCTTGGTTGCCCTTGCATGCAATTCTCAAGCAGTTGGACCAGAAGGATGCAACACTTCTTACCTTCACTACACTCCTCATTAAAAAAAAACTACTACTAATATATACGAGATATCTACATTATCGTTCCTTTTTCTTTTTCTACGGAATATTTACAACCTAAGTTAGAGCATCAAAAAGTATAAATATTTTCAACGCCAAGGAAAAGTTTTTTGATCATTAGTTTCTACCGATAAAAACAATAATATTTTTTTAATTACTATCTTCAACTTCTGAGATTTAATCCTCTCCTGGGTGTATCGTGATGATGTATGATGCACGATACACCTGACTTATGGATCACACTACCCAAGAAAACACTTTCACGAACACGGTAAATCAGCTGAGATAATATTTACCAACACGCACCATTATCGTGTCAAAGAGCAAATTTAATGCAACCATGTGTAAATGAGGTCCAACAGGCGGCGGTACGGGATAATCACCTTACTATATCCCAAATTTAATGCAACCATGTGTAAATGAGGTCCAACAGGCGGCGGTACGGGATAATCACCTTACTATATCCCAGACACACACACACACACACACACACACACACCAGAAATACACTAGCTTAACAGAGCCTTCCCCAAACCATATCATCATACGTCCGACAGCACCTGGCAGATGGTGTCTCCACTGCTGATTTTCATAAGGCTTGAGAGAGAGAGAGAGAGAGAGTAATTAGTCTTCCCTCTGAGTAACCAGACAGCCTCTAGGGTATCGGACACACACTGGCCATCACGGAAACAAACTTTACAATGAGAATAAGAGGCTTTACGCGGTAGTCAACAGAGGGAACAAACGCTCCATAGAAACACAAATGGAAATCCTTCATAAAAGTCGATGACACAAATGGAGAATCTTCCCCCTCCCTCCCATCCCATAGTTATCGGAGAGTAATGCACCTCCCTCCTCCCTCCCCCATTACTTTCAATATTTCTGAGCAATTATTCATAAGAGAATCAATGTCCAGGATTCCTGTTGGACCTCTGAGACCGCCGCCGCTCACGTAACAAATACAGTGCACTCAGTAACTTATTCTCTATGTTACACGAGAGTAATGGACACTAGACCGAGTAAGACAATCAATCCTTTGAGTCTAAATTTTTGTAATTTATTGTACGTGTCTCCTGCCAGGTGGACAAGGCCTAAAGGATATGTCGATAAAAGTATATAAACCGTATAAATGCGGTGGCTACTGTTACATAAGCCTTCACATATATACTACCAGTTGTTACATAAGCCTGGTACGTGAGCTGGCCGCTAAGAGGGTGAAAGTGACTCTTATAAACATGACTTGACCTTTAGAGACAGTGATACTATAGCACATATTATATTAAGTCTTGAGTATACTGTATAATGAAGCAACGAGGCAGTGACTGTACCCCATTAATGTTCAAACACATGTAGAGGGTTGGTATTCATTTACACTAAAACTCCCGTGGGATCAAACCAAGGAGCCTAACAAGAAGTGAGCGCTCTACCCCACTCGCCCACCGCACCATCTAGGCTACCGTACAGAAACAACAACACACCTGGTTCAAAGGTAAATATATGCAGGAAAGTGAAAACAATTTACAATACATCCTCCCCTGCATTGCTTGGGTTACCAGTCACACACTAAACATACGCTCCTATAAATTGTCTAAAACTGCTTTCACAAGGTTTCTGGTTTCTCTGGGTATTGATTGCAACACCACCACCCCCCCCCTCCTCGTGCAATATACTCAACATACAAACGCCATCACATTACTGATAAAATGTTGCTTATTCACCAAACACACGAGGCACAGTTATTTTCTTGAACAACATTCTTCACATTAGCTCGCCTTTCTCCGCTGCTTTCTTTACTACTTTCTTTCCTATTCTTCTCGTATATTTACAAACTCAACAACTTGTGCGATTATTCTGCAACAAACAATAGTCTTGTTCCTTGAAACTTTCTTTTCTACTGACACACACACACAAAGTTTTCACTCCTTATCACTTCACAGTCTACCTACCACCCGCCAGAGAGATTATTGCCTCACCCACATAGTCCTCATCGTCATCGTAGTCATCATAGTCATCACAGTAATCCTTGACATTGACAATTGTTGACTTTAAAGGATAAAGTCGTATTTAATTTAACCTTAAACCGATTTATTTTCCTGTTTAAACTATTACATCAGTGTGGCGCGACTCGTTATGATCATACAACATTTGTTACCGTCAAGCGTCACTACAAACACGTGTCCTCGGCACAACCCAAACTTCCAATTACAACACGGAAAATCCACAATGTTCTCACTTTGAAACTCTTAACTATTTTGAATAATTCCCCAAAATATTACTACTTTTACTTCCCAACTCTCCCTCCCTCCCTGCAACTCTTGACACAAACTTGGAGACATTACTGTAATACGACGCCATCTTTACATGTCAAATCCTCAGTGTGGGGGGAATTTTTACATCATCTAAACAGGAATTTCGAACTACTAATGAAGGGTCTTGTGTATGAGGAGGAAAGAGTGTAACTAGAAGCGTTGAACGACACACACTACCTCTAGATGTAACTCCTGGAGCCGAGGGAGGACGCTATCTTTTAGGTCCTAACATTAAGGTTTATACCGACAGATGGTTTCTACAAGGCTGACACACGCACACGCACACACACAAACACACACACACACACACACCATCACTACATTCTGAAGGTTAATTTTGTCTCCTAAGTGATAAATCTAACATAACTAGGTCAAGCAAAATTCCGGTACAGTTACGTAAGAATCTTGAAGTAGCTTTTCGTCTGTAGGTTAACGCGGGAGTCTGTTCCTGTGTTAGTCCTTTGTGCTAACGAGCCTCAAGGTCAGGCTACTTCTTGAATACACATCAACCACTGTTCCTTTCCTCTTCTCTT
This sequence comes from Homarus americanus, assembly GCF_018991925.1. Lineage (NCBI taxonomy): Eukaryota > Metazoa > Arthropoda > Malacostraca > Decapoda > Nephropidae > Homarus > Homarus americanus. Next base: position 847,386 of record NW_024722804.1, on the reverse strand, counting down.
ATCTTCTTTTATCCCCTTTCCTCCTCTAATCTTCTTCTCTCCCTTCGTCCTCTCCTTTTGTCTGTCCTCCTCCATACTGACTGTCTTCCCTTCGTCGGAGTCACAGTCAGATGGCTCCTTGGTCACTTTCTCCTCCTCATCATTATTCTCCTCCCTCCTCTCCCTCATTCTCCTCCTCCTGTCCCTCATTCTTCTGATCCTCCTCCTCCCTCATTCTTCTCTTCCCCCTTATTCCCCTCCCCCCCCGCTAGAGGTCAAGTTACCCCACGTTAGAGGTCTGGAGGTCTGGGTTAATATCAACAGAGAAAGATAGAGGTCCCCGATACATCCCACCTTGTTATCGTGGAGGGGGAAAATCGAACCTCACAATGGCCTCTGTACGTACATGTGTCTACCTGTATAAGACTCCATGTACACCAACTATACGTACATACAGGCTCTTGGATGTTGTATCTTGTATGAATTTTTTAGTCACATTTAATTTTTTCGTCATAAAAATAAATTATCTTTTCGACAATAAAATATAAATAAAATCATTGTATTTTATTTTACTTCATATAATCATATCCAATCCAACTACAGCTCCTCTTTCCAATCTGATAATCACTTCCAATCAAAGTATGTCAGGTAAAAAATAAAAATATGATTTCTTTATTTTTTTTTTAAGATTTTTAATGAGATTTATTCACAGCTGTCACCTCCAATCTAACAAAATACTGATTAACTTCTATTAACAACCACTATTTCCCTCACCCTCCAGATAAACTACCACAATTCCTTTAACTACCTGATAAACTACCACAATTCCTTTAACTCTCTGATAAACCAGAAACTACCACAATTCCCTCCATCCCTTGACAAACTACTACAATTCCCTCCCCCGTCTCTCAAACAGACTACCACAATTCCTATCCCCCTCCCCCAAAAAACTACCACCATTCCTCCCCCTCCTCCCAAACAAACTACCACAATTCCTCAACCCCCCTCCCCCTCGACAAACCAGGACAGTGGATAAGAGGAAAAAGTTTACAGACACAAAATAAAAGAATGAAGAAGAGGGGGGTGGGGGGGATGGTGAGGGGGAGGGGGTGATGGTGGGGGGTGGGGGTGATGGGGAGAGGGGGGGTCTCGCGTCGGCCATATCATGTTACTGTTATAACGAGGGAAACTGTGTGTTGGTGAGATATAGGACCACCCCCTGTGGTGATGGTGGTAGTGGTGGTGGTGGTGGTAGATGGTAGTGGTGGTGGTAGGGGTGATGGTGATGGTAGGAGTGGTGGTGATGGTGGTAGGGGTGGTGGTGCAGTGCTCTGACTCCCATCCAAAGAAAGAGAGAGAGAGAGAGAGAGAGAGGTCACCTGAAGACAACAACAACAGCAGGTTAGGTTAGGTCACACTGTCAACACCGCCCCACACACAACACACACCCATTAGTGTTAATTGCATCTATTTCAATAACTCTCTCTCTCTCTCTCCAGTCTCTCACTCTATCTCTCTTCAGTTTCTCTCACTATTTGTCTATCTCTAGCCTATTCATCTATATCTCTCTCCAGACTCCTCCTCTCTCTCTCTCCAGTCTCTCTCTCCCCTCTCTCTTTATTATCTCTCTCTCCCCCTCTCTCTTATCTCTCTCTCCTCTCTCTTTATCTATCTCTCTCTCCCTCTCTTTATCTCTCTCTCTCCCCTCTCTCTCTTTATCTCTATCTCTACCCCTCTTTTTTTCCCTCTCTCTCTTTATATCTCTCTCCCCCTGTGTCTCTCAATGTCTCTCACAAGGCCCACTACGACGTGACCCGGCCGCTACACCGCCTCGCCCTCCCATCTACTGCAAATCCAGAGGCGCTGGCCGGCAATCCTTACCCCCCCCCCTGCACATCCTCACGAGGTCCTTCCGATGTTAGAGAGGAAGAGGAGGAGGGAGGTGGAAGAGGAAGAGGAGGAGGAGGAAGGTGGGTCGGGGAGGATGAGGAGGGTGATGAACGAGAGGGAAGGAGGAAAAGGAAAGAGGAGGATGGTGGTGTGGGATGGTGGATGAAAAGGGTGTAGGAGGGGTAGGATGGTGATGGAAGAGGAGGAGGAGGAAGGAAGAGAGGGAGGGAGGGAGGGAGGGAAGGGAGGGGAGGAGGAGGGAGGGGCCCCTGAAGGATCAACTGGATGAAGGGCGCCTCCTGCTCCTCAACTCCTAGGGCTCAACTGTGGTCTCAGGACAGCGCGCAGATAAATGGAGAAACAGTAAAGATTTCTTCTGCTGTAAGTGGCGACGAGTTCACAGCAGCACTGAGAGGGGGCTGAGAAAGGGGTCTGTGGGGAGGGGTTTAGGTGGGGGGCGGCTGGGGGACTGGGGGCTGATGTGGGGGACCGGGGGCTGATGTGGGGGGACCGGGGGCTGATGTGGGGGACCGGGGGCTGATGTGGGAGACTGGGGGGCTGAAGTGGGAGGACTGGGAGGGGCTGATGTGGGAGACTGGGGGGGAGTGGGGGACTGGGATGGCTGATGTGGGAGACTGGGAGGGGCTGATGTAGGGACTGGAAGGCTGAGGTGGGGGATGGGGTTCTTGTCTATGTCATTCCCTCCTTTGTTTTACTATCGGTATTCAACTGTTTAATTCTCTTCGACTCCCTTATTTACTTCTTTGTTTACTTATTCTCTTCACTTCCTTCTTCCTTTACATACTCCATTTACTTGCTCTTAAATTCCTTCCCATTCTTTTATTTCCCTTGTGTTTATTGACTTTCTTTTCATTAATTTATTCCACTTATCCTTCTTCACTTCTTCCTTATTCTTAATTTATTTACGGCTTTGATTTGAGATTACTTTTAGCCTTCCTCCTCATTCTTTTACTTTACTTATTTTCCTTCAATTCTTTTCTTCTCGTTCCTCTTATTATTAATTCTTCTTGACTTCCTTCACATTTGTTCGTCACTTGTTATATTCTATTATTTTTATTTCCTTCTTTTACTTATTCTTCTTCTCTTTTGTTTCTTTGCTGTCAACATATTTTTTTTATTCTCCTAAAATCTCTACCTTTTTTTATCCCCTGGTGCCAACTTTTACCCGGTTAAGTCTAGTCTCCGGGGCTTTCCTGAGCCGAAACTTTTGAGTAACATTCCGAGAGATGGACAATTCTGATACCCGCCGGAAGCTGCCTGTACAGAGAGAGAGAGAGAGAGAGAGAGAGAGAGAGAGAGAGAGAGAGAGAGAGAGAGAGAGAGAGATGTATGATAGTGAGAGACAAAGAGACTAGTGAAAAAAAGAGAGACTAGTGATAAAGAAGAGATAATAGTGAGAGGAGAAAGAAAATAGAGAGAAAATAGCGAAAAATGGTAAAGTGAGAGAGAGAGAGAGAGAATAGAGAGAGGAGACTTGTTGTTTTTTCCGGTGTTGTTATTTTAGGCGAGGAGGATAATCTCTGAACGGACGAGATTTGAGACTAAGATAATCTTATTACATACTATACTGCTGACTGAATTTATACGCCATCTTCAGGGAGAAATGTGAGTCTCGTCCAGTTGTTCATTTTTTTGTTTTTATTTGTTACTTTATTTATTATTCATCTACATTCATCTTATACATAATGTTTGTCCCTGTTAGTTTTTCACTTTAAAATTTAGGAATTTTTTTTTTAGTTATTACATTTATTCATTTTTATCCCTAATCTTTCGTATTTTTTTTTCTTTATCTTCTGAATTATTATATTTATTCATATCCACAATCTACCGTGTTCTTCATTATTCATCTTATTATAATCCTCTTTACTGTCATCTTTATTCACTCTTACCCATTATCCCCTGGAATGGTCGAGTCAGTCAGTCTCTCTCTCTCTCTCTCTCTCTCTCTCTCTCTCTCTCTCTCTCTCTCTCTCTCTCGCCCCTCCTTCATTCATTTATCTTCATTATGATACACTTAATCTCGCTCTATCTCCTCCATCATCAGTTACTCCATCTATCACTGTTCTAGTTTACCTCCTCCTCCTCCTAGTCCTTCCTGACTCTTCTCCAGCCACTCATTCCTCTTCTCACCCTTCTTCCTCCTTCATCACTGCCTACCATCTGCCTTTCCTTCCTTCCTTCCCTCTCTCCCCTGTTACAAGTACTCCTCTTCCATCCTTCCCCCACCCTCTTCATCATCACTTATCACCTACCCATCCCATCTCCCCTCCCTCTTACCCCTCCCTCTCATCCTCCCTTAACCCCACACACCCCTCTCGCCGCTCCCCTTTACAAAGGGTCGACCAAAGCCTCGGCTAAACCCTGCTGCTGAGGCTGGAACACGAGCCCTCACTTACCCAAGGAATCACCACCGACTCCACTGACGACATCTTCCCTCCCTCCTTCCCTCCCTCAGCCTCTCTCCCTCCCTCCCTTATTATATTTACTCTCCCATCCGTTCTTTTCAGCCTCGTCTCGTTAAGCCGACGACGTTAATTAAATCATCATAGAGAAAAATAGCGTAGCGTGTAGTGGGCGTGCCTTAAGCGGCGAAAAATACCTATCAAAGCAGAAAGATTCCTCAGGGTGTTCCTCTCCTGAATTCATTCCAGAGGTTAGGGGGACCCGTGTGTCTTCGGCCGCCCTCAACACCTCCCCCCCCCCCAACCAGGAACTGATTTTCTCATACTAAAAACTGCGTATTTTTTGGTTAACTTCCTTTTAGGTAAGTTGGGTCGTGGCATGTTAGATTAGGGGCTGATTGAGCTAAATTATGATTAGATTAGTTGAGTATTTACTTAGATTAGGTCATGTTAGGGGATTAAAGACTGGGTTAGGTTAGGTTAGGTTGGGTTAGGTTAGGTTAGGTTAGGTTCTAGGTGCGTTATTTACTCACCACACAATCCTATCTCAACCTAAATCTTACATTAGCTATTAGACTAAAAAATATCCTAAGTTATAGTAAGGTTTTGATCAATGTTTTATCGTAATGACGGGATTATGTTTTTATTTTTTGCGGTGTCGATTTTTTTTTAAGCAGCAGTTTGGTTGTGATACTCTCCACACACACACATACACATACACACACACACACACACACACCAATAATAATAATACGAGGTGTTTAGAATTGGTCATTTGTTTGTGATAAGCGACACTTGAACAAACACAAAAAAAAGAAACAAACAAACAAACACACACACAGGGTTTAAGACCAGGTGTTTACGAGGAGGATATTAAGGTGAGAGCTCTGGTTTGGTGGCACTACAACACCAAGGCCGCTCACTACAACACCCTGCCACACTGATACTCTCAAGTACGGGATAATAACCATTCATGAACGTTCACCACAATGGCCTGTTTCTCTCACCACCAGAACAAGAGGTGCACACACACACACACACACACAGAAACGTACACAATAGCCCGTTATAAGTCTACCAAGAAATGTACACACACACACACACACATACTTACCCAATGGCCCGTTATATGTTCACGAGAATACAGGTGAACACACACACAAACACACACACACACACACACACACGCGACTCCTTTCCGAAACAGTTGTATATTTGCATAGTCTAATATCCTTCACCACTCTTACTGATTTGTGTCTGCTACTCACCCATGTAAAATGACTGACTGACTGACTGACCAAGATTAAGAATTTTTCACCCGCGCTCCTGACCCCATCAAGTTGGGAGCGCCTTACTTGCACCCCCAACATGCTTTTTAGTCAAGTTATGGTCACTAACCAAATTCCAGGCCACTATTTTATGACCTTGTTCATTAATGTGTGTGTGTGTGTGTGTGTGTGTGTGTGTGTGTGTGTGTGTTTTCAAGCATCTGTTCCAAGTTTCTGAACCAGATGCAACGCCGTACTGTACTTGAAGCAGTAATACAAACACAAATAAAATAACATTACCAGGTGAACTGTTCCCTAATGATTCGTACCTTTAAAAAACAAGAAGTCAACAAACAGAGAACCTCAAGTGTCGGCAGAGGCAGTCAACACGCTCTGAGAATTGATTATAACAAGGTAATCCCACGGGGGAGAGGGGTTAAGCTACCTCCTACTAGATACTGCGTGATCTGAATACCACATCTTCATTACCTGGCAACCTGTGGTAGGCCTGGGGACCTCTTGCATACCTCAACGAGTGATTTGGTACCTTCAGAATCCTCGACAGAAGGTTTTGGTATCTACACTATTCTCTAGGGAGTGATTTGGTACCTTCAGAATCCTCGACAGAAGGTTTTGGTATCTACACTATTCTCTAGGGAGTGATTTGGTACCTTCAGAATCCTCGACAGAAGGTTTTGGTATCTACACTATTCTCTAGGGAGTGATTTGGTATCATAAAAATCTCCCAACGAAATCTTGATAGCCTGGACATCATTAGTGAAAAGTTTGGTATGTTAAAAAACCATCCCAGGAGATTTAATACCTTCAAAGTCCAAAGCATATGATTTAGTACCTCAACCCCCCCCCTCCCTCAAAACAGACTTGATACTTCCAAAATCCTCAACAACAAAGACGTGATACCTTCAAAATCCTCCAAAACAGAGACTTGACCCCTCCCCTCATACCCCAATAGGTATAATCTGGTACCCCACACCACCATCAACAGATTATCCTGGTATTCTTCTAACTATCTAAGACATAAGCTAATATACCAGCTGTTAAATTACTTTCAATAAACATTCATGGTTTTCGCTCTCTTAACTTCATATATAACCCAGACACACGTTACCCGATTCTCATTCCGTGTGCAGCGCCTCCCACTGTTATTACTGGTTTATATTCAGTGGGGTTCTCCTGCTTATAAAATACAGGTGTAGGCAGGGACAACGGACCAGGGACTAGATACTGTTAACTAATGCTTTTAACTGTCTTGCTAACCCCTTTTAACAGCCAGCCTCGGGAATGGTGGTGAAATCCAGATAATGTTTTCTTCCTTTAGATCGATGTAGCTACAGTATTTTATCTGCCGTGTCTGAAAAGTTGTAGCACTCGAAAGGTTCTTATTGTTATCGTTCACTTTGTCTCTGTATTAATTCTGGGTAAATAAACTGTTTGTCATAATTGTCTAGTGGTTCTGCCAGCCAGGATCATGAGGGGATGAACGTGGGGATATTTTACCTAAGGAGGAATGTACAATACCGTTGGTTGCTCTCACAGGGGTGGACCAGAATGTGTTAGGAGGGCAAGAGAGAAGTAAAGATAAGAGAGATATATACAGAAGTAAAGCAAACACACAACAAACACAGCAGCCTGTGTGTGTGTGTGTGTGTGTGTGTGTGTGTGTGTGTGTGTGTGTGTGTGTGTGTGTGTGTACAGCTTTATCCCACAATAACATTAATCATCACAAAGCACATAGTTTATTTGTGTTTACACTGACACGCAGAACATATTCATCAATAATCCATGGCATGAATAAATAGGATTACAAATTAATCTCGGAGCATATTTTGGGAGGATTATCGTCCAGGCTTTAATCCAAATAGAATTTCAAAAAAAAAAAATATATATATATATATATATTATTTCCCGTTTTTATAGGAACTACCAATCAGTAATTGCTCACTCAAGATGGAGTCGTCTCTAAAACCAAGAATCTCTCCCTTCCTCTCTCTCCCTCTTTGTTTACATCTTAAATTAATAGCCCTCAATATTACACACATAAATATCAGGACAAACGCTCAAAAACACCTTCATAAATCATCTTCAACACGCACTTACCTTTTTACCCGGGGGCGGGGAGCTTCTGTGCATTCTATTCTGGGATATATTTGCACAGGTAATTACAATTATCTACGTCAAGGTACAGTGGGCGTTACACATAAGAGAGACGGACGGACACAAGTAAACCCTGTTTTCTGCCACACACACACGCACACACACACACACACACACACACACACACACGCAGAGAGGATTTACATGGGATAATTACGACCACAGTGGCACGTCAACAATTGCTGCACCAATTACAGGCTCTCTCTCTTTCTCTCTCTCTCTCTCTCTCGACAAACAATATGTACTTGATTTTTGCTTGAGTGGGTGGGGGTGGGGGTGTGGGGGTGTGAGGGCGGGCCGGGGGTGAGAGGGCGGGAGAGGGGGATGAGGGCGGGCTAGGTGGACTTATAAGGTGAAATGAATGGAGGGAGTTAGAGGGTAAGAAGAATGAAGGAACGTTTAATGTGATAGAAGGACAAATAGCAGTGTGTGTGTGAGGGTAAACCACCAACGTTTGATGTGTAAAGAAGGTGAAGTCTAGTGCAAGAATCATAGTGTTTAGAAATAAGAATCATAATCTACACAGAATAAACGTGTATGTAAACATGAATTAATATTACGTTTTCTTTACGTGTACATATTGGATCTACACACATTCCCATGAGAACGACCAGCGGGGGATAAAAAAAAAACATGGTGTTAAATGAGTTCTAGACAGAGAAACGTTCGTATGTGAGAACTAACCAGTGGCCACAATCCCCAGATCGGCAGACAAACACAGTCAACAACCTGGGTGGTGATCCTGGGTGACGTGGCCAGAATAATGATTACCACTCCACTACTCCTGCATCTCTCCTACACCCCCATTCATTAGCCACTACATCACGTTAATACTCCAGGTTAATGATGGCTTCCTGGGTAATACTAATCTGATAACATGATCGCCTGAGACCACTACCAATAGAAATTTACTTTGTATATACACCACATTAGCTAGTACAGGTCGAAATAGGTATTGTTCCCTAAGTATAAGCTAATGGACTTACTTTCACTTAATACCAGTAGAATAACATTATATATTTCGTAGCTCGTCACAGTAACATTTCTAATTAATTTCTGGGTTAACATTAAACTACATATTATTAATCCTGCAATAGTTTCCGTTTCTTGATACAGACTATTACTATTAGTTATTGGTAATAGTGTAACAAAAATAGATTTTGTAACTACCAACTGCACTTTTTTCACTATCTTGCCTTCAACAACAGCAATAGTTACATCCGTGTCTGTTTTTTTTTTAATTATGATTTTTGACTCTTATTTCTACCATTATTTCAGCTCTCGGTTCTGCTGTTGTTGTTTCTAACGTTGTTACTACTATCTCTACCGCCTCCTGTACTACAGCTTGTACTCCCAACTGTCCCTATTCCTTCCTCCATCACTCTACTCCAACCTCCATCAACATGAGGGAGGGAGAGAGAGCTACACGTGTTGTCTCCAGCGCTGCACAATGTTCCCTAACCCCATCACCTCCATTCCCACACAACAAATCCGATTACGTGGGGATTCAATTGCAGGTTTCCTTGACTACCTGGTCCCCTTACCCGAGTCTGTAATGATATTTCTGGCCCCGGGGAACACCAGGCTTTTGTTCATTCACAAGCTCCGCCCCGTGCAAACAATGCTTGTCAGAATGATGTGTGATGGATGGTGACAGTCGCAAAGGTGAAGAGACTGGTGTATAGATTGGTATGGGTGGGGGTGTAGGGGTGGGTGGGTGTGTTAGGCGAGTGTGTCCTAAAAAATTTTCCTTGTCTTTATTTTTTTATCGTTGATTTCATTTTACTTCTTCACTATCACCAACGTAACTTTATCATCACTATCATCACCACACTACCACCACCACCACCACACAACACCATTAACACCACAGTACCACCATCATGCTACCACACTGACCACACCATATTTGCCATAACCATCACTACCATACCACATCATCACTATCACACCACCACACTATCATTACCACTACCCCCGCGACATAACACCACCAGGAGAGGGAGAGGGGTGGGGAGAGGGACACAGGACGGCGGGTGGTGAAGAAGGCGCTGACGAACCACAAGTTCTTGAAGACTTTATCGCCAATTCATCACCAGAAAACTCAATAAAATTCTCTCCCAAAACCTTTATTTTAAACGCGAGAACGTGCGAGAACGTGTGTGTGTGTGCTCATCCTCCTCCACTCGTACAAACGAACGGAGAGAGAGAGAGAGAGAGAGAGAGAGAGAGAGAGAGAGAGAGAGAGAGAGAGAGAGAGAGAGAGAGAGAGAGAGAGAGAGAGAGAGAGAGAGAGAGAGAGAGAGAGAGAGAGAGAGAGAGAGAGAGAGAGAGAGAGAGAGAGAGAGAGAGAGAGAGAGAGAGAGAGAGAGAGAGAGAGAGAGAGAGAGAGAGAGAGAGAGAGAGAGAGAGAGAGAGGAGAGAGAGAGAGAGAGAGAGAGAGAGAGAGAGAGAGAGAGAGAGAGAGAGAGAGAGAGAGAGAGAGAGAGAGAGAGAGAGAGAGAGAGAGAGAGAGAGAGAGAGAGAGAGAGAGAGAGAGAGAGAGAGAGAGAGAGAGAGAGAGAGAGAGAGAGAGAGAGAGAGAGAGAGAGAGAGAGAGAGAGAGAGAGAGAGAGAGAGAGAGAGAGAGAGAGAGAGAGAGAGAGAGAGAGAGAGAGAGAGAGAGAGAGAGAGAGAGAGAGAGAGAGAGAGAGAGAGAGAGAGAGAGAGAGCCTTAACCAGGTTCAAGGCACACCAAACAAAACTCCCCGCCTCGGGATTCTCCATCAATCAGAGAGCCAATAAAAACAGAGAACACCTATAAACTACCTATCAGAGCCTTGTCGGGAGGTCCGCTGAGGCCGCCAGGGGACCTCCACCACGTCATCCAGGGGGAAAGGGTTGATGAAGTCTCAGAGAAAGTTGGCAAGTTTCCTCTACTGTCAATTCGTAGTCAATCACGGCGACACGCAAAAACTACCTCTAACATGGAGAGTTGGAGCCACAGTCTCAGATATTTGTAAGTTATTTTTTATTATTTTCTTATCAATGGGGATGTAAATAATCGTATCTTATTGTGGGTATGTCACAGCGGATTAATTCGACACCATTTTTACCATCATCATCATCATCATCATCATCATCATCATCATCATCATCATCATCATCATCATCATCATCATCATCATCCTCGTGTGTGTGTGTTTATTGAACCTAATAATAATAATATAATAATAAAAGTCTGCCACATCAGGTTTGCTCTTGATTAAACATAAGTTAGGTGGAAAATAATACCGTACGACTACTTTTAAGAATTCGGCCATTGCGTTTTACGAGGCCGGGGAGGATATGGTGGTCAGTGGCTGGGTTTCTGGAGACAATATTTTTTAACCGAAGATTTTATTTATTTACCTATTTATTTCTTTTACTTTTCGCCATTGGATATTTGTGGTGTCATAGTTTGTTTTTTCTAAGGAATATTTTTTTTCCTTTCACTTTATCGGATATTTTTACAGCCAAAGATTTCTTTTTTATGGGGAGGAAGGTGAGGCCTGGAAGCGGTGGGGCTGCCAAGGCGTCATGTCATGAGGCCGTCATGCTGTCGTTAACCCGGGGAAACGGGGAGGGACACTACCGGGAGGTGAGGCGTCATGCACAACTGGCACCCAGTTACCGGGCTGAAGGAAAACCGAAAAAGAGGTCAAGAAAAAGACACTCCTTGAGCAAACAAAAACTGGTGACCGTCACTCAGGGAAATGTACCCTGCACACGCTCGTCTCGGGCAGGTGGAGGTGAGGGGACGATCATGCACGAGTGGCCTTGCTTATAGTGATAAAGAAACCGTCAAGAGGCTTTACGACAGTCCTTCAGAAAAAACAAACAAAAACAACAACAACTGAGCGTCCCGAAAGATGTGCCATACTCGTATCAGGCAGGTGAACGTGAAATAGAGTCATGTGAATGTTCGGTCACTCAAGAGTAAGAGCAGAAGTAAATCAGTGACATCGGTGAAATAGAGCTACGAGCGTTCACCGAGACAACAAAACTAAGGGAAGAAAACCCGGTAATTAGTGACCAAGATGGACTATACTCCACGAGTCCCTCTTCCCTCCCACCACCTGCACGAGACCCTCTTCCCTCCCACCACCTGCACGAGACCCTCTTCCCTCCCACCACCTGCACGAGTCCCTCTTCCCTCCCACCACCTGCACGAGACCCTCTTCCCTCCCACCACCTGCACGAGACCCTCTTCCCTCCAACCATTCCTTGCTCCAACGTACCCGACGATTTATTTCCCCCTCCCACCTGTCCAGCTAATTAATAACCCAGGTACAGGTGGGGAGAGATTCACTCCCTCGCCATAATGTCGGGTCATGCATCAAGGGAGAATACAAATGCCGGCGTTAACGTGGGAAAAAGTGGGGGTCTCGGGGACGCCATTACAGGCAGCCAGCTTCATCATCTCGCTAAAAGGTCCGCTGCCTCCTTAACGACGTGTCAGCAGGGGTGGCGGTCACTCCTCACGCGGCCACCCTCCTACTGCTGTGCCTGCTGCTGCTGCTATACTTCCTGCTGATGTTGCTGTGCTTCCTGCTCCTACTGCTGTACCTCCTGATCCTTCTGTTGTTCTTTCTGCTGCTGTTGTACTTCCTAATCTTGCTTCTGTTCTTCCTGCTCCTGCAATCTACTACTGTTCTTCCTGTTGTAGTGGTTCTTGATACTGCTGGTATTCCTCCTGTGGTTGCTGTGCTTGCTACTGTTGTCCCCCGGTGCTGGATTTCCCTGTTACTGCTGCTGTTCCCCCTACTGCTGTTAAACTTGCTACATCAGCTTACGTTTTATTTACACCAGCTGCTGTTTTATTACAATAGTTGATGTCTTTACCAGTTACATTGATCTATTTTTCCAGCTTTAATCTTTACTATCTTCTTTTCTATCCATCTCTCTGATGTTCTTCACTTTCTTGTATATGTTAATCTTCCTATACTTCTCCCTGTTATGTCTCGTACCATCCGCACTGCCTAGTCTCATTATTCCTTCCCAACCATGACGACTTTTTTTGTCTTTTCTGTCTATCACTATCGATGTATAGTCATCTATTTTATCTATTTATCATTTGTGTATTCTACCTATGCGCGTATGTATGTATTAAGTCCATCTATCTCTACTTTCTATCTTCTACCTGTCTATCTCTCCATCTCTGGCCCAGCACAGCTCAGTCTTCCAAACTCCTCCACGGCCTTGAGTTTACGGTGAGTCTGCAGTTTGTGTTAGAGCAACTCACTTGATTTTTACTGCTGATTCTGGTGTTTCTACCGCTGCAGTTCCCAACTACATTGACGCTATTGCATTAGGAAGAGTGGCTATACCTTCTCATTTTATTGCCGCCGTTGTTACATAAGACCTGCAACGGCTGGCTGTGTTGTGGATTCCGGATTCTTGCTGCGAATGTTTTACACGAACGAACTAAACGAGTCGGGCTGGTTGTTCGTGTCTCTTCTGATACGGACGTCGTAACACTCAAAAGTTTCTCCCAATGTGAAAATGTTGTAAATGCCCTTAACACGTCGTGTCTGTGTATAAGACATGACACATACTGGATAGTCTCTTGTTTCTCCCGAGAGACAGTGTCAGTCTCTTCAATCTTAGAAAAAAGGTCGCCACAAACACTAATATCTCTCCTGGCAATATAACCCGTGTGTATACCCTCCCCCCAAACACGCACTATCTCTAGAGGCTGTCATCCCCCGCACCACAGACCCGTAACTGCATTCTTTTTTTTCTTGTTTTTTTTTACGAAAATCTCTGCTGCCAGCTCTCCAACCTCAGGGTTAAAACCTCAAACTCGAACCCCCAAAATCTCAATAGGAAAACCATACAACGTCCCTTCTACCCGTCCCCTTTGGAAGCCCTCCAATGTAAAGTTAAACCCTCACGCCACCAGAACCTCCACACACCTCTGCAGGACTGATCCCAATCCTCACACTGCCTTAACACACCTCCACTAGAAGACCCTAGAGCTAAAAGAATAACTTGAGACCAACACTCCTCCTTAAACACCTGAGACAGAAGCCCTCCACACTCTCCTACTTCACTATTTCTTTATAAAAAAAGAGCACAACCCTGGACACATTTCTGCTGGAAGCTCTCCAGCCTTAGAGATAAGTCTCGGATCGTTACTACCTAACGAACACCTCTGCTGGGAAGCCTCCCAACCTCTAAAAGGAACCTCAATCTCTTCATTTCAACCCCCACGTAAAAGACATCAGCTGGAACCCCTCCAACCTCAGAGAAAAGAAAAAACTCCAGGACAGTTAGAGAGAAAAGTTGTCGTAAAGCTGGAAGACGAGCAGCGAGGAGCACCACTGGTTGAGCCTCACCCGGCCACCATCTGCCCATGAGAAGCGGTGGTATAACTTTCTCCGTTATACCCAAACTTTTCCAGTTTTCCCTCCAAGATAAAGATCCTTTACTGTGGCTGTTAAAAAGTGCAAGATGGAAGCCCCGGCGGGGGGGTTACATGGCAGGGTCGTAACCGCGGTCAGCTGCCGTACCTGGGCTGGCTGTGTAGGTTCTGGCACTACCCGCGGGTTGAGAGCAGGGCAGGGCAGGGCAGGGCAGGGCAGGGCAGGGCAGGGCAGGGCAGGGCAGGGATCAATTCGCAACCGATAAGAGTCGGGTTGTACAAGTTCGCAGTGTGTCTTGGGGGAATCGGATCGTACCGGCTGAATCATACCGGATCGTGTCATATGAAATCGAATATTATTATGTAATAACTGGATATATCAGGGCTGATCAGGGCCCAGTAGGACGAGTGACTCCAACCACGTTCCAGCAGCAACAATGAAGTCTGGTCAGTCCGTGTCAGGTCAGGGATGGACGAACCCAACAAAACGTTACTGGTCAGGACAGGAAGGCCAGACTGGGTCGTGTTGTATTGGGTGAGGTCAGGAAAGAATAGCAGTTACCTAATATGTATTCAGCAACAGAACTGACAGGTCAGGTCGTATTAGGTCGGGTCGAATCTGGTCATTTCGGGGTAATTGGAGAGCTGCCAGGGACTTGACCAAAAGTTAAGCTCAGGTACGGTCAGGTTGTGTGGATTTAGACCGTGTCCTGATGGAGAGTTTCCGACTACTTCACGTTGTCTGTCGCGTCGTTTCAAAGTTGGACAACATCACGTCTGACCATTGCGTGTCGTAAAGTGTTGGTTCACGTCAGGAGTAATACGGTTCGCATCACGTCAAATCATGTCGTATCATATATACTGCCGCCTCATGATAAGCCAATCATGTCAAAGTGTGTCTCGTGTCGGTACAGAATATAAAACCACCAGTTTGGATTCAATCATTTCATTTCGCGTCACTTCAACTCACATCAACAATATCGTATCATTTCAAGTTAAACACAAAATCAATTCACATCACATCGTGTCGTGTTGATTCGGACCACAATAAACATCGATTCAGATCCAGTTTGTTGTGTCCTGTCGATTCACAGTAAGACAACATCCATCACTTGACTCAGTAGCGTAAGGGAGACTCGATAATCTCACCCTCTCTTGCCCTGAGCTTATACTATTACGTCTCTCAGCGCGTCAGTACGTCAGATATCTTGAGCGTTCACAGGACTTCGCGAGAGAGAGAGAGAGAGAGAGAGAGAGAGAGAGAGAGAGAGAGAGAGAGAGAGAGAGAGAGATAATTGACAAATCAACACAAAACAATCTACTGCACATCTAATAGAATGGTCATATCCTTCCTCTCTCTCCCACTGCTCTTCCTTTCCCCTCTCCCACTACTCTCCCTTCCACCTCTCCCACCACTCTCCCTCTCAAAATACAAACCTCTCCCATACCCAGCTCATCTCTCCCTCCCTCCATACCTCTCATCACTCGCCCACTCTACACACCTCTCCCAGAACACGCTTCCTTCCGTTCTCTCTCACCTGTTCGCCTCTCACCACTCTCACACCCAAACCCCCCACCCCACATACCTCTCTCACACCCACCCTACATACCACTCTCTCCTTTCCGCCCACGACCGCCCACCTACACGCCTCACCGCCACATATTTAACACCGAGAGTAAAAGAAAAAAAAATCGAAGGTTAAATAAGTGTAAATAACATAATGGGTGGTCGAGACACGTCCTTCCCCTCCCCCCCCCCCACCTCCCACACGATGTTCATGTGGGTGGGGGTTGGGGGTGGGTGGGTGAGGTGGGGAAAGGGAAGATAGGGGAGGGGAAGGTGAGAGAAGGGTGTGAGGAAGATGGAAGAGGAGGGAAATGGGAGATGGAACAGACAGAAGGACACGAAGAAGGAACAAGAGAAAGGTGTGAGGAAGTGAGACCGAAAAATGACGACAAACGGAAGAGGAAGAAGAGTAAGAGTAGGAAGATGGAGGAAGGGGAAGACAGAATAGACATGGATGGAGGATGAGTAAAGGGCGACGATGAAAAAGAGGAGGAAGGCGCAAGACGAAGACGGAAGAGGAGGAAGACCGATAGACGACAGACAGGAGAAGAGAAAAACGGAAGAAGACGGAAGAGGAGAAAGACGGAAGAAGAAAGAGACTGAGAGAACAAAGACAGAAGAAAAACGGAAGAGATGGGAGAGAGAGAGAACAAAGGCGGAAAAGGTTCGAAGCAGAAAATGAAGAAAATGGAAGAGGAAGGGGATGAAGGAAGGGGGTGGAGGAGGAGGGGGAGGAAGGGGAAGACACATATATGGAAGGACAGCTCGAGGCGATAAACACATTAGGGAAGGAGAGAAGCTGCAAAATTTATCACTGACACAGATCCATTCAATCATTCATCTCTGTACAAAAACCTGGGGGGGAAAAAATAACCTTTGACGCCTCCCCTTCCCCCCTTTACCCCTCCCCTTCATCATCCCCCTATCAGTATCTCCTACCCCCCCTCCCCCTCACCCCCTAGGCCCCTCTCATTCGGTTTTCCTCACGAGACCCGACCGACTACCTGCATCATAGCTACTGGCGTTTCTTAAATACAACTCCTCTTCCCCTTAAACCCTACTTTCTAACCCTTTGAGGTCCACTCCATTCTTCCCTTTAATCCAAACTCTTCCCCCCACCCTTAGCCCTTAGGCGCAACCCACTTTCCCTTCTAAGACGTCACATTTAGCCAATAGCGTGTTAATAGAACCCACCCCCTTAAACACCCTTATTTCAACCCTTTAAGACCAACCCTTTAGCCCTTAGATATTTAATCAATCCCCTGGCCAGTGCCGCTTCTTGAGTGAGTCCCTTTAAGAGAATCCTGCAAGGACCCGTAGTTTTTATCTTAAGATGATTTCAATTTTTTTTTTGGTCATGCCCTTGATCTAGCAGCCACCAAACAGGGAGATGACCTGCCCGGGAGATGACCTGCTTGGGAGATGACCTGCCCGGGAGATGACCTGCCCGAGTGATGACCTGCTTGGGCGATGACCTGCTTGGGAGATGATAATGCTTGAGAGATGACATGCTTGGAAGATGACCTACTCGGGAGATGACCTGCTTGGGAGATGACCTGCTTGAGTGATGACCTGCCCGAGTGATGACCTGCTTGGGCGATGATCTGCTTGGGAGATGATAATGCTTGAGAGATGACATGCTTGGAAGATGACCTACTCGGGAGATGACCTGCTTGGGAGATGACCTGCCTGAGTGATGACCTGCCCTGGTAACCCCTAATTCTCCCTTCCTCTAACCTCAAGCATCGTGACTCCCCCAAAAGGCATTACCCCTTTATTTATCGACGGGTCTAGGGCAGCTCTCCTCAACCCCAACTATCGACCCTGAACCCTTAGTGACAACCTCCCTCATGCATTTTCAAACTGTTTTATGCAATTTTGAGCGGTTCTATGCAGCTTTTTAAGTTGTTGAGATTTCAAGCTGTTCCAGGGTATTATAACCAAGTTTAAAATGTTTTTATTAAAGTTTTAAACAGTTTTATACAGGAGATAATTTTTTTAGGTATTTATAATTATTTAGAAATTTTAGATGGATGTTTTTAAAATGATTTGTCGAGATTTTAACCGTTTTAAACATTTGATGTGGGTTTTAAAGCTTAAAATAGATTTAAGCTGTTTTATACAGATAATAAACCAACTGACTGAAAGCTTTAGCGGTTTCAAAACTTTCTAATTCAGGATTTTAGCAATTTTAAGCTGTTTTATGGCAGTTTTACGAGAAGTTTATACAGGACCCGAAGCTGAGCCGTGACAGTAGTGAGGGCAGACGCGTAACACGGACACTGACAGCCATATTACCCACCAGATACTGAACAGACCACCGCCAGGCACCCCAGGGAGGCAGGGAGGTAGGGAGGCAGGGAGGAGAGAAGGAGGGAGAAATAAAGAAGAGAAGGAGGGAGAAGATGGAAGATGGAGATAAGATGGGGAGGGAAGTAGGGAGGTTGTGGGGTAAATGGGGAGGTGGTGAGAAGGACGGAGAAGTGAGAAAGGATGTGGGGAGAAGGAAGGAAGGAAGAGGGAGAAAGGATGGGGAGAGAAGGGAAGGAAGAGGCAATTATGGGACCCTGCTACTGTGGGGATGTGGGGGAGGGGTGCTACTGTGGGGGGGTGCTGCTGTGGGGGGGAGGGTGCTGCTGTGGGGGGAGGGTGCTACTGTGGGGGGAGGGTGCTACTGTGTGGGGGAGGGGTGCTACTGTGGGGGGAGGGGTGCTACTGTGGGGGTAGGGGTGCTACTGTGTGGGGGTGTGGGGTGCTACTGTGGGGGGATGACGTGAGGGATGAATGAGGTGTATGAAGGCATCTTTAAGAAACTTGAACACATGGTAATAAAAATTTGTCAAGACAGTTTACGTACATAAGGCATCACTGTCAACTTTATTATCCAAGACGTACACACACACACACACACACACACAGAGTGAAGTACATGAACAGTGTTGCCAAGTGACGGGTCATGACGCACCCCCTTGATAATACACTTCCTCCCCATCTCTCTCTCTCTCTCTCTCTCTCTCTCTCTCTCTACCTACCCACTTTATGACACACACACGAGTAATGAATATTCTGTCGTTCCCTGTCCACTTATCTGTCTATTTCTCTCTCTTCTGTTTGATTTATCGATTTAGCTATCTGCATCTGTCAGTCAGTTTATAATCAGCCTGAGTGTATCTCTCTCTCTCTCTCTCTCTCTCTCTCGTGTGTGTGTGTGTATGTGTGTGTGTGTGTGTGTGTGTGTGTGTTATAGCTCAGCACTAAATAAAATGATGATAAAAGTATATATAGATAGAGGACATAGAAGTAAACTAAATAAACGGTAGAAGAGGGAAAAAACAAGAATAAACAAGGAATTAGAATAAAGACAATATAAGGAATAAAGAAGAGAAGAAAAAAAGAAGAAAAATAATACAAAAGTTAAGAAGAAAATAAATACCATTAACTATAATACAAAAATAGAGGAAGAAAAGAGATGAAAAATATGAAATAAATATGAAATAGGGAAGAAGATAAAGAAGGAAGAGGAGAAATGGTAAACCCAACACCACAAACACCCTCAAGGATGACAATACAAAGTGCCCACGCAGATAGACAGACGGAGACGGAGACGGGGGGAATTTCCGTCTTCACTAACATCGTCATCGGGTGCCAGTGTGTGTTGACATTTTTGCCTCCCCCCCCCCTCAACCCACCCTGAACCCACCCCCTGGACCCACCCCCTAAACCCAAATCCTTAAGAATACTTGTGGACCCTGTGTGTGTGTGTGTGTGTGTGTTCTCCCATCTCACCATGTAAGCGTCCGAGACAGAAAGATAAAAGAATAAAAAAAACGTAAGATTTCAGAGATTTTATCGTAATTACAGAGGCAGTCTCATATCTACCGCCATCTAGGGAGAAGCACACACACACACACACACACACACACACACACACACACACACACACACACACACACACACACACACACACACACACACACACACACACACACACACACACACACACACACACACACACACACACACACACACACACACACACACACACACACACACACACACACACACACACACACACACACACACACACACACACACACACACACACACACACACACACACACACACACACACACACACACACACACACACACACACACACACACACACACACACACACACACACACACACACACACACACACACACACACACACACACACACACACACACACACACACACACACACACACACACACACACACACACACACACACACACACACACACACACACACACACACACACACACACACACACACACACACACACACACACACACACACACACACACACACACACACACACACACACACACACACACACTAGAGGGACAAAAGACATTAAGCTAGGCACCAGGCGTGACCACGAAATTGGAGGGTTCATTTGTCGTCTCTGTTGTGACCTTCCTGTAAATGTTTTCCTTTGTGCGTCTTGTTATTATGATGATGATCCCTGGCATAGATGACTGCACACACGCATACAAACACATGTACAAGGAAAACTGACCAAATAAACACACATACATATGCAAAAAATACCCTCCCCCCCCCACACACACACACGTATAAAAATAATCATGCACCCACCTATATAAGAACACACATATAAAGTATACATATACATAAATACTATATAAATATTCCCCCTTTATCTTGACGTTTTAAGGAGGCTCGGGTGTCTGGCTCAAGAGTCTTACCTGTAAATTCGTTCAATAAATCAATTCTGTTCATTAGAAACTCGACAGGTGGATATAGAGGGAGACCAGACCTGTGCCTTTGATGCTTGAACCTAAGTACGTCTTGTGACACCTCCCTCCCTCCCTTCCCCTCCTCCTCATTACTCCTCCTAAAACACTTCATCTTGTTCCTCCTCCTCCTTCTACTCTTTCAGGTCTCTCTTCTAACCCTTCCTTTTCCTCTTACACTTCATCGTCCTCTCTTCTTCCTCCTCCTCCTCTTACGCTTCATGACCCTCCTCCTCTTTTTTTCTTCATAATATTCACTTTCTTCCTCTTCCTTCGTCATCACTTTCTGCCAAGCAACAATAATTTCTTCTCTTCCTCCACCTCCTCTCACTTCTCTTCCTTATCAGCCTTCTCTTCACCCCGCCTCCTCCTCCACCACACACACACACTGATCGCTATAAGAACAGCCCAGTCCCAACCATTGTAATAATTATCAACAACTTGTAATCAACCAGTGTATTCCCTCCCAGTCAATCTTACTTTATACACTGACACTATGTTGATATATCCTGTAGCATGACCTTCTCCCCACCAAGTTATTATAAATCATATTTGTATCACTTGTGTTACTTGTATATTAATTGTCTATCAAGTGACCCATTCCCAAATTATGCAACTGTATATTTTCATCCTTCCGTTAATAATAATTATAATCATTAATTATTATTATTATTACACACACACACACACACACACACACACACACACACACACACTAAATCTGCAAGCCAATTTTCAAAGTCTCGTAAGCGTGATTTTCCTGGTTAATGTTACATAAGAACGCCTCTATGAACTCACAAACTTAATGTAAAAGCCAATAATAATAATAATTACCGAAACAACAGATTTACATTAACTTTCTACCTTATCTACATTCAACCTAAATTGGATAAATTTGACCTTACCTAAAAAAATGTATTCTACCTTAACTGACAGTAATCTACCTTAACTGGATTTATTTTATCTTAAAGTGTATTTATTCAGTCAGCTCAAGTTTAAGGGGATAAAACAGGCAGAGATTGTGGGTGACTCCGCCTCCTACACAGTACCACACATTGTTACCTGAGGGCCAGCGACAGAGTGGCAGATAGTGTTGAGAAAGTTAACATTTAGTACACCACCCAACCTTCCCTACCCCCCCCCCCCACCCCCAAAAGCTGTCCCTGTCTAAACTTAATTTCGTTAAGATAGAAATATATTTTTCTCTCTTCGCTGTGCAGTCTTGCGTGCTGTCGGCTTCACACTGGTGAGAGCTACACCACGCTCCAAAGCCGCTCTTGTTAGTTTTAAAGTTGCGTTTCCAGTATTAAAACTATTTATGTGCCGTTTTATACCTGGAATTTGCATTCAGAGCATGTAACTATGTGTGCCATTATGTGCTTGTTACAGCCGCTGGAATGATTATGTCACTGCTACACCGAAATTGGACTTTTTTTTTCAATATCTCTATCAATGTTGTGAATCTGATTTTCTTTGTGATTTGGATTTTAATAATGCACGTACTGATGACACTCACCCACCTGTAGTTCACTTAGTTTATTTAGGTCACTAGAACAACACTACTAACGGCCCTTAACTATTAAATGGTGGTATGTTATTAGCGGAGATGAGAGAATGATGTGGCAACTAGAATATTTAATCTCTTATAGTTTAACTCTTACCGCTGTTTATTTACCTCTCACAGCCACCACTAACACCCTTCTTTCTCCTCCACCACCTCACCTCTCACCTTCTCCTCTCCCCTCACTCCTAAATACCTCACCACTCACACCCTTCTCCCTCTTCTTCCCACTCACCCAAAATCCTCACCTCACCTCACCTTATGACTCATTTGTCCTGTTATCCCTCACTATTTATTCTCTCTACTCCCAACACCATCTACTCCCAACACCACTCCCTCCCTCTACTCCCAACACCACTCCCAACACCACCTCTACTCCCAACACCACCTCTACTCCCAACACCACTCCCCTCCCTCTACTCCCAACACCACTCCCTCCCTCTACTCCCAACACCACTCCCTCCCTCTACTCCCAACACCACTCCCTCCCTCTACTCCCAACACCACTCCCTCCCTCTACTCCCAAACCACTCCCTGCCTCTACTCCCAACACCACTCCCTCCTCTAATCCCAACACCACTACCTCTTTCAACTCCCAACACCACTCCCTCCTCTACTCCCAACACCACTCTTTCTACTCCCAACACCACTCCCTCCCTCTACTCCCAACACCACTCCCTCCCTCTACTCCCAACACCACTCCCTCCCTCTACTCCCAACACCACTCCCTCCCTCTACTCCCAACACCACTCCCTCTTCCTACTCTCCGATCATCAAGAGAACAAACAGACACACCGGTACTCACGCCCCTCACACTACAGTACCGTCCAGTGTAAACAAACGCGAGGAGGCTACCATAAGAGTCGCCGGAAATGGGACAGATGTGTCATGGATGCCAACATAAAACAGACGGAAGTGAGTAAATCTGGCACTCTAACCGTGGCACCCTACACCTTGCTGCCTCTACCGGCGGCATCTTACACCATGGCGTCCTCCTTGGCACCATACATACCAGGGACCCTATCTGTTGGTCCTCCACCACCCTGGCACTCTCAGATGACACTCCGCCCTGGCACCCTACAGACATAGGCTCCATTAGCTAGCACTCCAACACTACCATAAGTGACCATCATCAGTCATAAATATTTTACGACACACTTCACTACCCACCTCCCTCCTCACACCCACATTACAAGTCACTTTATTACCCGAATCAATTCAAGTATCCGTCTAAAATGTTGGTATTAACTGAAGTAGATTTCTGAAATGGGAGATTTAAATAAATTACACTCCAAGAAGGGGAGAATTATCTTCAACAAACACCATAAATGGGATAATTAACTTAGGTGTACTTCTAAAAAAGGAGATTTTAAGTATACGTCGTTAGTCGGCCAATTAACTAAGCTAAACGTTAAATAACACGTATACAACATTTATTCTCATATGTGTCATTTTTTAGGATATTTTTTCCAGACTAAGAGTACAAATGACCGGATACAATGATGATGACCTTTTGCTCACTCTCAAAGGATACTTGACCTTAACTAAAGTACCAGGAGTAAACACACAGTAATGGTAACGATGTATGAGGGTATGCAGATAGACAGATAATACTGACTTTACCTCATAAATCACAGATATTTTTAATAATTCCAATCACAAGATTTTTTTTTTTTTTCGTACAGATGATAACATATTTCGGGTCACCTGGAGATTAGTCCTCTTAGATTATTTAACCTGATGATTAACCACCCTAATGATACTTGGGGGTTGGGTTAGGTTAGGTTAGGTTAGGTTAGGTTAGGTTAGGTTAGGTTAGGTTAGGTTAGCGTTATGGTCCTTTAATCAGGTGAAATAAACTCGGGGTTAATCTTCAACTGACCCGACATTTATATTTTTTCTTGAAGATAAGATATTTCTAACTATCGCATACAGAAGGTAAAGATCTTTCTAACACCTTTCTTGTTTTCCTCGTCAAGGGTCAACACACGGCCCCAGTACTCTGTTGCCTAAGCACAATAGTTTTATTGGCGAGATTGAGGTACAATTTCGCCTAATGTGAGGAGTTCAGTCAGGTCTTGATACTGTGGGTGCTGTTACCGTTGACTGTCACGCAGGGGAGAGGTCCATACACGAGAGGATATAATAGAGCAGGTCATAGTCACTAGTAGCAGAGAGAGACTGACTCACTGACTCACCATAGGCCTGTTGCCGAGTGTCCCATGAGGGCGGATAATGGAACACCAACCCCCTCCTTCTCCCCTTCACAGTGCCAACCCTCGTGGCACTCACAGAGGCTCGCACAACAAAGCCTGGCACACACACACACTCCAGCCATCATCATTATCATCACCTCTTATGACCTCCACAAATACTTTCAGTGTCTACTAACACCAGAGGAATGACAACAACACAACAAGGGGTGAGGGGGTCACATTCTTGTGGGCCGCAGCTCCTGTAAACACCATTATACTTTGGCTTTTTCAGACGAGTGACCACCTATTTTTTGACCTATGTCCCATGACCCTTTGGTGCCGCGGGGTTAGAGGACAGTCCCTACTAATCCTAAACTAATCTATCCATTTAGGATTCGAGTCCATTAGGATTGGTGAACAATAGATTTGAGGATCATTAGGGATGAGCCTCAATGGTGATGGTTAAGCTGGATTAAGTTATATCGAGGAGCATCAGGATAACGACCCATTTGACCTGTCATCACGCAGACTAATATAATGGTTAAGATTTTACTTGGTGAAGGTTCAAGAGGCCCTCCACCCACCCCCCATCCCCCCTACACCTCCGTCTGTAGCCAAGGTTGCCAGAGTGTCAACCAAATTAACCAGACTGTCGTTGCCACCAGTCCACACACCAACATAATCATTAAAAGGAGTTTCACCAGGAATATTTTTTCAAGAAACTTGTAAAGTTCTCTCACAAAGACCAAACACGTTCTGGTTCTGAGTGAGGTTTTATACTGGTAACATGACTCACTAAACACTGGGAATTTAATTTTGTTTAAATATTTGGTGGAGTATAAACTTTCCTGTCACACACTGTCACCATCCAATTGTTTAACGTCACGGAAGTCAGTGTTATTATATTGCCATTGTGTTCCAATAATGTTCGTGTTATGTTATTGTTGTTCGTATGAGATGCTTCAAGGTCTTCCACTATGACTCAACCTTATCACTTAGACAACACACAATAAATTATTTGTAAATATTTTCCTACGTCTACACTTAATAAACACTTCCCTTAAAATATTTCCCCTAAAATATATTTAAATATGACATATGTTTCTTACTTTCATAAATATTAATCAATAAATCCCACATATTTTTATAATTAATCTATTTGGTGTTCCCGGGAAGCTCTTCAGCAATAATAGCTCACAAAAGGCTAAGCCACGCATAAACCTTATATTAGTGTATAATACTTTAGACATTATACTTTATACATTTACAAACTATTTTCTGGCTTAACAAACAGTCACAATGTTAGTTATAAGTCTCTTGTGGAAATCTCGACTAAAACACAACAGTACAGTACATAGTAACTATTTGTAAAGTCCCATCAATAACACAAACACAGGCGGCAAAAAACAAAGCTCTTAGAAAACACACACACACACACACACACACACACACACCAAAACTGCCACGACTACATGAAAACCATCACGGCTAGTCTGTACGTTCTCCCAATCTCAGTTACCGAAGGGGAGGGGGGGGCGGTGAGAAGGAGGGGGGAAGAGGGGAGGGGGTCGGGTAAGAGGGGAGGGAGGGGGTGGTCGGGTGAGAGGGGAGGAGAGGGAAGAATTAACATACGAATCCTTACCTACTACACACATAAGACTGCTACCCCGCCCACCCCGCCCCCATCCCACCCACACAGACTAAAAGCCCAGGAGATAAAAATTTCACGTAAGAATCTTTGTGAGAGTTTGGAGGCTGGAGACACAAGACTTACCTACCACCACGCACCTCTTGCACCTTCTCGTAGTTACTGAACACCTGGATAATGGTCCCAGGTAATCCTCTCACACACACACACACATACCTGTAAAGAGAGAAGAACCTGTTAGATGTAGTCCACACAACAGTTATCTTTGTTTAATGCTGGATCCATTAGCGAGTGTAAAGTGGGCCAGAGGCATGGGAGGTGTAAGCGAGGGTGTGGCTACAGTGTATTCAGGGTGTGTGTATATAGCAGCAGTCTGTGTCCCTGGACTTAGGTGGATAGTGGAGTAGATTCATGCGAGCTGTAAGGTGTAGGATAAGAATGTACAGGAGGTGTTTACTTGTATAGTGTATTCAGGGGTGTAATGTGTACCAGAGGCAATGTATAGCGCTCCGTTAGTTAAGGGTGTAAAAAGTAACAAGTGTTCCGTAACCCACTCTTCACTCAGGGTGTAAAGCGGAGCAGAATCATGCGACTGCTTGGTCAATGGAGCAGAGGAAAGGGGGTGGAGAGAGGAAGGCAGGGAGGGAGTAAGGACATGGTGCCTGGACACAGAGGAGGAAAATTGAGTTTGGACACGGGAGGGAGGGAGGGAGGGTGTGGCCGACCTCCTGGCTCGCTAGATGAGATCCGCCAACCTCCGCCTCGACATCTGCCAAACAGACCTCAATTTTTTTGCCACTTATGAAACATACAGCTGGTTACTGTTGTGCTACATACTGGTATAGTACTTCACTGTGTCCCTATGAGTTCTCAACACTGACATAACACTGCATCATTCTCTTACAAAGAACATTTCCCGTTCATAGAAACTTATTGTAACAAAGATGGGAGAGATGTATCCATGAACCAAACGTGGAGAATGGCTGCAGGTGTGTCTCCTCTACGTACAAAGGCACCCAACCAACTGTAGGTAAATAAGGATAAATTTATCTTGAAATGAAAGTAGGAATCTTGGAGAGGAAACACTGATAGAGACATGAGACTATGAACCACATGGGAGAAAAATATATATATATGGGTGTCATAAATACAATTCGTGGACACATTTCGTATCATAAAGGCTCAGCAGGTTTAAGTTTATTAAGAACATTACAGGAAACATTGTTAGAAGATAATGGTGGCCTACGGGAAAGGTTTAGACACAGTGTTTACAAAAGAAACCTGATCAAAGGCGGTGTAGTGGTCATAGTGCCTGGTGGGTGCAGGCAGCAACAGGCTTCGGAACCGTCTTTAGGTAAACATTCTGGGGCAGTGTTTTTGTGGCGGCCGAAATCCTTTTTACTGCGTGTGTTGTTAAGATTGTAGGGCAGACCAGCGGCATCTGTTTATCGAGACGGCCCCCTACAGCTGCTACCGCTACGCCAAGACCTCGGCAGTAAAACTGAGGTAGAGCTAAACAACAGATTCAGAAAGTGAAGTAAGTTAAACTGGCTGTACACCACGCTCCACGGCACCTAAAATGTCCATCTTAATCGCGTTCCTTGGCGCCAGCACGCTCACCAGCCGTGTTATTGTTGGTACTCCACTCACAACACAACACCCAGCCACCTATCAATCTCTACACAACACAACAACAGCGTGAATGACCTTTTTGCTGTGGTGGTTATAACCAATTAAACTCCACGACCCTCACGAATACAAAACACTTTTTTGCTTACACTTACGCCCATCACGGCCCCAACACCCAGGCCGGTAGTAACGAGGACCAGTAGCGACCACCTAGGGCGTCAGAGGAGTGCCAAGCGTGGCACCATGGGGGGGGGGGGATGCAGGCTCCTGGCACCCTACTGTGTGTAAGGTTCCCACATGACCCCCCTATGTTCATCCATGGCATCCATGGCACTCATCCATGGCACTCATCCTCCTACTCATATCCCTCTCCGTTACTCATCCTCTGTGAATTTCCTCTCTAGTCTGTTTTCCTGTAACTCCCTCCAATTCTCCCTTACTCTTCTTTGAGTTACTAATCATCTTACTCATCAACCTCGTGTCACTCTTATCTCTCACTTTGTCTCCTCCACGTTACTCGCCCTCCATGCGATGCTTACGATGTGTCTTATCACCCCTTATCTCCCTCTGATGACCCCTACTCATACTCTCTCTCTCTCTCTCTCTCGGTTCCTCTCCTCTCTTGTGGTTCCCCCTCCCTCTCGTCTCTTGTTTACACTCTTAGTTTTCTCGTTCAGGTTCAAACTTCTGCATTTCATCTCACTCCCTCACCCAGCAAGTTCTCCCTTACCTCCTCAATTTTTTGTTTAAAGAATCCCAAGTCAAGTCAAGGAGGGAAGAGAAGCCACAAGACACGGAGCTTCGGGTAAAACTAATTATAAGAACACAAGGTGAGTGTTTGCTTAAAGTAAGGAGGGCAGGTCAGTAAGAGGCTCCACCTACCACATCATCATCATTCTTACAAAAGTTGACCTGGAGAAGATATTTTCCAGGAGGGTCATCTTATACCTGGAGATAATCTACAGTCAGGTTTGACAGGCTGTTGTATGTACTCCACCACCACCATAAAATGCAACTAAGACGACCACGTGGATGATAAGTAATGTGACAAATGTGGTTGTAGTTCTGAGTCGATTCCAGGAGGTTTCGTCATACCCCTTCAGGTTTATCTGTGACTGACCTCCCTCGGTGACAGTGTAAATAACCAGGCTTCAGTTTGTCTGGATATTTAATACACAATAACAGCGATATTGTCCAGCGTCGCGCACCATCACTTTCCTCCACTAAATTCTGTATAGACAAGGCTCCTGATGTCAACATACCAGCGAGCGAGAATACAGTGTTTCAAAGCACGGGTATAAAATGCTTCAAGCAGCACGTATAATGTTTCATAGCGGTGAGTCTACACGCTTTTAGAGAACATCGTGTGTTAGGGAGCGAGTATATAATGTTCCACGATACACACATGCTGTGTTTTATGGAGCAGACGTGCACTGCCTTAGGGGAGCTACACACTAAATCTTTTTAGAACGATATTAAAGGTTTCCGAGACCGAACACTACAACCTTTCCGGGAATTAACACAACAAGTTACGAAGAAACCAAACTAAATAACCCAAAGAGTCATAAACCAAACGTCAATAAGAAGGGAAGTCAAAAGTCTCTAGGACCACAAACCACAAATATCGAGGACCGAACAGTGACTTATTTACCTCCACCTCCCAGCTGTGTGTCGTAGGCGAGGCTAATGAGACCAGGAGCTAACCTTCGAACACTGGAGACATTGTCGCTGGGAAACACAAGGACCCACGGGGGGTAGCGGAGGTATAGTGTTACAGCCCCGTCACCCACCAATCAGACCACCTCTTAACTCACTTTTACCCTTCATTGTTTTTTTTAATGATCCAATAAAGGAAGATATCTGTCCTCGCCTCGTGACTGACTTTTCCCGAGGCACATAAGAATGAGTATAACTAACCCAATCATTAAAGTGTCTTATCTATCAAGTCCAACTGTACACACTACACCTTATACTTCTTCAATCTTTAATTATTTCTCTAGTTTCTCTCCTTGTCTTGAAGCTGTAGAGGTGTTATGGTGTGCATCAGTCAGAAACGCCCTGAGTCCCCCAAAACGACCCCAAACCTGCCCCCTAACCACAAGGATTAGGGCCCCAGTTCTATGGGTTACCAGTCCTAATGAGTTCCACTACTGATGGGTCCGAGAGACCTAATGGATAGGTTAGGTTAAGTTAGGTTAGGTTAAGTTAGGTTAGGTTAAGTTAGTTTAGTATCGATGATTAACAAGTGCAAATACGTAAGATTAAAATGTTACATCACAATGGTCACACAGTCTTTATCTATCGGGGACACTATCTATCTATCTATCTATCTGCCTGTGTCTATATGTCTATCTGTCTATTATCTTCAGGCCTATTCTTTGTTGGGGTTGATTATAAACAAATTTCAGACAAGGCGGAGGAATATCTTTAGAGAGAGAGAGAGAGAGAGAGAGAGAGAGAGAGAGAGAGAGAGAGACCACCACACGAGGGTAATTTATGTCTCTCAAGCCCTCACCCCATCTCAAGAGTCTCTAGTCCTCAGGGTCGCTAGTGTATCGCGTGTTAGTCGGTCGTGCACTGTCTATTCCCGTCTCTTCCTTGTCTCTCTCTCTGTCTCTCCTTTTCCACCAAATGCAATAATATATCTCAGGTCCGCCTTTCCTGACTTGACTGATCGAGTATATATTTCCATGTTAGGGATTTTTTTTTTTTGACTCGCTATATAGAAATTATAGGCTATAAATCCCATCTTATTTCACTAATCCCACTAATCCTCCTCCGTGTAATCGTTGTTCCTAATCCTACTTTATTGTACTTCCCTTGACATATACTTCAGTAAACCTAATCCTATTTATTATTATTTCCAATCTTCTCTTCCTTATTTTTTATCAATTTAATTTTAGTATTGTTAGTCCTTTTTTAAATCCTATTATTATTATTTTCTTTGGTGTGAAAAATACTCTCACCTCTCACTATGCTGTCTCCCACTATGCTGTCTCCCACTATGCTGTCTCCCACTATGCTGCCTCCCACTATGCTGTCTTTCACTATGCTGTCTCTCACTATGCTGTCTCTCACTATGCTCTCACTATGCTGTCTCTCACTATGCTGTCTCCCACTATGCTGTCTCCCACTATGCTGTCTCCCACTATGCTGCCTCCCACTATGCTGTCTTTCACTATGCTGTCTCTAACTATGCTGTCTCTCACTATGCTGTCCCTCACTATGCTGTCTCCCACTATGCTGTCTCACTATGTTGTCTCCCACTATGCTGTCTTTCACTATGCTGTCTCTCACTATGCTGTCTCTCACTATGCTGTCCCTCACTATGCTGTCTCTCACTATGCTGTCTCTCACTATGCTGTCTCTCACTATGCTGTCCCTCACTATGCTGTCCCTCACTATGCTGTCTCCCACTATGCTGTTCCATGCTAACATTACCTTGTCCTTACCCTCTCTTTATCCTATTTTCTCTCCTGTGTAGTACAGTAACCACACACAGACACTGAAACACACAAACACACACACACTGAAATACACACACAGACACTCAAATACTCACACAGACACTCAAATATTCATACACAGACACTGGTATACACACATGCAGACAGACACACACACACACACACTGACGCTTGATGTATACAGTACGTGTTACCTGGGTCTAAAAATACATTATCCTGTTGTTGTTGTCGTCACGGGTAGATCAGCTGGCCGTGTTATTGTGATTACCTGATATCACCTGTCCCACCTTTCACTAGCGTTCCCCCCCCCCCCTCCTCGATGTGTGGGGCTGGAAAGGTTATAGAATGTTGTGATGTGATGGGTTGTGTTCTGATGGGTTCGTGTTGTGTTGTGTTCTGATGGGTTCGTGTTGTGTTGTGTTCTGATGGGTCGTGTTGTGGAGGGTCGTGTTGTGGAGGGTTGTGTTGTGGAGGGTTGTGTTGTATTGTGTAGAGGTCGTCAACATACAGGTAATATATATCAGAGGAAACAGTAACAGATACACAATCTTTCCCTCACACAACCAGAAGAAAAAAATTCCCCCCCAGAATATAAATTCAAAGTCACATAAACAAGAAATTTCTTTTTTTGTGAGTAAAATAGCGGACAATGTTTACAAACAAAAGAGTTTTCCTCTCTACACGAGGGGGCAGCATCACAGCAACAGAGGCGGGGAGTTGAAGTGTTCCTTTTTGTGTGTGTGTGTCTACCGGGAGTCACTACCACATAAACATTGCTTACTTTCAACAGTGAAAATACTACAACGTTTTTCTCTCTCTATCTCTGTCTGGGGAAAAAAATACACTGAAACGTTTGGTAAGGAAATGTCATAGAGGAAAACGTTTCAAACAATTTGTAGTGATGTTAAATGTGGTATACTGTATATTATAACATTTTATACTGTATATTATAACATTTTATATTAAAGTTTTAGGTTAACTCTTATAATTACTAAAATATAATCCAAGGTTCGAAGAAAGAAAATGTCAATGACTTTTCAGGTTAAAATTTTTACCAACTGCTAAAAGAACTTAACTTCATACTTCATCAATTTCTAAAGTTTAATATATTTTTGAAGTAACTTTCACGTCAACATTTTCGACATTTACTAGACGTTACACAAGCTTTGTCGTTCACCAATACACACGGCAGGTACAGAAGGTGACATAAACCATAAAACTCCCAGCGCCAGGTAATGGTATTAAGTAAAATCGAAAGCTTTAACCCTTGACTGTGTTGAATAGGGAGAGCAACAAGTGTCCGCCATTTTGATTACACAAGAGGAAAATACCATATAAATTTCCCCTCCCACCAAATCACACGCATGACCGCCCCTTAACACCATGCAGGGAAACCCACCCCGACGGAAGTGCCAAATCCTGGGTAATTAGCGCGTGGTGGACGGCTAGTGGGGTGGTGGCGTCCACAGTTGCGGCCACCACCACACTGACCCTTCACCACCACCACCATCATCATCACACTGGCTCTTCAATACCACCACCATCACCATCATCATCACACTGGCCCTTCAATACCACCACCATATCATCACACTGGCCCTTCAACACCACCACCATCATCATCACACTGGCCCTTCAATACCACCACCATCATCATCACACTGGCCCTTCACCATCATCACACTGGCCCTACAACACCACCACCATCATCATCACACTGGCCCTTCACCATTATCACACCGGCCCTTCAATACCACCACCATCATCATCACACTGGCCCTTCACCATCATCACACTGGCCCTTCAACACAACCACCATCATCACACTTGTCCCTTCAACACCACCACCACATTGGCCCTTCAACACCACCCTCCCCCCATCATAGCCACCACTACTACCACACAACCACACTGGATCTTTTTCACCACTATCAATAACCAAACACACGGGAGATTTGTTCACCATCCTCACAACCCAGACACACACACCCACAGGGATTTCACCTCCATAGACAAGTTCCTTTACCAGGTCCCACATCACCACCACCACCACACAAAAGCCCTCACCATCCCATAGACCCCCTTACCACCAGTACCATATCAACTCCCTTACCACCACACAAACTCCCTCATCACTACCAACACCGCCACACCAACTCATTCACCACCAGACAAACTCCCTCACGACCACCACACCAACGCCTTCACCATCACATAAACTCCTTGGCCACCAATACCGACTCTGGCTTAGCTATATATACATAGGCAGGGGAATTCCACGACAAAGCTTCACACATCCACTAACGCGGCTGTTGCTGTTGTTGCGCCACATGTTGCTGTTGCCAACTTGAGCAGCTGGGACTATCACGCCTGTCTCGCTCACAACGTATCTTCACTGGCATTGTTTACCACTGGCCCTGACCGTTAACGTTTCCCAACTATTCTTACTATTTCCTCAAAAAGTAAAGTTGATTTTATTTATAGGAATTTTGTCAATTTATTTTTCAAGAAATATCCATACCACCAAGATGTCAATGTATTATTTATTTAGTACTGTCACTATGGTAACAACAGATACTCCGGTTGGCAACACTACATTGTTGGGCGGTTGACTCCAGCGGCCGCGAAATTTGAAACCTCCACAAGAACGTCTCAC
Organism: Homarus americanus; assembly: GCF_018991925.1. Classification (NCBI taxonomy): domain Eukaryota; kingdom Metazoa; phylum Arthropoda; class Malacostraca; order Decapoda; family Nephropidae; genus Homarus; species Homarus americanus. The sequence continues at coordinate 813,741 of NW_024722804.1, read as the reverse complement.
TCCCAGGGCTGCATCACTCGGGCTTTGCCGCCTCTCAGTCACCGTCACCGCTGTGCTCACCTCACTCACACATACACCAAACCACTCATTCACAATCACAACAAACTGCCTCATACATGAAGTAAATGAGTTAATATAGAAATGTGCGTCCCTTCAGATCTTGGTGACGATAGGGTGGTGTATCGTGGCGTAGCATCATACGGCCGGGGGAGACGCCGCCTCAACGTAGTGTTACAATGTGGTGTATATATATATAGAACGTGGCGGTGTGCCGTGTCCTCGTCTCGGCAGTTTGTTTCCGTTTCCACAGTCTGTTACAGATGGGAGGGCTGGTATGAACATATCAAGGCTGTGAGTATGGTCTATGCAATAACCATAAACCCGCCTTCACCCTTACACAACTACCAAACCTCCATTTATAGTATAAAATCCCGTCTAATTTCACCTAACCTAACCTGAGTGAGCATCAAGGCTAAAATCACTGAAGTTGGAAGGACGTCAACAGCTTGGTAAGATTTTGTATTGGATGATGGTGGTCAGGAGACACTCCGGGAGGGGAAATTGACGGAATATCGGCAAACGTCACACACATACAGGTAATGACTGAGGGAAGTAGTTAAGAAACAAGTGCACAACACATACTGTACACTGACTAGCTGATGAGTGATGTACACAGTAAGTGGAGTGACCCTGATATACGAGTCTCCGCTGGTTACATTTACACAGTGCGATATTAAAGGATAGATCACGCTGATAAATGGCCGCCACACGCACACCAACACCAAAACAAACGATCAACCCGATGGGGTACGAACACCGGGACTTTACTTCATAATAATTACATGATCTTAAAACAATTTGCCGAGACTGTTTACAACAAGACACGTAAATATCAACACAGGAAGATATCCTTGAAATAAACCGAGAAACTTGAAAAAACAAAACAAAGCTTTATTTGTAGTTCAAAATATATATATATATATATATATATATATATATATATATATATATATATATATATATATATATATATATATATATATATAAAATCACACGGGAAAATGGAAACAACGGAGCACCATTTTCCCGTGTGATTTTATCAAGATTTATCTTATCCACGTTTTCATTGTGGATTTACATGATATATATATTAAGAAGATTTGTAACCAGGTGAGAAGGTTGGGTCACCTTACCCTCTGACCTGACTACCGACCGTTGCGGTGCTTTTTAAAGATTAGTAGGGTCATTACCTAATACCTGACCATTGTGGACCTGGTCCCACCCTCCTCTGTATATATACACCTTGTTTTGTACTTCTCCTTAGTCTGTACTCACCCCTGAAGATGTGAATTACACGAAAGCGCTTGGGAACTTCGTGTTTTCTTCTTTCCTTGTGGTTATCAGCATATACCTGGATCACGCGACACTACAGTGATTTACTTGCACACACACACACACACACATATATATATATATATATATATATATATATATATATATATATATATATATATATATATATATATATATATATATATATATATATATATCTCAAAGCGTAAGCCAGCGGCCAACAAGCTCCAAATATGTTGTGAGTGTTGGTGGGAGTATCAAAGCAGCACACTGACCAACCTTAAGAACACGGATTGCCTCGCCTCGTGACCCACATACCGGACAAGGGCGAGGGCGGAAGGAACTTGGCAACTAGCCTAGTAAAGCTTCCCAGCCACTAACTTACACCCCCCACCTCCACCTCACACTCCCCACTATCAGTTTTTATAAGTAACTGTTCTCACACCCACAGTTACAGGGATAGTTTCCAGTCAATGTATGAAGTATTTCCAGAAATCTCTGTCAAGTATCTTTTAACAGTTAACAATATTACAGTGATGTGATATTTTTAGCATTGTTCTAAACATTAATAGTAAAAATTTCTAATTACTTCATCAAGACATTCTACAGGACTATATTCTTCAACAGTTTATCAGTATACAGTCCTACGTTACACACAATTTACCATTAATAAATTCAGTCTATTTGGCATTAGTGAATATTGTTGATCTGTTTATCCTGGACTATCACATAACCCCGCCCACACAATAATAATCTCCCAGTCGAGCCTCACACTACAGCATGTGGTGTTCTCGGCTCACACATCCTGCTCTCTCGGCATCCGGTTTTTTCCTTGCTAGCGTCTCTTTGAAGAATAAGAGCCACTTCTTATTCCTCTTGTCACTGCCCATCGGTGTTTTCATAAGCATCTTTCTCCGTCTACGTTGTTTATAGTTCTTAAAACATTGGAGTAAGTACTGCGCCTTCTGAGGGCCTCAATGTCTATACTTATCAACCATGTTATTTATAGTGTTTCTTTTGACACACACGTATCTCCCCCAACCCTGGTACTGTCATACATAGTTTAGAAGTCACTTTCAAGGTTCACAAGCAGACATGATACGAGTGATTTTTTTCTTCCACACAGACACACACCATTAACGTCTCCTGTAAACACTCAACAGCCTCAGAACACAGCATCAAGCCACCTTTGAGCCCCTGTAATGACCCCTTGAGACGATATACTGAGGTTGTTTAGCGTGGCGTCTGACCGTGATAACAGGAAATGGAATACACTCTGAGGAGCTCCTATACCCCAGTGCTTACTTTAGAGGTGAAGGCGCCGCCACACCCCGTACTTGTGCAGGTGCCTGGGCTCACTACACAACAAAGGACTCCAGCTGAACTAACGAGGATATAAATGGTCAGAACATGGCTAACGAAGTGAGATAAACAACTTAGCAAGGATTAACGTGACAGCAGAGAGAGACGGCTCACGTTGGATGCAAGAGCTTCATCCACGGACTTCATCCTTCGAAAGGGGAGAGGGGGCGGAAAGGGGAGAGAGGGCGGAAAAGAGGAAACGAGAGAAAGGGAGGAAAGGGAAGAGGGGCGGAAAGAGGAGAAAGGATGGAAATGGGAGATAGGACAGAGAGGAGGATGGGAAGAGGTGAATGAGTTGTGTCAATGCAAACTATTTCTGTACTGAGTCAGAGGCGAGGTGAAGAAGACAGGGGAGGAGGAAGTGCCAGAGATCCACTACAGACTAGACTATCCTCCAAGTAAGGGAGAGGTAGTGTGGGTGACGACCAGTACTATCTATAGAGGTACTACAGATACGCGTGAGGCGGTCGGTCACTTTGGGCTCGTGCGTATATTGGCCTCTTCTCGCGTGTTACATAATGGTGGCCCCTAACACGTGTGTCGCTTGGTGTTAATAATACATAGGTGTTTAACTCCACCCATTAAGACACCTATAGACTTAAGTGGGTCACATGACGTTACGACACCTTGGTGAGTACTCGATGCTAAACCAGGCTGTTGTAGTGCCGTGTTACTCATAGTGCTGTTACTCATAGTGCCGTGTTACCCATCCCGCTGTGTTACTCATCCCGCTGCGCTATGCCACGTCGTGTGTTAATCTGTGTCACACTCGAGAAGATGAAAGGACACCTACTCGTGAGGCCTAAAAACGCGTAATCTCTGGGAAAATCGTGTCGTTTGTTGAGAAAAAGATATTGTCAAACTTGGCTGGCTGGATTTTTTGGAGCCGGAGGTAGGGGAAGGTTTGATTTTGGGTGACTATAGAGAAGGGCGATTTGACTACGGATGGTCCGATACGAGAAGCCTAATTGGAATTTCTCTCTCTCTCTCTCTCTCTCTCTCTCTCTCTCTCGTTAACACAGTCCAGATTCACAAAGAGTCATTATTAACAACTCTGTCCCTTAACTAGTACTTAGTGAACCCCTCTAGTTAAGATAGAGTCTGGGTGTAATTCTCATATCAATTTGGCCATTATCTTTGCTTTTAAACTTCAAGTCAGACCATTAGACACATCCTTACATCTCCAATTACGAGGAAAATTTGACGTAAGAACATTTGAAAATCCGGTCCCCTGCAGGCACTTATCTGTCAGTCAACCGTCACGAGATTCCAGCGGGTGACCTGACTTGACATAACTCTCCTCTGACCTTCTCGAAACATGACCTGAGGGGAAACTAACTTAAATATGCGCCGAAAACTGAGACTGATTGCTACTGTGAACGCGACTCTGTGGGTCTCTGGTGACGTGACGTGAACGAAGTCTACCGGATGATGGGGGGTTTATTTTACAGACCGAATGTTTCCTTGAGGTGGGGTGAGGGGTGGGGTGAGGGGTGGGGTGAGGGGTGGGGTGAGGGGTGGGGTGAGGGGTGGGGTGAGGGTTGATTGCCAGTAATATATATTTTTATTTTCATTAACTTGTATATGACTACTAAAACTACGACCACTCTACTGCGACTACTATTATTATTACTACTACTCCCATTATTGCTATTATTACATTTATCATTACTTCTATTACCATTAGCTATTTTTTATTGTTATAATTGTCGTAATTAGAGTTTATTATCAATTATGTTTATGAATATTACAATTAATTCCAATACCATCTACATAATTAATATTCACAGTACCATTAAGTCTCAAGAGTAATACCAACAGTAGTAATTAGTATCATTAGTCACCTCACAGCAGCCGGGGGTGAAGTACAGTACTAATACCTCAACGACCCATTACACAGCCTGGTCAAGGTGCAGCTGACGGGCCACTGTGTCAGTAACTCATGGGAATTAACGAACGTCTCTAGGGTAAATTTTTATCACCAAATTTGAGTCAAGGGAAGAAGAGTTAAATCACAGTACAGTTTCAGTGGAATTTCGACGCCATCTTTGTGACGTTGCTGAAGTGAGTGTGTTGTGACAGATAAAATTAAGGGTAACATATATAAACAAAAGACTAAGTTACAGAAGAGTTTCAGAGTAATAGTAACTTCATTTTACCCAATTAGGTTAGTGTCAAGTCCTTTTAAAGTCCCATACGAATTACCGAGTCTTCTGTAACAAGAATAAATTAAAAGTAAGATACTTTGACAATCCCATCCCAGTTAATGAGTCAAGGCAGGAGTCTTCGTTCACCTTCAGTTTGGGGAAAAACTTAGATCCTTTGAGAATCCAGGTGTTGTTGGAGGTAATTCCCCGGCGGTGTATGTAAGTGTTTTTCAGGTACTCCAGGTGGACGCAGGTTGGCTTCGGTACACACATCATCGAGTAATGGTTGTGTACCGTCGTTATTATTGGAAAAATCTAAGTTTTATGGCAACACTTCAGACAACGTTGTCGTCCCCAATATTACTAAGGCGTGACCTGTGCTCCTGGCCTCCCCACACACACACAGTACAGTAGTAGTAGGAGTATCATTATTCTTACTAGTATGTGAAGTAATTTTTACGTTCATTTCTGTTATTACTACGAGTGTTATCATCAGCATGGTGGCCCACACACAGCCTCAAGTGTAGCGTGTCTCCTCACAACATAATTACGAGTCTCACTTCCAACACACCGACCCGAGGATGTTACCTGAGTGTTACCTGCCTCTTGTCTCCTCTTCTCACACTCCACCACACCCCTCCCCTCCCACCACACCCCTCCCCTCCCACCACTACCCTCTTCCCTCCCCACATGTCGTCCACACTACCCTCCTCCCCCTCCAGGTTGACCTTATTCTCATACTCACCTCCTTTCTCAGGGCTGCTCCCCCCTCAACCATGTCTCCCCTGGGTATCTCTTTCCGGCAACATCCACCCCACCCCCATGCTCACCAGACGCTCCTCGACCTCCCTCAGTTGACCTTATTCCCACCCCTTCCTCCTCTCCCAGACACCCAAGAGCTGTTCCCTCCTTCTGCTTCTCTTGGGTAATGCTGCCACCTCGTCATCATAAAATATGCCTCCTACCCCCCCCCACCTTACTAGAGAGCCAAGACTTCACCCTTCGCCTCATTCCTCCATTCCTCCCTCTCTTCCCTTCATCGCACACCAACCTTTACTCTCCCTTCTGCCAATCACACAGGAACGACTCTTTGTCCTCCCTTGGGTAATTCCTCCCCTTCTTTTCCCTTTACCGGACACCCACCTCCCTACTTCACCAGACGACCTGAGAGACTCTTCCTTCACCTCCCTACACCGACGACCTAACTCCCAAGAGGTAGTACCAGTATGACCAGGACAATAACACAGCCAGACAGTGATGTAGTCGTGGCCAGGATCAGGCAAGTTAGTGAGGCTGTGGCCGTACCGGAACACTCGGCATGTAAACTGTGTGATAAACCCCAGAATCTGACGTGTTAGGAGAGTTTACACCTACTGGCGCATCATCACCCCCTGGTCTATTATATCATCAAATAAGGAACTACTTCATTACACCAGGTGTCTTTGAAGATAATCTGATTTTTATATTTTGTTTATACTAAATTCGCCAGTCCATTGATTATTCAATTTGTGATATGACTTCTACAGACACTATAGCCTCTTGTATATGAACCTTTGTCCTGTGTGTCAGTTAACAATGAACTTATCCACAATGCCAAAGTTGGACTGAACTACAACGGTTAGGTAATATTGTACTTTATTCTTGCTTAAAATAATCTCATAAATTTCTCTTGCAGCTAATCTACAAAACGTTCTCTCTCTCTCTTTCTGTCTGTGTGTGTGTGTGTGTCAAGGCGTCAGCTGGTGACTCTCTTGGTAAACAAACTCCTCCTCATCGGTCAAGGAGAGGAGGCTGGTGTCTGCCCTCACCAGGCGATGATTCAACTTCCTCCTCAAGTCCCACAAGGTCGCCTCATCTCCCCCTAGTACTACTCGTCTTCCCCTCCTTTCCCTCCCTCTCTTCCTTTATTATCTTCCTCTCTCTCTCTCTTCCTTTATTATGTACGTCTCCCTCTCTCCCTTTAACATCTAAATCTACCTAACATAGTTCCCCTATCGGCTATAGTGTCAACACAATGTTTTTTATTATATGTTCATAACATTAAACAGATAACATGACAGCAAAACAGATCGAAACGTTATTAACAAAAATCACATTACAGGTTCCTCAGGTGAAGTGGTGAGTCGCCAACCAACATACTCGAGATACTGAACACAATCCCAGCAAAATATCCACACTGTATCCATTCCAATTATTCTTTGTAAAATCTCCGTTTTTGGACACCAGAGGTAACTTTGCATTGTTGATTTAAAATATGTCTGGGAATTAATATACTCTGTTGAAAAAGTATTTGAGTACATCTGATTTACAAGTCAGTGTTTATGCGAAGACCTTCAGAATAGTGTCACTTGTGAGTATTGGATGTATAAGAGTGGTGCACCATCTCATCCCCCGGGAGGGTTGGACGTCATGGCGTGCCAGCCTCGGCAGGGGGGTAATCCCATCTCAATTTCATTAGTTTTAATATCCGTTTGGGGTTGTCGGCAGCGTCTTTTTCAGGCCTTCCTTTTTAATGCCGCTGACATGGTGTAATTATCCTGGCCTCCCCCCCCCCACTCCGTCCCTCCCTGCCTGCCAGTGAGGAGAAAAAAATATGCGGGAGAGCCTCGTGTTTGTTGATGTGTCGCCTCCCCCACAGTTGGTGCACGTCAAGCCACCCACCTCCACCAGCTGGTGCTCGTCAAACCACCCACCTCCCCAGCTGGTGCACGTCACGCCAGCCACTTACCCCAGCTGGTGCACGTCACGCCACCCACCTACCCCAGCTGGTGCTCGTCATACCACCCACCTCCCCAGCTGGTGCACGTCACGCCACCCACCTACCCCAGCTGGTGCACGTCACGCCACCCATTAACAAAATATGCCACATTCACAAGTGTGACCCCAGAGTGAGTATTTTTCTGCCGACTCACGAAGGTCAATAATGTAATCAAGGTTGGGACAGACGGCAAGATGGCGGTGATGAATGAAAGTCCGCGAGTACAAGCCGCGAGTACAAGCAGTAACAGCCTGGTTGATGATGTCGGTCACCAGGAGGCCGAGGTATAGGGGAAGAGGTACAAGGGGGAGAGGTACAAAGGGGAGAGGTACAAGGGGGAGAGGTACAGGGGGAGAGGTGTAGTCGCCAGAATAGACAGCCAGGAGCATGAACAAGATCACTATGCGGGGTGACAAGTGAGCATCCATTAACATTCAAACAAGTATATTCCTAATGACCGATAAAAATTTAGAAAAAAAAATAAAAACGTCAAATCCCGACCAAACAGTTTGATATTCATAACAGACAAACCACTGTTATATGCTGGACAGTTTCACCGTTTTGCTGCTGACCAATATGAGTAAACAACCCGTCCCCTTACCTGTATAGTGTGGGCAGATTTACAAAGACCACCGCAAGAATAAACGTAAGTATACTTCCCCGTGTAGTGTTTTTCACGTGGTAATAATATCATGGAGGTATTGCCGTATAATAAGTACAACAGGATTATCCTTAACAGCTGATACAACAAGATTACCCCTTATGAGTGGCCAGGGACTCATTATCATCGTTCATCTAACACACACAAAGTCACAGCACTAACTTGTTACCCTCAAAGATCAGATCGGTTACGCCATCACTCTGGGTGAAAGATGGCGCACGGTGACAACCTGACAATCCACATCTCAATCTGTAGGTCTGTTGTTGTCAAGACCGCCGTCAAATACCTCCATGTGCGGGGCTTTCTACCAAACAGTGCGATGGTCAGCTGTCTTCATGTTGTCCAAGACGACTGTCAAATAATTTCCTGGACATGTACAGGCCTATCGACCAGGTCTGGCTCGCCCTTCACTTCCCCTTCCTCCCTCCACTACAACTCGACTCATCTCGTCCTTGGCTCAGCACCGCGTCTTGACTTGAATTAAGGTCCGTTCTTTTCATCAATGAGCATTTTTCTCCCCTTTCCTTTCCCTCCCTCACCCATTCCCTGAAATAGACCTTCCCTTCTCTCCTGCACACACCGGCACTCTCCGTCACCTACTCTCCCTTCTCTCCCTATCACGTACAACTAACTAAACCCCCCCTCTCATCCCTCCCTCACTCACGAGTTACTTCTCCTCCCTTACCCACACTAACCCTCTCTCCTTCCCCCCTCCCTCACACACCTCTTCACCCTCCTTTATACATATCCTTTCTTCCTCTCCATATTACACACCTTCCTTCCATTATAGACTTCCCTCCCTCCCTCCCTCCCTCCCTCCATCATATGCACCCCATCCACCCCTCCCTCCAACACTCTCTCCCCCATATACATCTCTTCACCTCCTCCCCATAAAAAATAGACTTTTAACTCCAACAACCTATAGGCAACACCTCCACACCTCCCCGTCCATCACTACTTACTAATTTCACGGCAGTTTCCTCCCATCCCCCCACCCACCCTTCCATATTTATTCTCCCCATCCCCTCCTCTTCATCACTAATTCTCCTAAAACCTCTTCTCTCACCTATTTACCTCTCTTCCTCTCTCTCCCCTATTTACCTCAGCCTCCCACTTCTCTCCCTCCGAACACTTTTACGAGCTCTGCCAATTAAATTTTCCAATTCTTCATTTACTATTCATTCTTATTCCTTCTTCTCTATCTCCTCTTTGATTCTTTCGTGTTTTCCCTCTCCAACTCTCCCTACCTCTTCTTCTCTACCTTCTTCCGCCATTTTTCTTCTCTTCTCCCCCTTTCCAACGTGTCTAATCTTATCTATCTCTTAGTTTCCCCTTTCCTCCATCCCCTTTCCACTACTCAATCCCATTTTCTCGTTTTCCCTCCTTCATGCCCCCCCTCTCTCTCTCTCTCTCTCTTCATTCTTCCTTCCCCCTCTCTCTCTCTCTCTCCCCCTCCTTATTCTTCCTTCCTTCCTCTTTCCCCTATCATTCTTCATCTCTCTCTCCTTCCTTCCCCCCCTCTCTCTCTCTCTACTCATTTATTCTCTCCTAATATTTCATTTCAGACAGATAAATGTATTAACATGGAATCATGAGTAAACATATCAAATAGCTTCGGGGAAACTTGGTTCTCTCTACCCATTTTTTTCCCTGCCAACTATTTCCCGTTATTTTTTCCCTTACCCATTTATTTCCCCAGTCACTTCATTGATCCTTTAGCACTCCCGGTCGTTTTTCCCCTAATCATTCGTTTTACCGGCCATTTCTTTCCCTAACCATTAATTTCCCGGGTACTTCTTTCCCTAATTAATATTATCTTCGGCCATTTCTTTCCCTAGTCATTCATTCCACTGGGAAGTTACATCCCAAATCATGAACAAATCGGGCCACTTCTCCTCTAATCACGTGTATCGCTAGTTCTTTCTCAATATATTTCTAAACTATTTGAATCACTAACCCTTATTTCCCAACCATTTTCATCATTAACTTTATATTTCTCAGTTATTTCTACCGTTAACCCTTTATTTCTCAACTATTTCTATCATTAACTCTTTATTTCTCAGCTATTTCCACCACTAACCCTTTATTTCTCACCTATTTCTATCCTTCACCCTTTATTTTTCAAGCCATTTCACTACCCAAGTCATGTTTCTCTTCAAGCCATTTGCTCCTACAGTCAACGTATAACGGCTATGTCTCTCTTCCAAGCACTTTCTTCCCATATATATTTCTCAAGCAAGCTATTTCCCTACCCTATCATTCTTTCACATGCAATAGCTTTCGATATATCCTTCCTTCATCGATAAATTTATTCCTTATCTTCCTATTCCCAAGCTAAGATTGTCTTTTTATTTATATTATTCTATCTTAAAAAATTATTAGTCATTATTGTATCATTCTTATATTTTATTACAGGTACTATTTTCATGCCCATCATTCTATCCCAGAAAAATATAATTTCTTCTCATTTTATTCTCAAGGACAGTTTTTATCACTTATCATTCTATCTCAAACTATTTCTTCCATCATTTTATCACAAAAAAATAAATGTCCCTTACATTTAATTTCCGTCATTCTATCTCAAGTACTTTCTTTCTTTCCTATAACATTCTCTCCCAAGCATTTTCCTCCTCAAATCTTTCTTTCCCTGGTATTGTTTCCCTGTCATTCTTGCCCCCCACTCACCTGTCAACCATCTTAGTCTGTCATAAACACACAATACAGTTTTTTTCTGATCGTATTTTTAAAATGCTAAAAGCTAAACCAAAATGTGTGTTGTCAGTTGATTTTCAATGTCTGTAACTCTTGTATCTGTACTGTTATTTCAGAATAAATATTTGTACCTGTACCTGTATTGCCCTTTATATACCTGTTCATCCATCTGTACCTGCAGTGCCTATTCTGTATTACCTAAGAATTTAATTAACTGTATCTGTACCTGTGTTATTTCTAAATCATTAAACGTTACCTGTACTTATTATACCTGTATTGATTCTTAATTAATGTTTTACCTCACATAGACAGGTGTAAGAAAATGTACTGATTGGGTGGTGGTGGATAATGACAGTATACCCAAAACACTTCCTATGTTTATCAATTAGTTTAAGAAAGTTTCAAGTTATGACGATTCACCTCTTCCCCTGAACCACCAACCCCGAGAGATTCAGACTAGTGAATCCGAAGCATTTATGGACAGAATAATGTATCAGTTTACTGCTTCGGGTTCACGAGTCTGAATCTCTCGGGGTTGGTGGTACAGAAGGAGAGGGATTTTTGGGGGGAGGGGTGGGAGGAGGGGAGGGAGTGGGGGGGGGGATGATTTTATACCTCCGTTATAACCGTGACACTTACATAACACACACGCAACCAAAAACTGAACATGTGCACCACCTCTCCCCTCCCCCCGTGTGCCAGAAAGAAGTTTACGTAACATGGCAAAAAAAAAAAAAAGAGCACTAAAAGGTTATTGTACCAGCTCATTTACATACCATAGCAAAAACTGAATCCATTAAGCATTCTCATCAGATAGTCGCCCGAATATTTTTACTTCACGTGGCAAAATTGCGAACATTTAAGAGCACACATCTCGACAAGACAGAAACTGAACACTTTTAAACACCTCCATCTCCCCCCCACCTCGACACTTAACGACACTAGCTATGCATTTGACGGCTCCCTTCCCTTCCTACCCACAGAGCACCCAGACACCTCACTCGGCACAGTAACACACACGCCTCAGTCTACCCTCTTGTTGTATACGGCAGCACAAGTTGTCACTATTATCCTCGCCTTAGCAAAACACACGGTAACTTATCTTCATTATATAACAGTTAACTTAATGAAAGTATATGAGGGAAGTGAAGGCAAAAAACATAATTAATACCTAATCGACATTTTGCCTCTTAAGGACATCATTACTTAACTCGTGGTAATTAGTTTTATTAGGTTAAAAATTGAAAGAGTTATTAGTTGACAGAGTAAGTTGTAAAATATGAGGGACTTAAGCATATTAGATGTAATACACAATAGACTAGCATGTGTACTTAACGGAGGCGGACAAGAGGGTGTACTGTTAGCTTTACTCTCTCTCTCTCTCTCTCTCTTTTTCTTCCTTTCTTTCTTTACTTTTTGTTGTAGAGTTCTTTAAATCAATGACGTCTACCTTTACCCGTGTTCCTATTTGCGCTGTTGGTGATGAATGAAGTGGACCTATTCTTATACCTGTGTTTGTGAGCTAATTACTTGAAACACACCTGTACCTGTATTGTTTTCTAATCAATACACTATACCTGTTTTTGTACCTGTGTATTATTATTTTTTTCTTACTAAACTATTTGGCCACCTACATTATTTTTTTTTTCAATTCGTAAAACTGCACCAACAATTATTTACACAACTAAACTCTAGGAAATACTTACACCTGTACTGTTAGCTCTGAATTAATTAAGGATACTTTACCTGTCCTATTGTTTCATAATCATACATCATCACGAATACTGATTTAACAAGACTTTAATTCACTGACCAGACTGTACAGGTAAGTGTGTCAGTATTGAACTTGGGGAGTATTTTCAGGCATAATGACAAGGGGGAAATAAATTAGCTCTGGTTTATGACCCCGTGAGCTAGAACCATACGTTGTCATGTACCAGCCTCTGTAATTACCCTCAACTAACTTATTCTGTTTCGTGTGTTCTCAGTTTTCACCCGCGGCCGCCACAGGAAATATGCAACAAGTGGATAATTTGAAGGGTAACTCAACAACGTCTCTCTTGCGTCACACTCTTTAATTGTTAACTTCCTCTCTCTCACGGTAGACCCTCCTCCAAGGTGGTTGTTGGAGGAGGAGAAGAGGTGGGGAAGTAGGAGGAGGGGGAGGCTTCTACTTGAGGGACTGTTCTCTGGGATAACTTTTGGCGTCCTCTCTCATAGTCCCCTCATTGAAGCCTCGGGCATTAGGTGAGAGGAAGGCTTCTACTCGAGAGATCCTCCAGGTTACCCAAAGGCTGCCTCTGTCTCTCTCACCACCCACTTACTGAAGCTCACTTTACTGAAGCCCCATGACACACGGCGGGAGGCTTTAACCTGAGTAGGGTCTCCATTATTATCTATTGGCTTATTCACTTAAGACTCATCTCTGTCTGTCTGTCTGTCTGTCTGTCTCTGCTATCTCCTGAATCTGCCTTCCTCTTCCTCCTCCTCATCCATAGTTAACATTAATTCTTCCTCAGACAAATTCTACTCATATTTCACCTTCTTCCACTGCCCCCTCCACTTCTCAACCCCCTCTCCAACCTCACCTCTCAACCCACTCCCTTCCATTTCTTAACCCTCTCCAGCTCACCTCTCCACCTCTCAAACCCACTCAACTGCACACCTCAGGCTCCCCTCTCTCACACATACACACACAGTTTCCTCACCACTTCTTCACACTTTATATCTCAGAACCTGACTAATCCCTCACCTCCTCCCCCTCACCACCGACCACATCCCCCCCCCTTCCCTTTTTCCCTCTACACCTCACCCCTTTATCACCTCCATCTTCTCTCCCTCCTACCTCTCACCAACAACGTCGACTCTCTCTCTCTCTCTCTCTCTCTCTCTCTCTCTCTCTCTCTCTCTCAACTGCAGTTTTCTTGTTCAGTAATTCCCTTTGCCTTGTCTCTCCCCATCCGGCTTATTCTCTTCGTAGGCAAAATACTCTGATGGAACAGAAGACTATTGTGGAAATACACACTCAATACACACACACACACTCACACACCTATTCACAAACATACATCCAAATATACATACATACATACATACATACATACATACAAAGGAAATCTATAAAACTTGGTGAAATACAGATATAAATATATACATAATACGGAAGGAAATCAAGAGAACGTGATGACCATAGAAAAGTGATAATAATAAAATAAAAAATAAAATAACAAGAAACGAAGAAGAATTAAATAGGAGAAAAAAATTACGAATAAAAATGTTCATAAAAATTGAAGAAAATATCTAAACGCGAAGTAATATAGATATGGAGAAAATATAGAAACGTGAAGGAAAACAAAAGAAGTGAACATGAAGAAAAGCAAAAGAAATGAAGAAAATATCAACAGGAATACGTCGTCTTTGGGTTGGATCCGAAATTAGATTTTCGATGGACAGAGAGAGAGAGAGAGAGAGAGAGAGAGAGAGAGAGAGAGTATGTGTGTGTGTGCATCTGATCCAATCAAACATCCAGGGTCGACGACATATTTTCTCACAACTTGGCCCAAACAATAGGTGATCTCTCTCTCTCTCTCAAAAATGTTCCCAAAACAGTATCAGGGCCACCGTGAACCACCTTATTCAACCCCCCCTTAAGAAACCACCGGACTGAGAACTTTTTTCCCACAATGTTACAATAACAGAAACTCCTCCTCCCGTCCTGCCAGGGTGATACGTGAAGGAGACAGGGTATCCTCCCCTGCCTGTGTATGGTAAATATCCTTCCCTTCTTGTCTCTATCCCTGGTAAATATCCTTCCCTTCTTGTCTCTAACCCTGATAAATATCCTAACCTAACCTAACCAAATTTTACTTTTGTCATGGTAATTCTGCGTCGCTTCATGGAAAAAAAAAAACGTGTTTATCTTCACAACAAATAGGAGTCTGTACCACATGTTGACCACTTTACGAAAGTTTGCAGAACATCATGGGTCTTGAAGATGTCAATAGCAGGGGCAATATTTACAAAAACACCTTGAATAATTTGCAATTCCCAGAAAGGACACCCTTCACGCGGAGAAACCATTTTGCGACTGACAAATTCCTATGCAAAATTAATGGAATGTAACCTTACCTTACCTTACCTTACCTTACCTTACCTAACCTTACCTTACCTAACCTTACCTTACCTAACCTAACCTAACCTGACCTAACGACATGACACCGAGTCTTCCGCTGATAAGTACTGTCTTAAGTGAAATAGACAAATGAAAAAAACTCGAAAAATATAAATTGCCGATGAAAACACAATAGAGTAATGTGTTGCTATTATTTTTCTCTATCACCTTATATACAGATCACTAAAGAGTTCCGTGGTTGGTCTATACTGAATTTTAACCGCCATGATTCTTACTCTGCCAAGTGACTCTCCCTCCCTGTCATCCATTCAATCAACCATCTCTCTCCCTATTATTTTGCTACATATTCATCCATTCATCCCTGCCTCTCAACCTACTAAACATTTTTTCCCTCCCTCCTCCCCCTTCTCCACACCCTGCCACACATCTTTCCCTCCTTCTACACCCTGCCACACATCATTCCCTCCCCTCCACACCCTGCCACACATCCCTCCCTCCCTCCAGACTCTGCCACACGCATATTCTCACATTTTCCAATACCCTCTAAAAATCCTGGTTCCCTGCCTATCCAGCTCTCTCTCTCACGACCCAAAGTGCCTGACCGACCCCTCGTGGGCAGGATTTTTGCCCTAAACTTCCTGTATGTGTGTGCGAGGGTGGGTGGGTAGGTGGGTAGGGGTTGGATGGGAAGGAAGGGGGTGGGAAGGGGGATGGGGTGGGGAAGGGGAGGAGGGGGAAGGAAGGGGTGGGAGGGGGGGTTTAAGTGGCCCCGATCGCTAGGATGGCCGAAACCAAAACTTTGCTCCCCCAGTAAATCCATCTCGGTACACTTATTTTTACCGACAGAAAGTGGGATCCAAATTACCTCTTTTTCCTTCACTTCCTCCTCCTAGCCATCCATCCATCCATCTCCTCCATCTCATACTTTTTCTGTAGCTTATCTGGTGTTAGCAGAGAGGGGCTGAATAAGGGAGGGAAGGGAGGCTGAGGAAAAAGCAAGAATGAGCGAGTGAGTGAGCGAGCAAGTGAGTGAGTGAGTGAGTGAGCGAGCAAGTGAGTGAGTGAGTGAGTGAGCGAGCGAGTGAGTGAGTGGGTCAGGGTCATGAGTCACAGTCGACGGAGCCTCACTAGGATGTGTGAGTCACAGTATTGTCAGTCCTACGGGTGTCGTATTACATTTCTTATGGGAAAGTCCTGCTACTCTCTCTCTCTCTCTCTCTCTCTCTCTTCATTTACTGTATATTGCGTAACACACACACACACACACACACACACACACACACACACACACACACACACACACACACACACACACACACACACACACACACACACACACGTTCCTTAGATAACATCTGATAAATGAGAACGAGAGACAGTCAGACAGAGAAAAAGTACTGACGTGGGAGAGAGAGAAAAAAGAACACCTGTGGGAGATGAAAGAAGAGATAAACCACAAATTAAGGAAGATAAAGACGGATTAAAAACTACAATAAAAAAGAAAAACGACGATATTATTAAAAAAAAGTTATATATACCCAGAGGAGATGAGCATCAAGGGGCGTGGAATGGAGCATAGTGGGGTGGAAGAGAAGGAAAGGGAAACCTCTTCTCCCCTCGTTCCCCTCCCTCTCTTTTGGGGCAAAAAACTGCCCCAGCCGTGCCCCAGCTATGCCCCAGCCCTGCCCTAGCCCCGCCCTCGAGGTCGTATACAAGTTTACCCACATGACCACCATATGTCACGACCTGTCACCCGGGGCTCCTGACTTGGTGCCATATGTGACGTTCTGGGCGCCTCTGCCTGCATCGCTCTTCTGGTATGGGGAGACGACGAGGGCGACGACGGAGGGGTTGACGGAGGGGAGGGGAGGGGGGGGTTGACGGAGGGGAGGGGCAGGAAGAACGTAGAATGGAATTGACGGAGGGAGGAACTGACGGGAGGAGTGGTCGAAGGATGGGGAGGTCGACGAGGGAGGGGCAGGTGGGGGTGTTTACGGGAGGATGGGTCGACGGGAAATGAGGTACGTGGAGTGAGGGATACAGGGGAGGAGAAAGGGAGGAGTGGATAACTGCGAATAAGGATAAAGGGAGAGGTAGACGAGAGTCGAGGGGAGGTGGAGGATAAGACATTGATAAGAATAAATGAAAAACAGAGGAGTTGCATCGCCGAGATAACCTTAACAGAGGCAAGACAAGTCTAAAGAACGGGTGAACAGCGGTAAGTGGAGGAAGACGGTGAGATAAATAGTGAATAAGGATAAAATAGTGAGAGGAGTAAGGAGGGGCGTGGAAGGTGAGCTCGAGGATAAGGGGGCAAGGGTGAGAAAGCTCGAGAGAGACAGGGAAGAGAGCCCCAGGGGTGAGAACTCGAGGGTGAGGGGGTGAAACACTTCCTGGGAAAAGGACAGAAAAATGCATGAACAAGGGAGAACAGAGGAAGTAATAAAAATCAGGGAGGTAATAAGAACGGACCATAAAGGCAGCAGTAAGGAAATAACACAATTTTCACCCTTTTTGGCTCTGCTTTACCCCAGTCAAAGTGTAATGGCTGGAAGACAAGGGTTCGCGTTCCCGACCAGCGGAGTCCTCGATCCTGGAGATCAATCTTCACCAGCGCGGAGAATCGCCTTCAGGAACCACGGGAGTCCTGCTTCCTCCTCCAGGACCATCTGATACATGAGCCTCTACATCCTCCAGAGCGAGGCTATAGGATCAATTTATTTGGAGATTAATCTCTCAGGTCAGAGCCGATTAATTCGCATTCACTCTGGGAGAATAAGATGGAAAATAAAAGGAGTTGGTAAATGGGTTGTGAGCCGGGTGAGTCTCAGCCCGCAATGATCCGTTTGTGTAAGTTTAAGGGACGCCTCCACACGCCCACCAACTTGGCATATACTGTACAACAACGTGTGAAGTAATGGTAAGTTAAGCAATTTAGGGAACAAGTATAAGTATATCGTCAAGACAGATGTAAGAACGATTTGGCGATATATTCACCAGAGGGAATGTTGGTAAGTTGGGTGACGGTGAAGGAGTGGAGAGAGCCATGAAGACATCTGGAACAAAAAAACCACGACGCTCAAGACAGATCATGCCAGCCATAACACCCCCCCCCCCAAGATTACTTCCACGAGTTACACAACTGTTGACAAGTACGAAATAAAACTATTCCCTCCAACACATTATACCCCCAACCATCATCTTCTCCACCACACCGCCCTTCTCCACCGCACCGCCCTTCTCCACCGCCACCCTTCTCCACCGCACCGCCCTTCTCCACCACACCGCCCTTCTCCACCGCACCGCCCTTCTCCACCGCACCGCCCTTCTCCACCGCACCGCCCTTCTCCACCGCACCCGCCCTTCCACCACACACCTTCTCCACCGCAATCGCCTTCTCCACCACACACCGCCCTTCCACCGCACCGGGCCCTTCTCCACTGCACCGCCCTTCTTCCACCACACCGCTCCTTTCCACCACACTGCCCCTTCTTCTCCACCACACCGCCCTTCTCCACCGCACTGCCTTCTCCACCGCACTGCCCTTCTCCACCACACTGCCCTTCCACCACTTCTCCACCACACACCGCCCTTCTCCACCACACCGCTTCTCACCACACCGCCTCTTCTCCACCACACCTGCCCTTCTCCACCACCACCGCTCCCCCTCTCCTCCACGCACCGCCCTTCTCCACCACACCGCCCTTCACACCTTCCCAGGCCACATTACCCCCTCCCTTCCTCCTAATCCTCAGCGGAGAAATCTTTTACGAATAAATGTGTAGAAATACAAATAAAAAAGACAGACAGTGAATAATAATATAAAATGTAACGCCAATAACGGCGTCTGGAGAAGACGTGGAGGCTGAAACGTGTGACAGTATGCATGGGGCGTCCCTCAGGTGTGACATGGGGGCGTCCCTCAGAAGGAGGTGTGACAGCATGCATGGGGCGTCCTGGTGTGAGCAGTATGTATGGGGCGTCCCTTAGGAGTGTGACAGTATGGGTAGAGGTCCTTAGGGTGTGACATGGGGCGTGGGGCGTCCTCAGGGTGTGACAGTATGTATGGGGGCGTCCCTCAGGGTGTGACAGTATGCATGGGGCGTCCCTCAGGGTGTGACAGTATGCATGGGGCGTCCTTAGGGTGTGACAGTATGCATATGTCCTCAGGGTGTGACAGTATGTATGGGGGCGTCCTCAGGGGTGTGACAGTATGCATGGGGCGTCCCTCAGGTGTGACAGTATGCATGGGGCGTCCCTTAGGGTGTGACAGTATGCATGGGGCGTCCCTTAGTGTGACAGTATGCACAAGGTCCCTCAGGGGCGTCCCTCAGGTATGTGTGACAGTATGCATGGGGCGTCCTCAGGGTGTGACAGTATGCATGGGGCGTCCCTTAGGGTGTGACAGTATGCATGGGGGCGTCCTCAGGGTGTGACATGGGGCGTCCTCAGGTGTGACACAGCATGGGCGTCCTCCCTAGGGTGTGACAGCATGCATGGGCGCGTCCTCAGGGTGTGACAGTATGCATGGGGCGTCCCTCAGGGTGTGACAGGCATGCATGGGGCGTCCTCAGGTGCATGGTGCATATGGGGGGCCCCTCAGGGGTGTGACAGCATGCCATGGGGCGTCCCTCAGGGTGTGACAGTATGCATGGGGCGTCCCTCAGGGGTGTGACAGTATGCATGGGGCGTCCTCAGGTGTGACAGTATGCATGGGGCGTCCCTCAGGGTGTGACAGTATGCATGGGGCGTCCTCAGGGTGTGACAGTATGGGGGGCGTCCTCAGGGTGTGACAGTATGCATGGGGCGTCCTCAGGGGTATGTGATAGTATGTATGACTTAACCAGGTGTGACAGTATGCATGTGACAGTATGCAGGCGTCCTCAGGGGTGTCAGTATGCATGGGGCGTCCTGTGACAGTATGCATGGGGCGTCCCTCAGGGTGTGACAGGCATGTATGGGGCGTCCCTCAGGTGTGACAGTATGCATGGGGCGTCCTCAGGGTGTGACAGTATGCATGGGGCGTCCTCAGGGTGACAGTATGTATGGGGGCGTCCCTCAGGGTGTGACAGTATGCATGGGGCGTCCTCAGGTGTGACAGTATGCATGGGGCGTCCGTCCTCAGGGTACAGTATGCATGGGGCGGGGCGTGGGGTGTGACAGTATGCATGGGGCGTCCTCAGGGTGTGACAGTATGCATGGGGCGTCCTCAGGTGTGGTGTGGGGCGAGCAGTATGCATGACAGGCATGGGGCGTCCTCAGGGTGTGACAGTATGTGACAGCATGGGGCGTCCCTCAGGGTGTGACAGTATGCATGGGCGTCCCTCAGGTGTGACAGTATGCATGGGCGTCCTCAGGGTGTGACAGTATGCATGGGGCGTCCCTCAGGGTGTGACAGTATGCATGGGGGCGTCCCTCAGGTGTGACAGTATGCATGGGGCGTCCCTCAGGGTGACAGTATGCATGGGGCGTCCTCATGGGGGGGTCCTCAGGGTGTGACAGTATGCATGGGGCGTCCCTCAGGGTGTGACAGTATGCATGGGGCGTCCTCAGGGTGTATACAGTATGCATGGGGCCCTCAGGGTGTGTCAGTATGTGGGTGTCCACTAGGGTGACAGTATGCATGGGTATTAGGGCGTCCTCAGGGTGTGACAGTATGTATGGGGGCGTCCCTCAGGTGACAGTATGTGTGGGGGGTGTCCCTCAGGGTGTGACAGTATATGTGGGGCGTCCCTCAGGGTGTGACAGTATGTATGGGGCGTCCCTCAGGGTGTTACAGCACGTGTGGGTGTCCCTCGGGATGTGACAAAGCGTCCAGCCGTTCCTCTGAGGTCCAAATATGGGTTCTGGCCGCACATTTGGCTCAGTTTTGTGGTGCGTGGCTGGGGATGAACGGCCGGGGAGGTGGAAGACGGTCCTTAAATTACTTTACGGGTCATTTGGTGGGAGTGAATGTGGTGGTGGTGGTGGTGGCGGTGGCGCTCAACCTGGGGGCTGCATTATTGTGGTAATCTGCGCAACAACCCGAGGGTAAACTTTTTTTTTTTTTTTTTTTTTGCTCTCGCGATTTATTTAGTAGGATCTTTCCCTTTTAGCGATATTGGCTCGGCTACTGAAGCGGAATTCCCCGTAACAAGCGATGCCGTTTAATCTGTCAACTAATTCTGGATGTGGCCGTGAGTTATTCTAACGGCTATGGAACAGCAGACCCTTTCTTAGCGCGCACCTCACACTGCTATGGGTCGCTACGAGGACTGCAGCCATTCTTACCACCCAGTGTCATTTTCTTAAGACCTTCTGTTGTAGGTGACGTCATCATTATTCTATGATGGTGGCGTAGATACATTCTATTATAATGACATATGTACCGATTTTCGTGACGTCAGTACCATTCTGATGCCGTGACGTCTATAACATACTACAGTGGTGACGTCAGAACATGGATTTCGAGAGAGGGGTAAAAATAAAGAGCAACATAATCGTGTGTTTCGTAATGAAGTCGTATTAGTTCACAATAGGACCAAATTTTTACAAAGCCGTTTTCATTTATGAAGTTGGATTAACAAGATTACTGTTTTTACCTTCTTTTTTTCCCCGGTTAACTTAATTATGGCCGAGGGCTTTGAGTAGGCATTTCGTTTGAATAACAACAAAAGAATAACAACAAAAATAACCCAAATAATAATACTAATAATAAAAACAACGTCTGCTAGTGCCAACATACTCCAGTCATCAAAGTTGAGTTGTAAAAAGCACAGAGTGAGCGAGCGGTGATGTGTGCCCTTACAGCAGTGAGGAGAGGGATTACCTATGTCGCAGTATTACGTAAAGATCTTAATCGGATTAGATGTGGCGAGATATATCAGCTTTATTGGATAAATTATGCTAGAGACACGTCACTTCTGTGTGTGTGTGTGTTAAAGCGGTAGTCTCACTTATGACACTTTACACCACAAAAAAAAAAGTCATTATTTATTTCCCAACGTCAACCAGTGTAGTTACTCATTATTAATTGACCTGTCATACTGAGAGGCTCGAGTGATGAGGAAAAATAATAACAATAACAAACAACAGTAATAATAATAATGACCAACACACACACACACACACACACACACACACACACACACACACACACACACACACACACACACACACACACACACACACACACACACACACCTCAAAAAACGCAATACTTGGCCCCAACAAACACAGTACCTTCACCAACAAAAGTGTGAAGCAATTAGCAACAGGCAATCCTTCTTCTCTGCTTCCCACCCTCACCCACCATCCACACAACCTGTCCACCCTCACTACAACCACTAATTTGTTGTTTCCCTTTCTGTGTTTTGTCTCTTACCTTAATGATTGGATGTTGCACAGGACAGGTGTGGCCACGGCTCTTCACACACACACACACACACACACACACACACACACACACACACACACACACACACACACACACACACACACACACACACACACACACACACACACACACACACACACACACACACACACACACACACACACACACACACACACACACACACACACACACACACACACACACACACACACACACACACACACACACACACACACACACACACACACACACACACACACACACACACACACACACACACACACACACACACACACACACACACACACACACACACACACACACACACACACACACACACACACACACACACACACACACACACACACACACACACACACACACACACACACACACACACACACACACACACACACACACACACACACACACACACACACACACACACACACACACACACACACACACACACACACACACACACACACACACACACACACACACACACACACACACACACACACACACACACACACACACACACACACACACACACACACACACACACACACACACACACACACACACACACACACACACACACACACACACACACACACACACACACACACACACACACACACACACAAGGGAGGGATGTGTGACCTCTAGGTCCTATACGATGTCAATAATATATCGACTAAGTTATGATGGGAGGGAGGTGTTGCCCCCTGGAACCACCACAGAAAGGTCCGGCCCCAGAGACGCAGACCCCCACCAAGAAGTTTATAACCTACCCGTCGAGGTGACGTGTAGGCCCCTAATTGACATGTGTAGGCCCCTAAGACACTTGTGGGCCCCTAGAGAGACACGTGTGAGCCCCAGAGACACACATGTAGGCCCCACAGACCACGTGTGAGGCCCTAGAGACACACGTGTAGGCCCCCAGGGAGTGTAGGCCATTAGAAACACACGTGTGGGCCCTAGAGAACACACGTATAGGCATTTGAGACACACTATGAGCCCTAGAGAACACACGTATGGCCCCTAGAGACACATGTAGGCCCCTGAGACACACGTGACCCTAGAGACACACGTAGGCAGCCCCTACAGACACATGTAGGCCCCCAGAGACCTAAAACCATAAAAACTTGAACCCTCGAAGGCCTCCACCAGATATCATTATGGATGGCCACCGCAGCTGCCTGAAGAACCAAAAAACCTCAGCCTTGTGGTCAACTGTCAACACCAAAAGTTCGTGGTCGTCATGTGAACCCTGTTGACGCCATTCTCCACTGTGTTATTCTATCCCTTCATTTAATAAACCACATGGACCCTTCTACATATTGTGTGTGTGTGTGTGTGTGTGTGTGTGTGTGTGTGTGTGTGTTTGGTGTTGTATTAAAATCAATATTATCTTCATTTTAACAATAATTATTTTTTCACAAGACCATCGTTATTATCAACAGTATCACTAGTATTACTCCCCGCCTCTGCTATGGACAGTGTTACATTACGACAGTGTGTTACAAGCCTTCACCAGGAACACTACAAAACTCTCCCCGGGGAACAGTTAGTGAGACACTTGTACCGACTGACTGACAGCTCACAGGAACACCCACATCACAACACTGATACAATAAACATGTTAATATAAATTATATAAATTCTGATGATAAAAACTAAGGCATCATTTGTCTCCCTCACTGAATCTGATGCAGTATTTATTCTGACACATCGTACTTTATGTATTTACTCTGATAAATATTGATACGTAAACTTCACTACTGATAGAACGCTCTACCACCGTACAGGACATAAACTGAAACTATCCAGACATAATATAACTAGTTTACTTTACTAAATATTTGTATAATATAACCTGGGATACTGTCTTCCTCAGTATCGTTAACCACCATTAACATTTTAATTATAATATAAAAATAAATTAAACCTGTAATTTATTGGGTTTTTTAATATCAATCGACAACAAACACTTGCCTGAATACCATTAAAGTGATTACCCACCTAACCTAACCTAACCTAACCTAACCTAACCTAACCTAACCTAACCAACCCTTACCTGAGATTATCTATTTTCATCACACCTGTACAGTATAAATACACATGACACGTAAACACCTTTGTTTTTCTTTAATATAAATAATTCGATTACACTGAGTTCCATTTTAGATCCACCTCACTCGGGAGTTACAGCGGTAATTTGTGTTGGGAGCGGTAATTTGCTGGTTCATTACTAGTTTGTAATCTACGAGGGATTACCCGATAATTAGCTTACACCGAAATTGGTGATTAGAGACAATTTGGGTTGGGATTCGTTGTTCTGGTCAAGTGTTTGCCATTGTTATAAAATATTTACCGTAATTTTTTTCTGTGTGTGTGGAATGCAAAGGAAAACATTAGAAACTTACAACAACTTTTCTAACTAATACTCATGTTAAAATACCCTCACAAAACACGCCCTTAAGCGCTCATTTACGTCTTCAGTCACGCGGGAGTGTTAATCGTGTGAGCCTTAAGTGAATCTCGACCCAGGAATAATATGACCAATAACTGATTTTACACATTCAGGACGTCTCTCAAATGGACCACGTTTGGGTATTTATGTCTCGCCACCTCCTGCACCTCCTCCATACAACTAGGCAGCGGCTTACGTGTATACAGTCCCCTTAAAAAGTCTGCAGGAAGAAGACGGATGTTAATATTTGAAGTGCCAGAACCTTATGGGTGCCACAATCAGGGCCATTCCTATACTATACATCCCCCATAGTACCTACTCCTAAACTGCCAGAGTCCTTATGGTTAGGTTAGGTTGAGTCTTGATGGGGGAATATATCACCTTAAGATAATTTTTTTTTTAGCTGAAGTGAGACACCCAATTGTCTTGTTATACTTCCAGATATGAGGGAAATTTAACGAACGATCCTACGAGATTCTTGGTCGAGTCCTCCGAAAGATACGAGATTCTGGAGTCTCTAGAGATACGAGATTCGTGGCCAAGTACTCTGAGAGATGCAGATTCTTGGTCAAGTCCTCCGAGAGATACGAGATTCTTGGCCGAGTCCTCCGAGAG
The DNA here is from genome assembly GCF_018991925.1 of Homarus americanus. Taxonomy (NCBI): domain Eukaryota; kingdom Metazoa; phylum Arthropoda; class Malacostraca; order Decapoda; family Nephropidae; genus Homarus; species Homarus americanus. The sequence goes on along the minus strand of NW_024722804.1, from coordinate 788,147 downwards.
ATACGAGATTCTTGGTCGAGTCCTCCGAGAATTCTTGGCGGTCCTGAGATACAGATTCTTGGCCGAGTCCTCCGAGAGTTGAGATTCTTGGCCGAGTCCTCCGAGTTACGAGATTCTTAGATACGTGCATTCATGTCCTTAAATATCTCCTCTAGGCTTTGGAGAGAACGCTGTAGGAGACAGTCTCGGGCCAGTCGTCATGAGTGTCTCTCTGACACGTCTGACACGCACTCACCTGCGCTAAACCAACTTCAACAGCCACTTTACTTCTGTTTCTTTTCTGCACGATGGAGGAGAGAGTGTGTGTGTGTGTGTGTGTGTGTGTGTGTGTGTGTGTGTTTAGACGTTTTGTAAGGCTTTTGAATCATCTTTAATTATTTTGGCCGAACGAAATAAGATTTAGCACAGTTCCTGTACACACACACACACACACACACACACACACACACACACACACACACACACACACACACACACACACACACACACACACCACTGTGTCAAAGGCTGTGTTAGGTTTGTTATCAAGAGCTGTAGTGAAAGGTCTTGAATGGAGTTTATCTGAAGGAGCTAAAGCATAATAAAATTTTATGATGGTATTATCAATATGGTCTACCTGGTGAGAGAGAGCATCAAAACCTAAAACTTATAAAAAATACTTTAAAAATACACACAAACTCACCTACTTCCACCCACTTCCCCCACACACTCCCTCTCTCCTCCTCCCACATCCACTTCCCTCTCTCCCTCTCTAAATCACTATCATCAGCTTAGCCTCTCTAAAATCCACGATAGATTTAAACGCTAATTAGGTTAACAAATTTTTAGCCGTGTCGCATACAGGTAGTAACGTGACCCAGCACCTAATTAAAGAGATAAAACACACCAATAATCTATTTACATCCAATCAGCTGTTTTTTGTTTTCATTCGGGGAGGTCGGGGAGGTGGGGTGGGTGGGAGGGTGGGTGAGTGAGGAGGAAAGGTGGGAATGAGGGGGAAGGGAATAGAGGTTGAGGAGGGAGGGGTTGATGGAGGAGGAGTGTTAAGGGCCGGAACAAGTGGGTTAATAGTTTTTACTCAGTGTCTGTTGAGGAGGAAAATATTTACACGTTTTCTTTAATACACTGACGTATAGATTCACCAGCGTGGAGTTTATTTATACTCCTCTCTCTCTTTATTAGTGTATGTATGTATGGATGTATGTATGTATGTATGTATGTATGTATTTATGTATGTATTTATGTATGTATGTATGTGTGTGGTGTCATGGTTAGCATTCTCGCCCCGTAATCCCCGGCCAGGGTGAAACTATGGGCAAGTTTCTTTACGCCATTTGCCTCCGTCTACCCAGCAGAAATCGGGGACCTGGATGTTAATCAATTTGCGGATCGTGTTCCGGGGTAAAGGTTAGCCAGTGCAGTTGGCGAGTTGTCCGGTCTTCTCGGACACTGGGTTATGCAACTCGTTAACTTAGGGTGTGGTTGTTGTGTTGGTGACAGCTTCTACACGCCTAGGTGGCCCTTGGGCTTCCATTATTATTATCATGTATGTATGTATGTATGTATGTATGTATGTATGTATGTATGTATGTATGTGTGTGTGTGTGTAGAACCAGACTCATCTCATATATCATGCCTCCATTAGACAGGATAATCCTGGGAAATGGAGAGCCGATAATGGTTAGCATGAGAGAGAGAGAGAGAGAGATGCAAGAACAAATAAAAAAATGGTAAAGGAGAGATTCACGAGTTTCAGAGCTTAACGTTACAAGTAAAGACAGGGGAGGGGAGGGAGGGAGGGGGGAGGGAGGGAGGGAGGAGGGAGGGAGGAGGTGGGAACTGGCAACATACGAAAAGAGAAAAGAAAAATAAACAGTAAGAAAAAATAAAACGCAATCAAGAGCTTAAAAAGTAAATGACCCACAGAGTTAAGACAAAAATTTAATGGTCATGAAAATTAAATAAAGTCGAAGAGGAGGATAAAGTAAGGGAGTGGAAAGGTTAAATTGAGGGGGGAGGAAGGAGAGGGAAAAAGGAGAAAGATTAGTAAAAGGAGGGAGGGGAGGGAGGCAGGGGAGGAAAAATAGAGGAGTAAGGGAGAGAGCAAAAGGAAGGGGGAGAGGAAAAAAGAGGAGGAAGGGACAGAGAGAAGGAAGAGGTGAGAAAATATGATAAAAAGGGAGGAAGTGGGAGGAGTAAAAAGGAGGGAAGAGGGGAGAGGATAGAGAAAGGAAGGAAGAAAAAAATGGAAAGGCAACGGGAAGAAAAATAAATAAAGGGAGAGTGAGAAATGAAAAGAAAGGAGAGAATGAGAAAAACAGAGAAATACAAAAATAAGTAAGATGGTAAATGGAAGAGAGGAAGATAAAAAAACAAGAAAATAGGAAGACGTGGATAGGAAGCGTAGGAAGGTGGGAGAGGAGGGAAAGAGAAGAGAAAATGGAATGAGAGAGAGAGAAGGAAAGGAAGATGAGGAGGAGTAGTAAATTAGGAAGGAACCAGTCTTGTTTAACGACCTAAGTTTAACCTGCAGTTGAATGATGGAGGGAAAGAGGGAAGGAAGGAGGAGGAAGGAAGAAAGAGGAAGGAAGGAGGGAGGAGGTAGTCAAGGCCTTTAGTCTACATATACGTAGGTGAAGGAAGGTAAGAGAGAGGGAAGGGAGATAGACGGAGAATAATGAGATAACGGGGAAGAAAAGAGGTTAGAAGATAGAAGGGAAGGAGCAAAGAATGTTAAGGAGATGGAAGGAAGGAAGGAAGGAAGGAAGGAAGGAAGGAAGAAGGAAGGAAGGAGGAGGGAGGGAGGGGAGGGAGGAGGGAGGAGGGGAGGGAGGGAGGGAGGGAGGGGCCATTGGCTTGAAATCAGCGCAAGTCGAGGCTGGGTGACCTGGAGAGCCTTAACTGTGCCGGACCATCTGGTGGCCAGGTTCTTGGTGACGTAACACTTCCCTGACCTGTGACCCTCCCCTATCTCCTCCTTGGTGAACCCCCACCCCTTCTTCTCTCTCTCTCTCCAGTTACGTAACCCACCCCTCCCCCAGTATCTCTCCTCTCTCTAGTGTTTTTAAGCTTCGTCTGGCACAGGACGTAACGGGATGCTCAATAAACTAGCCCCCGCGCTTGCTTTATGGGGTGGAGTTGTTTCTGAAACCGATTCTTTCTCTCGTGAGGCAAATCCTGACCCCCTCCCCTGGTGATACAACTCCCTGCCAATCCCTAACCTCTTCCTCCTATATTTCTCTCCCTTGCCTATTCATCTTTCTCTCTCTGTTTTCATCTGATTATTTTATATATTATTCCTTTTATCTCTCCTTACCATACTCCATGTTCACTCTCTTCCTATTCTCTCACCCCACCCCTCTTCCTCCACCCTCACTCTCTCTCTCTCTTTGAGGAATACCAGGAGGTTATCACTCAACCGTCTCATGTTTCAAGTCAAAGACAAACTGGCCCCTAATCTGTACGGGTTCATGCCCGGGCGTAGCACACAGACATGCTTTGCAGAATATCTTGTTCACTCAAAAGATAAGACACAAACAGCCTTCATAGACCTTAAATCAGCCTTTGATGTAGCTAATAGACATTATACTTGAGCAACTAGCTAATTTGGGCATCCAAGGTAACCTCCTGCCATGGATAAAGGGTTATCTGTCCAACAGGTATGCCAGTGTTCTGTTTAAGGGAGTTAAAAGTGCCAGAATGAGATCATTTGAGCTTGGCACGCTCACGGAGGAGTTTAAGTCCTATGCTCTTTATTATACTGATGCACGCTTATTGCTCACATTCGAGTTCAGCCAAACGAGGCTGTAATATGCTATGCTGATGGTATCTGCATTATGACACAGACCAAGCTCAGGCCCAAGTCTTGCTGGATGTATTTGCTCGGAGGGCTGTGGAATGTGGTCTCATAATGTTTTTTTTTTTTTTTTTTTTTTTTTGGGCACTCCCACATCCTTGTGTAAGGTGAAGGCAGAAGCGTTTACAGAGCCCAACAGGGAAGCATGCTAAGTTCATGCTTGCCTTTATGTCTCATGAGTTAAGGGCGTAGAAGCCTGAAGAGTCAAGGGCGTAGATGCCTGAAGAGTCAGTGGTTTATGTCATCAAGTTATTGGAAGCTCCAACAACTTGTCCCTGAATACGAATTCGCAACTTTCGACTTACAACAGGTACCTACTTTACTGCTAGGTGAACAGGGACTAATGGGGGCTAGGAAGTAAGTCCAATAATATCTGTTGACAAGACGAGGGTCCTCAATCCTCGTCCTGCTCACCCTCTGCCTCTTGACTTTAACATTAACAGCATGCCCTTGGAACTATGAAGCTCTTATAAATATCTCGGAATTTGTCGGCAACCTTCGTGCCAAACTAATGCAGTGCATTAAACCCCTCAGAACCCTTGTTGGCAAGGGCTATGGAATTAACATCACCTATGCTCGGATTTCTATCTTCACTTCATTTGTTCTGTAGTTGACTATCATGCTCTCCGTCTTGTGACTATTCCGCCTAAACAACTCAACAGCCTTGAGGTAGTGCAAAATGAAGCCATGCCCATCATTCTAGGATGCCCAAAATCAACCAGAATTGTAAACATGAGGAAAGAGCTCGGACTGCCCTCCCTATCTGAGAGGATAGCTCTACTTAATACCATGTTTTGTGTCAAAGTTTTGAAGAACAATGGTCCCCAAACTGGCAGTTGTAGCATTAGTAAATATGACAAATTTTGTGACGAGAGGTACCGGTATGGCCAGCATAAGGACAGAACCAGACAATGTGATGTAGTCGTGGCCAGAATTAGGCTAAGATACAGACACATCTGGCAAGTTAGTAACGCTGTACCCATACCGGAACATTCAGCATGTAAACTTTGTGATAAACCTTTAAAGCATACACTTGAACACTATATTATTGAATGTGACACTGTCAAAGACTTGAGGCCACCTGGCTTACTGTATCATGAACTTTGTAATTACTACACTGAATCGGGGGTGCTTGAGGACATTCTTGCTGTTTATCCCAAATTTCTAGCCCACACTGATTAATCTTCAATTAGAATATGATGTCCAATGTATATGAACCTCTGTCCTGCGTGGCAGTGAACAGTGACATCACCCACATGAATCTGACCTATATATACTGTTAATGAATATGACGTATTTCTTTGTGTAAGAACCTCTGTCCTGCATGGCAGTGAACAGTGACATCACCCACATGAATCTGGCCTATATATACTGTTAATGAATATGATGTCTTTCTTTGTGTATGAACCTCTGTCCTGCGTGGCAGTGAGAAGTGATACCACCCTCAGTGTCAAGACGTGACTGAATTACTCAGAATAGGCAAACTGTACTACAAGCTTTGCCAATAAATTTGTTAAACTAATCTCTCTCTTTTCCTTTCTTCCCTCACGCCTCACTACTCACTTCCCTCTCATTCTCTTTCTCCCCTTCACCACCATCTCTCTTCCTTCCCCTCACCATCACCCTTCCTCCCTCCCCCACCCCATCTCTTTCCTCCCCTCACTACTACGCTTTCCTCCCTTCCTCCCGTCTACTCTTCTTCCTCCCTCCACTGGCTTCTCCCTCACCCCACCTATCTCTCATTCCTCCCATCACCACACCAACCACTCTTTCCTTCCTCCCTCGACACCATTTCCTAAACTACCCACGAGCATTAACCCAAGAATTGCTTTTCCACGGGGCAGTTCACCGTTAACTCCACCCATTGCTAGTTCTTCCTCCGATCACTTGTCATAAAAATCGTCTGAGGAGGAGGAAAGGAGGTAGGAGGAGGTAGGGGAGGGGGGGTAGGAGGAAGAGAGAAAGGAAAGAGGGGGGAGGGAGAGAGGAAGGAGGTAGGAGGAGGTAAGAGGTAGAGAGAAGGGAAGGAGGTGGGAGAGGAAGAGATGATGGCACGGGGAGGGAAAGAGGGAGGAGGAAAAGAGGAGGCAAGAAAGGAAAAATAAGTCAGGAAGAAGGGAAAGAAAGAGGAGGAAGATGGTACGGAGGAGAGAAAGAAGAAGAAAAACAGGAGCAAGAAGGAAGAAAGGAGGTGGAGGAAAGGCAGGAGAAGGGAAGGAACGAGGTGGAAGAGAGAAAAGAGGAGGAAAGATGGATTAAGGAAGGAGATGAGAGAGAGAGAGAGAGAGAGAGAGAGAGAGGGTGGAGAGAGAGGAGGAAAGAAGGAGAGAGAGAGAGAGAGAGAGAGAGAGAGAGAGAATGTCAAACAAATCCTTTCAGCGTCACACGTCGCCCGGAGGAAGTTGACAAAGTTGCAGAATTCACGTCGGCGACTCTCCTTTCCCGACAGTTTCCTCTACGACTTTCCTGACACCCTGACCGACAACTGTGCCGATAAATTTCATGACAACTTACCGACATCTTTTCTTGAATACTACCGACACCTCCCCCCACCGACAAATCACCGACACCTTCCCCAATCACTCCCGACAACTAACCGACACCCTTCCCGAAACGTTTCCCCGACCATTTACCGACAATTTACCCCCAACATCTCCCGACAAGTTTTCGCCACAAAATACGACTCCGGCGTCACTCGTCAACTTGCCCACACAGATAATGGCCACAACAGCTGTTTCTTCACACACACACACACACACACAAGCCCTAATCCCCCTAACGGACTCATTCTCCACATAACCTAACCTAACCAGTGGAATTTTGAGGGCACGGATTGGGGATTCTGAGGACCTAACTCAACTAAACCATTAGGATTGGGGCCTAGTCCTAATGGGTCCTATTCCTTCTGATTAGGGTCCAATCCAAACAAGCCCCAACTCCACCAGGAATGAGACAACTCCCAATCCTCATAGTTAACTAGTTAACTTGGGGCCTATTGGGACCGGGGGCCAATTAATCTCCAATCCATAGTAGGCAGACAAAGACTCCCACACTACATGATAGCTGTGACATTTAACCTCCAAACAGACACAGAAACTCGGGACTAAAGTAACAAAAATATCTTCCCAGAATATCAAATAAACTAATTTTTTTTTACATCCACTCATTCCTCCGCTGACATTTAGGGAGAAAATAAAATCTGTCCACAGAGAGAGAGAGAGAGAGAGAGAGAGAGAGAGAGAGAGAGAGAGAGAGAGAGAGAGGGGGGGGGGAGAGAGGGGAGCTTAATACAATATTCAAAGCTCTTGAAATATTTCGGACTTAGTACAACATCTGAAGTTTGTTTCATAAATTTTTGTAAACAAATCGAGAACGCAAAAGTTGGATAAGAAATGTAAGGTAAATAAATAAATAAATAAATAAATACATCATTTATTCACCCCATCGCTGTCAATATTACACGCACACGCGCGCGCACACACACACACACACACACACACACACACACACACACACACACGAGAGGAAGAAACAGCATTTAGTAGCAGTAAAAGAGAAAACAACTTTACACGTATCTTAAAAAAAAAAGGCTTCAAATATTTCTTGAAAAAAAGTTACTTCAAACAAGAATAAACATTTAGCTGTGGAATTTCTCGGGATAACTGAAGGAAAAGTTCTCAACAAGAAGGAACAGAAAATACAACACTTACTGACATACTAAAGAGATACACTTCATAAATAAATTCAGAGAGCGTTAACAGTGACTCAAAAAGCCATTTATATAGAAAAAAGATAGCCATTGCACGCTCAAAAAGCCATTACCTGAATAAAAAATAGAATACACGCTCAAAAAATCTTTATTACAGAAACTGAAAAAAATAAATAGATACTGTAACAAGGAAAACAAAAAGATCCTTCAAATTTCATTAGGTAAACTGAAGGACTTTTCAATATTTCATTAAAATTCCTCTACGCAAAACGAACGAACGAAAGAGAGAGAGAGAGAGAGAGAGAGAGAGAGAGAGAGAGAGACTGAATCGTACGTTATAAAAGGAATCTCTCTCACAGGGAAGAGCCTTAATCTAACTTTAAAATTTTCTTTCATAAATTGGTGAGAAAGGTTGTGCAGCCGGAGTGAGTGAGCGGCCACCTTGGACCACCAGGTGGCTCGGAGGGGAGGGAGGGAGGGAAAAGGGGGGGGTATAGGGACAAAGAGAGATAGGAAGGGATAAAGGAGAAAGGAACAGAAAGAGAAAGGGAAGTTAGAGGGAGAAGAAATAGAAAGAGGAAGGAAGTGAACGGATGAGGGAGGAGAGAGAGAGAGAGAGAAAGGGCGAAGCTAAAGGCTGACTTTCACTAATGCCAAACTTCACAACAACCCGGAGTTCCATTTAACAAACTGAAAAGCGTTTTATCCATCGCTTCCGGCGAGGAAAATGACATGCGTTCATGGAGGGGGGAGGGGTGGAGGGGTGGAGGGGTATGGGGGAGGGACGGGATAAATTCATAATCTGGAGTGGTGTCGAAAGTTGTCTGGGACCCTCCTTTCATTCCTCTTATCCCTCCTCCCTCTTGTCCCCTTCCCCTTCCTCTTGTCCCCCCTTCCCTTCCTCTAGTCCCCCCCTTCCCCTTCCCCCTTGTCCCCTTCCTTTCCTCTTGCCCCCTTCCATTCCTCTTGTCCCCCTTCCCTTCCTCTTGTCCCCTTCCCTTCCTCTTGTCCCCTTCCTTTCTCTTGTCCCCTTCCCTTCCTCTTGTCCCCTTCCTTTCTCTTGTCCCCTTCCATTCCCTTCCTCAACCCCTACCCTTCCTATTTTCTGTCCCTATTCCTGAGCTTCTCCCCTGCCCATCAAGGTCAAGGAGGAAGGAGACGACGCAGGAGGGAAGAAGGAAGAGGGAAGGAGGGAAGGAGGAGGGAGGGAGGAGGGAGGGGGGTACTGGTAAGGGAGGCTCAGATGCCAGTTGTTACTTCCTTAACGAGGTTGAATAGTGATGGATGGCTTCAATTTTAATGAGTGTTGTCACTGGGGTGGAACAGCTGTTATGGAGCCGTCAAGTGTCGCGGCCTCTGTCACAAGTTACCGCGTCATCCTCTACCCTTGCTGTAATCCTTCTCTGTGCTGCGATTTCTGTACCTATTCTGTGATTTCTGTACCTCTGCTGTGATTTCTGTACCTGTGCTGCGATTTCTGTACCTCAGCTGTGAATTCTGTACCTCTGCTGTGATTTCTGTACCTGTGCTGTGATTCCTGTACCTCGGCTATGATTTCTGTACCTCGGCTGTGATTTCCGTACCTATGCTGTGATTTCTGTACCTATGCTGTGATTTCTGTACCTGTGCTGTGATTCCTTTACTTGCAGTGTAATTCCTGTACCTACATTGTGATTTATTTATACCTTACCTGTACAGCGTGGTTGCTATACCTGTATCCTAATTCAGACACTTAATTGAATCCCTATACCCGTGATTTATATACTATTAGCAATGCCTCTACCTGTACTCTTATTCATAGTTCAAACATCTCTACCTGTACATAAATAATGATCCGATATTAAGGCAAAGATAAACAAACGTAGATTCTTCAGTTGCCTACCAAACATCACAAAAATAAATATAGAATATCATAAATGTAAAAGGAGAGGAGAGAGAAAACAGAGAGAATAAATATGAGGAGAAACTATAGTAAAATCGAAGTACCTATCGTATTTTATGTAATGAAGAACAGTCACGAAACCCCAGAAGTCAAGGCCGTTCACTTTCAACCACAGGTGACCACGAGTCTTAATTATCTCAGGTAACGGCGATGCTCCTCAATACCTTAAGGCGTATATCTCAAATATATTCAGTGGAGCATATGTTATCTACGCCCCTAGGAGCATAAGTATCCTACACCCCCGGGAGCACATGTATCCTAAACCCCTAGTAACACGTGTACCAAAATGCTCCACCTTTAGTTCCAGGAAGACTATATGTATCACGACCGCCCTTCACCGCCCCAACAACCAGGTCTTCAAATATTAACACAATCGGTCTACTGATTCCTGAGGTCTTTAACAAGCTGCCTCAGACAAATGGTTGGTCAACACAGGCTTATAAAGGAAGTGTGTGGGAGGAAAATGAGGGTTGACTAATAGCTGTGTGTGTGTGTGTGTGTGTGTGTGTGTGTGTGTGTGGAGAGAGAGGAAGGAAGTAAGAAAGAAAAGTAGATGAAAGAGACAGACAGACAGACACAGACAGATCCCCCCACCCCACACTAACACCGTCTGGCATCGATGTCCATCACAAAACCCTAAAAGAAAAAGAAAAAAACATCAAACCTTCACCACCTGGACCAAGACACGAAACCTCCGGGACACCATCTAGACACACCTGCACCCGATACCATAAACCTCGGCTAATTTACCTCTTAAAAAAAACAACTCACGTAGTTTCCTATTCACAATCGTTTACTACCTCATTATCATCACTAAACACTGAATTACACGTCCGGGCTTTTTTTTTTTTATTTACACAGATGAGTTTTGTTTTACTGGTATTTTTGACGATATTTCCATGGTTTAATTGATCTCGTGGTGTGTGTGTGTGTGTGTGTGTGTATGTGTGTGTGTGTGTGTGTGTGTGTGTGTGTGTGTGTGTGTGTGTGTGTGTGTGTGTGTGTGTTCTTACGTCTAGGAGTATTGGGAAAATTTGATGTACAGCTTTTGAGGATCTATATGGCAACACAGCATGGAGATGGCACAGAGCGTGATGATAAAACTGTGAAGATGACAACAGAGCGTGAAGATGTATAAGGGGAACGTGCGGGAGAGGCCTTCGTCACTGTTACTAGGTGGAACGTGATAAGAGAGCTGCACCAGGCTTCACGTTACTGCTCTCTCTCACACACGCTGTCCCCCGTATGTCTTCCCTAATACCTCCACCTCACCACAAAAATCCACTTTAAAATTAAGCTCGGATCGAAAAGCACTCCAAACAGCCATAACTTTGACAAACGACACTCAAAACACGTATCCCCGAACAGCCCCGCGGGAGGTATAAGAGCTGTAAAAAAATATAAACTCATAAACCGGCGTGATGTCAACGGGGCAATAAGCGAAACAATAATATAAACAAACTATAAACGACCGGATCCCGTGAGAGGGGAGAAGAGGGAAGAGAATCCGATCCCAATGGGCTGTGAGAACGACGCCAGGACGCTAGTTGAGAGTGACTTCAATACTTCTCAAATTACCAAATTACCTTGCCAGGATTGGTTCTTTTCATGCTCTACGTTCTCTATTACTGCAGCGAGGAGCCGTGGCCGCTGAACAAAATCTGAGATATAAGATTCCATTAGAACTAGAGGACTAAAGGGGAGGGGGGGCGGGGAGGAGGACAAGGAGACGACGGGATCTTGAGAGGGGAGGGGAGGATGAGGGGGGAGGGAGGGGATGGAAGAAGGGGAGGGGAGGGAGGGGTCGAGGCGTCACGCCCAAAAACTGAATAATACCGACGTACCGATGCTCACTTTTTTTTAGCTATTATTAATGTTTACTTATTATTTAATATATTTTTTATCTTGTGTTTTTTAGTAAAATGGTTCAAGTAAGAAAGATTATCCAGCCATAATATTAATAAAGGCGATATAATTATTACCATTATTATCACATATTTCCTTATTATTAAATTTATTACTACCACTGTATTAATATTGCCACCATTATTATTATTATTGAGCCAGTCTGTAAGATATTAGCCAGGTGGAGGTTATATATACCTGGACACAGAGAAACACACAAACACAGATACGGGTTCATTAGCATACACAAACGCACATCTACACACAAACAAACACATGTGTGGAAGCCCAGAGAGTAATACACACTTAGAAATATATAAGAAAACAAGACAAGCAAGCACACACACACACCTCATCCACAAACAAACAAACACTTATCCCCCACATACACTTCACTCCCCACACACACTCTTCACAACCCCACACACACACTTACTTCATCCCCTCCACACACTTCACCACCCCCCGCCCTACACACGGTCATGTTAGGAGCACAAGATTCATCTCTTAAATGGTATGGTAGCAGCCGTCGTATTCGGGACAAATTCATCAAGAAATGGACCGAGGCAGATTTAGCTTCTTGCTCCACCATTCCCCTCTCTCTCCCTCTCTTCCATTCACCCCCTCCCTCCCTCCTTTTTCCTCTCTTTATCATTTTACCCTACGTTTCATTTTTATCCATCCACCCATTGCACATTCTCTCAGCCCCCCCTCACTCTCTATCTCATTCTCTCCTTTTTACTCTCACCCTCCTCTCCCTCCTCCCTCTCTCTGCCTATCTTACACTTTTCCACTAAGTTCCTTTCCATTTAATCATTCCATCTCATTCCATCCACCCACACACCACTTCCCATCCTCCTCCACCCCCACAACCCCACACTCTACCCAATCATTCTCCTATCACCCTCTCCAACCTCTCATCCATTCCTTCTCCCATTCCCTCCACACTTCCTTATCCTCCTTTCCACCTCACTCTCCATCCCAACCAACCTTCCTTCCACTCGTTTTTCTCCTCCCATCTCCTCCACCCCTCACTCCCTCCCATGTCCCCATACATTCCTCATTCCCTTCCATCCTTCCCTCCACCTCTCATTCCGTGTTGTAGTCCACATGACAATAAATGCTATATAATAATTCCTTCGAGATAAAGGTACAACAGTGACCAGGTATCCACTAAGAGGTACCAGGCTCTCGCTCAGTCCAACTCTTGTCAATATTGTTGTTATTGTTCACTTTGCATCTTTTATTTATTTTCAATATTTTTTTTGCTGACAAACTGTTTCAATTTCAATATATCTCACTGCATCCCTCACCCCCCTCCACCCCTCACTCCCCCTCCACCCCTCACCCCCCCTTCCACCCCTCACCCCCTCCACCCCTCACTCCCCTCCCACCCCTCACTCACCCTCCACCCCTCACTCCCCCCTCCACCCCTCCTCTCCCTCCACCCCCTCCTCCCCCTCCACCCCTCCTCCCCCTCCACCCCTCACTCACCCCCTCCACCCCTCTCCCCCTCCACCCCTCCTCCCCCCTCCACCCCTCCTCCCCTCCACCCCTCACCCCCCCTCCACCCCTCCACTCCCCCTCCACCCCTCTCCCCCTCCACCCCTCCTCCCCCCTCCACCCCTCACTCTCCCTCCACCGACAGCCAGTAATGCTAAAGCGTCCCAGACTGATATAAATAAAATACTTTTCATTAGCAAATTGATATCGTTCTCATTTTCCCTGACAACATTAGTAACACTGCACTTATTATTATTTATTTATTATTATTATTTTTATTTTTATTTATTTATTAACGTTATTACTCCAATTACTCTATTTATTGGGTTTCTTCCACCGTGTTCGCAGTGATGAAAAATGTATTTGGTATTAGTATTTATTTTCCTCTTTCCATCCCCGTGTTTGTCCTCCGTGTCACTTCACTAATACACTGTCCTCTTAATACCTCCCCTGCACTGTCTCCTGCCTCTCCTTCATGTCTCCTGTCCTCCTGCCTCGCCTCTACTTGTCCTTGCCTCTCTCCTCCAACGTCTTCTGTGTCGTCAACCTCACTTCCACTATCCCTCTCCCCTGCCTCTCCCTCGCCATCCCCTCTCCCCTGCCTCTCCATCTCCTCCCCTGCCTCTCCTCGCCATCCCCTCTCCCCTACAGTGCCTCGCATGACCGCTTCTCTGTGTGCATGACTCAACCCACATCAGTCATTATTCACCTTTCCCATCTCTTTCAATTTATCTTGAATTCTCCTCCTCGTTCTATTCCTCCTCCACCAGTCTTCATTGTCTCTTTCATCTCTCCCACCCTCCCTGTCTCTGCTGTCATCAAGCATATGGGTACTCCCTATCTCTCTCTCTCTCTCTCTGTCTCCCCTTCTCTTTCGCCCTTCCTATCTCTTGTTATTATCATGTCTATGAATATGCCCTCCCTTCCCTCCTTCTCTTTTCTCTCTACTTCGTTATCTCTGTATCTTTCCATTTCTCTATCTAACGACCTATCTCTTGTTTGTATCTATTCGTTTCTCTATCTACCTTTCCTTCTGTTCTTTTTCAGCCTTTTATTCCTGCCTCATGTCTCTCTACTTCTGACCTCCTTTTATCAAACAAATTCTCACATTTTTATACACTCATCTTCCTTTTCTTCCCTTCTATATTGACTCACTGCCCCCCCACCGGCCCTGTGCCTCTTGTAATGTTATCTCGTCGTTCTATCTCCTTGACGTACACAGCTGTTATTTCCTGCCACGTCTACGTCCTCTCTCTATCAGGCGACAGAACCCAGATTTGAGCCCCGGGTAGGGTGAAACTATGGGCAAGTTTCTTTACGCCATTTGCCTCTGTCTACCCAGCAGTAATAGGGCCTGGATGTTAATCCATTTGCGGATCGTGTTCTGGGGTAATGGTTAGCCAGTGCAGTTGGCGAGATGTCAGTTCTTCTCGGACTATTCCTTGACACTGGGTCATGCAACTCGTTAACTTAGGGTGTGGTTGTTGTGTTGGTGACAGCTTCTACACCTTAAACAAATTCACGCCTAGGTGGCCCTTGGGCGAGCCATCCTCGTACACGACGGGCAACCATTATAATAATAATAATAACACACAAGAGCTTATAAAACAACATACCCACAAGTAGGACAACATACCACACAAGTAGGACAACATACCCTATACCAAGCAGATGGACCACACCACCACCACCACGTGCTGCCCAGGTAACACACACTCACACCTCCACTGTTATTTACCTGAAAGCGAACAAGACAACACCATTAGCGACTGTGAATAAAATAACTGCTACTACAACACTAATCTATTTTACACACTGTTAAAAGAAGACAAATAAAATACTTTAGTAAATTTATTCCACTATGATAATTTTTACATTTACTTAAGACCAACATACATTACACGACACTAGCACCTGTAAATAAATTAACAAGAACAAAAGACTTATTTCACACATGATAAACAAAAGTAAATGTAAAAAAAAATAGTCCCAACAATACTGTATATACTCAACTGTTATTTTTATTTTTTTGTGTGTTTACGTGAAAAGAACAGAAGCATTAGATGCCATTACAAGCGCTGACTAAATTTAACAGGTACCGTATATACTGCACACTAATTACGGCCAAAAAATCGTGTTAACATATTTAGGTATATCAAACCCGACTAGGAATTTGTAAAAGCTGTTTATATGAAAAATTAACATATACACAGACAGACAGACAGACAGACAAAGACAGACAGACAGACAGACACACACACACACACACACACACTCCATTAGATGCTGAAAATAAGTAAACTAACTTAATTTACATACACAAAATCAAATAAATTTATCGTTTATGTATATT
Source organism: Homarus americanus (assembly GCF_018991925.1). Taxonomy (NCBI): domain Eukaryota; kingdom Metazoa; phylum Arthropoda; class Malacostraca; order Decapoda; family Nephropidae; genus Homarus; species Homarus americanus. Next base: position 772,879 of record NW_024722804.1, on the reverse strand, counting down.
TATTGAACAATGGGAACTTTTAAAATCGCGCGATTTTTTTTCCCTGTTTTATTCACTTAAATAATGTTAACCGTGTACAAACCATAGAGTTCCCCTTACACACACGGTCAACTTTAGGGCAGTACACCACAATATTATTTACGTATGTGGGGCAAAGACGAGCACTCTACCCAAGAGGTTAGGTTGGGTTACGTTGGGTTACGTTGGGTTGGGTTGGGTTGGGTTGGGTTGGGTTGGGTTGGGTTGGGTTGGGTTGGGTTGGGTTAGGTTAGGTTGATTGGGTTACTTTGGGTTGGGTTGGGTTGGGTTCGGTTCAGTTGGGTTAGGTTGGGTTGGGTTGGGTTGGTTACGTTGGGTTAGGTTGGGTTGGGTTGTTGGGTTAGGCTACGTTGGGTTGGGTTAGGTTAGGTTATAATGGGTTAGGTTAGGTTAACTCTTGGCTAATAGCAATTTATTCCTCCATCATCAATTAGTCTTCGTTACTTATTAATTTCTTACTATACCAATCATTATTTCATTTACATCCTGTGTATTCTCATTTCTTCTATCTCCCCTCTTTATCATTATTCGTCTTCCCTGTCATCATCCCTCTCTTCGGGTCCCCTCTTCTTCGTGTGCATGAACTTGACGCAGTAAAAACATCTCCTGAAGAGGCTGTCACTGGGGTAAAAATTTCTTCACACACAAGATGATATTTCCAGCTTTGAATTCTTAGAGAAAATAACTTCCCTGGCATTCAAATATTTGTTGTCACAGCTGGTCCAGTCTGATCTGGTCTGGCCGGACGAGGGCCTGGTGGAGGAGGATGGGCGGTAGGAGGAGGAGGAGAAGGAAGGGGTAGGGGAGGAAGAGGGATAGGAGGAGGAAGGGGTAGGGACGAAGGGGGGGTAGGAGGAGGGAGAAGAAGCAGGGTAGAAGGACGAGGAAAAGGAAGGAGGAGGAAGGGAAGAGGAAGAAGAGGGAAAGAGGTGAAATCGAAGGAAGCAATAAATACAAGCATATCTTGGGGGAAAAAGTTCAAGGACACGTACACCCCTCCTCCAGGTGCCCTTGAACCTGAGGTGGTAGCAAGATCCGGCCACTAGGGTCCCGTACCCCCTGACGACCCTTTGGGGCAGTTGGGGTACAGCAGAGTGTAGACAAAGGCCTTTATTTTAGAGAGTGAGAAAGTCCCCCGCCAGAAAAGTGCAGATAGAGAGCAGACAGGAATAGCGAGAGAAAAAAGAGAGAGGAAAACATTGAAAGGAATATCTAGAGAGAGAGAGAGAGAGAGAGAGAGAGAGAGACTGATTACCTACTCCGTGTGTATGTATACATTTGTTGACTGTCTCGCCGGAGCCAAAATAAGAAAGTGGACAAGAAAGGCAGGAAGAAGAAAACGAAGGAAAATAAAAACACAAGCCCTCGAGTGTAACCCCATAAATAAGCTTAACCTCAAAGACAAGAAGAGGAGGAGGAGGAGGAGGAAGAGGAAGAAGGGGAGAAGACGTGGAAGAAAAACAGTAGGAGAAAGAGAAGGGGTAGGCGAGGAAGAGAAGAGGAGGATAAGACGAGGAAGAGAAGGAGTGGGGAGGAAGAGGAGAAAAGAAAAGACGAGGAAGAAAGAGTAGGAGAAGACTAGGAAGAGAAGAGGAGGGAGACGAGGAAGAGGAGGACAAGTCAAGAAAGAGAAAGGAGGAGGAGGAGGAGGAGGAAGAGAAGATGAGGAAGAGAGAGGAGAAAGAGCGAGGAAGAGAAATAGGAGACAGGAAGAGGAGAAAGAGAGAAGAATGACGAAACAGAACCCCAAAAAATATTCATATTCACAGACAAAATATTCCCCCAGTAGGAGAGCCCGACCATCTCCCTCCCCCACCAGCCAACCATCTCCCCTCCCCACAACTCCACCACTCCCCCTCCCCCACCAGCCAACCTCAGACTCGGTAATTTTGATGATTCCAAGATTGCTCTTAACGTCATTAGCTCGGCCAATTTCTTCCCTTTGGCCCTGAATCCCTTTTTGAGAGACGGACGGCCATTATGGGTTGATGCAAGGGAGGTAAGGGGTAAGGGGGGTGGGGGGTGAGAGATGTGGTCAAGATTTTGCAGGACGATTCGACATGAAGGGATCGAGAGAGAGAGAGAGGAGAGAGAGAGAGAGAGAGAGAGAGAGAGAGAGAGAGAGAGAGAGAGAGTTACACCATCACAACAGCAAAGTAGCAGTACCTCGTGAATGTCTGCCACCCACTATTACCACAGTCCAACTTTCATCACCCACCACCACCCAGTATCCAATGTCCACCCACTTATCACCACCCAATGTCTTCTACCAATCCATAGCCTCCAGACTACCACCCTCTTCACCAACCAACCACTATTACCACCAACCACTATACCACAACCAACCACCTACCACCACCAACCACCACCAACCAACCACTATCACCACCACCTCGTCAACCAATAAAAATTATAAGTTAAATAAATGTGTCTCGGTTTGTGTCATGGCTGACGACAATATCTCCCTGGAGTGCTGTCCGTCTCCCCTCCCTCCCTCCCTCCCTCACTCCTGCCTCCCTCACTCCTGCCCTCCCTCACTCCCTCCGTCTCCACCGTCCACTAACAAGACAACTCACTCCTCAACGGTTACTCCCCCTCTACCTGGTCACTCCTCAGCAGTTCTCCCCCTCTACCTGGTCACTCCTCTACAGTTTACTCCCCCTCTACCTGGTCACTCTGCAACGATACCGCCTTCTCTAACAGGTCACTCCTCAACAGTTACCTCCCCTCTAGCAGGTCACTCCTCAGCAGTTTACTCCCCTCTACTTGGTCACTCCTCTACTGTTACTCCTTTCTAACTGGTCACTCCTCAACAGTTCTCCCTCTCTAACTGGTCACTCCTCAACGGTTACTCCCTCTCTAACTGGTCACTCCCTCTCTAACTGGTCACTCCTCGTCGTCATTCATCATCCACATGTCACTGACGAAGGCGGTGAAGACGATGATGAGCAACTACTCCACGTCAGTTCTCTTACTCCATTCTACTCCTCCAGGTCACTCATCATGGTGCCTCCCTCCCTCCCCTTAACTGATCATGGTGCCTCCCTCTCTCTTAACTGAGCATGGCGCCTCCTTCCCTCCCTCTTAACTGAGCATGGTCCTCCTCCCCCTCCCTCTTAACTGATCATGGTCCCTCCCTCCCTCTTAACTGATCATGGTGCCTCCTCCCCCTCCTCTTAACTGATCATGGTGCTCCCTTCCCTCCTCTTAACTGATCATGGTGCCTCCCTCCCCTCCCTCTTAACTGATCATGGTCCCTCCCTCCCTCTTAACTGATCATGGTGCCTCCCTCCTCTTAACTGAGCATGGTGCCTCCCCCTCCCTCGTAACTGATCATGGTGCCTCCCTCCTCTTAACTGATCATGGTGACCCCTCCCCGCCCCTTAACTGATCATGGTGACCCCCTTCCCTATTAACTGAGCATGGTGCCTCCCTCCCTCCCTCTTAACTGATCATGGTGCCTCCCTTCCCTCCCTCTTAACTGATCATGGTGCCTCCTCCCTCTTAACTGATCATGGTGCCTCGCCTCCTCCCTCTTAACTGATCATGGTGCCTCCTTCCCTCCCTCTTAACTGATCATGGTGCCTCCCTTCCCTCCCTCTTAACTGATCATGGTGCCTCCCTCCCTCTTAACTGATCATGGTGCCTCGCCTCCCTCCCTCTTAACTGATCATGGTGCCTCCTTCCCTCCCTCTTAACTGATCATGGTGCCTCCCTTCCCTCCCTCTTAACTGATCATGGTGCCTCCCTTCCCTCCCTCTTAACTGATCATGGTGCCTCCCTTCCCTCCCTCTTAACTGATCATGGTGACCCCCTCCCTCTTAACTGATCATGGTGCCTCCCTTCCCTCCCTCTTAACTGATCATGGTGCCTCCCTCCCTCCCTCTTAACTGATCATGGGTGCCTCCCCCTCCCTCTTAACTGATCATGGTGCCTCCTCCTCTTAACTGATCATGGTGCCTCCTTCCCCTCCCTCTTAACTGATCATGGTGCCTCCCCTCCCTCTTAACTGATCATGGTGCCTCCCTCCCTCCCTCTTAACTGATCATGGTGCCTCCCTCCTCTTAACTGATCATGGTGCCTCCTTCCCTCCTCTTAACTGATCATGGTGCCTCCTTCCCTCCCTCTTAACTGATCATGGTGACCCCCTCCTCTTAACTGATCATGGTGCCTCCTCCCCTCCCCTTAACTGATCATGGTGCCTCCCTCCCTCCCCTTAACTGATCATGGTGCCTCCCTCTCCCTCTTAACTGATCATGGTGCCTCCTCCCTCTTAACTGATCATGGTGCCTCCCTCCCCTCCCTCTTAACGATCATGGTGCCTCCCCTCCCTCTTAACTGATCATGGTGCCTCCCCTCCCTCTTAACTGATCATGGTGCCTCCCTCCCTCCCTCTTAACTGATCATGGTGCCTCCCTCCCTCCCTCTTAACTGATCATGGTGCCTCCTCCCTCCTCTTAACTGATCATTGGTGCCTCCTCCCTCCCTCTTAACTGATCATGGTGCCTCCCTCCCTCCCTCTTAACTGATCATGGTGCCTCCCCCCTCCCTCTTAACTGATCATGGTGCCTCCCCTCCCTCTTAACTGATCATGGTGCCTCCCTCCCTCCTGGCTGTCATGGTGCCTCCTTCCCTCCCTCTTAACTGGCATGGTGCCTCCCTTCCCTCCCTTAACTGATCATGGTGCCCCCCTCCCTCTTAATTGATCATGGTGCCTCCTCCTCTTTACTGATCATGGTGCCTCCCTCCCCTCTTTACTGATCATGGTCCTCCCCCTCCCTCTTAACTGATCATGGTGCCTCCCTCCCTCTTTACTGATCATGGTGCCTCCTCCTCCCTCTTAACTAATCATGGTGCCTCCCCTCCTCTTAACTGATCATGGTGCCTCCCTCCCTCTTTACTGATCATGGTGCCTCCCTCCCTCCCTCTTAACTGATCATGGTGCCTCCCCCCTTCCCTCTTAACTGATCATGGTGCCTCCCCCTTCCCTCTTAACTGATCATGGTGCCTCCCCTTCCCTCTTAACTGATCATGTCCCTCCCTCTTAACTGATCGCCGCAGTACCTCTTGAAGCTCGGACTCAAGCGTGGCCGCCCGCCCTGTAGCTCTCCTCCAGCCTTGTTCTACATTTTCTGATTGAAAGTCTCTCCTCCCCACCCTAAACACCCCTTTCCTCCATCCCTCTCCCGTCCCCTCCTCCTCTCCCCTTCTCTCATCCCCTAACCATGCCTCTCCCTTCCTCTTTATCTCTCACTTCCATTCTTATTTCCCTCCTCCTCCTCCTCCTCCTCTTCTCCCAGCCTTCCTCACTTCCCTTAATTCCATCATCTTTTCTTCTCTCTTTCTCCTTTCTGGTCCTTCCCGTCTTCCTCCTCTTCTCACTCACCCTCTAAATCCTCTTTATATATATATATTTTTTTTTTTTTTTTTCTCTCTCTCTCTCTCTCTCTCTCTCCTCCTTACTCTCCACACTTCCCTTTCCCTCCCTCTCTTTCCTTCTCTCACTGACTAATCCTCCTAGCCTCTTCCGTTTCCTCCTCTCTCATCTTTACCCAACCTCTTTCTTTCACACTCATCCATTTCCACCCTCTCAGATTTTCCGCCCGGCGTCTGGTGTTGGGGTGGGGGTGGGGGTGTGGGAGTGGGGGGCGTGTTAGGATTGGTTTCTTTATAATGTTATGGTTAATTTTCCTCGAAAAGACCGATACAGTTATTTAGATTGTCATCACTACTGCGATACGTTTACTGACTCGGTCGGTGGTGCAGTGTGTGTGAAACAGGAGGAAAAATAATACAAAAAGTAAAGTTTAGTTTCGACAAGGTTGGTGTGCAGTCTCTCTCTCTCTCTCTCTCTCTCTCTCTCTCTCTCTCTCTCTCTCTCTCTGGTCCCAGTCAGTCGTAACAATGCCGAGACATAGTATTCATCTCAAACACATATATGTCTGTCTGTTTGCCTCTCTCTCTCTCTCTCTCTCTCTCCCTCTCTCTCTCTCTCTCTCTCTCCCTTCATCTGCCTCAATCCTTAAATTCATCCTCTTCAGATCTTCCTTTTTGTCCTCTCTCACTCTACACTTCCTTCGATCCTTCAATCCAACTCCTTCGCTCCCTCACCCTCACCACCCAGCAGCCGTCACAACCGCCCGACGTACTCATCCTCCACACACCCTCCTTCCCTCCCTCACCCTCCTTCCCTCCCTCATCCCCCACACACCCTCCTTCCCTCCCTCCCCCTCCTTCCCTCCCTCCCCTCCCTCACCACCCAGCAGCCGTCACAACCGCCCCACATACTCATCCTCCCACGCCCTCCTTCCTCCCTCACCCTCCTTCCCTCCCTCACCCTCCCCTCACCACCCAGCAGCCGTCACAACCGCCCCACCTCTCTCCTCCACACCCTCTTTCCCTCCCTCATCCTCCACACACCCTCCTTCCCTCCCTCACCCTCCTTCCCTCCCTCACCCTCCTTCCCTCCCTCACCACTCCTTCCCTCCCTACCCTCCTTCCCCTCCCTCACCCTCCCCTCACCACCCCAGCAGCCGTCACAACCGCCCCACATACTCATCCTCCACATTTCACTCGTGAATAACTCTGACACTCCATTAAATTCAACACACTTTCATTTTTTATCCCACCAGTGTTGTGTGTTTGTGTGGTGATGGTGGTGGTCAGTACTGTGGTGGTGGTGGTGGTGGTAATACCTGTGGTAGTGATAACTGTGGTGGTGGTAATACTTGTAGTAATGGTAATACCTGTGGTAATGGTAATACCTGTGGTAATGGTAATACCTGTGGTGGTGGTGGTGAAGTATCTATGTTAGTGGTAACTGTGGTGGTGGTGGTAGTATACCTGTGTTAGTGGTAACTGTAGTTGGTGGTGGTGGTGCTGATTGACTCGCCTTCATTATGATTTCATAATGAGGGCAAAGTGATTAATGTTTAATTTTCAGGGGCGGCAGCGGGAGGGAGGGAGGGTGGGAGGGAGGTGGGAGGAGGGTTGGGAGGAGGAGGAGTGGTTGTCTAGGCGGACAGGTTTATAATATACTTCCTGATGCGACACACACACACACACACACACACACTTAGAAGCTTGTTTGCAAACTTGTTCACTTGGCTTAATTAAATTAATCTTGAATGGCCGCTCAAAATACAAGCGAGATTATAAAAAAACAAGAAAAAAAAGAGAATGACGGACCAAAGAATCTTATTTAGAATACAATGAAGATAAATACTTTAACAGCTGATGTTGTCCTCAACTGTCCTTTCTGGCCCTGTACACATCGTTAGTACGCTCACCCTACACCCTCGTCTCTCCCTCACCCCACACCCTCCTCCTCACTACACACCCTCCTTCCTCACCCTCCTCCCTCACCCCACCCTCTCTCTCCCTCACTACACACCCTCCTCCCTCACCCCTTCTCCCTCACCCCACCCTCCTCCCTCCTCCATCCTCCTCTCTCCCTCACCACACCCTCCTCTCTCCCTCACCCCCACCCTCCTCCCTCCCACCCTCCTCCTCTTGCACCCTCACCCCACACCCTCCTCCCTCACCCCACACCCTCCTCTCTCCCTCACCCCACACCCCTCCTCCCTCACTACACCCTCCTCCCTCACCCCACACCCCTCCTCCCTCCTCCACCCTCCTCTCTCCCTCACCCCACCCTCCTCCCTCCCACCCTCCTCTCCCTACCCCCTCCTCCCTCCCACCTCTCCCCTCACTACACCCTCCTCCCTCCCCACCCCTCCTCCCTCACCCACCCCTCCCACCCCTCCCACCCCTCACCCCCACCCCTCCTTCCTCCTCCCACCATCCTCTCTCCCTCACCCCACACCCCTCTTACCTCACCCTCCTCCCTCACCAAACACCCCTCCACCCCTCCCCTCACCCCACCCCTCCTCCTTCACTACACACCTCCCACCCCTCACCTCACCCCACCCCTCCTCCCTCACCCCACCCCTCCCTCTCTCCCCTCACCCCCACCCTCTTCTCTCACCCTCCCACCCCCCCCACCCCTCCTCCCCTCCCCCACCCTCCTCTCCCCCTCCCCCACCTCTTCTCTCCTCTCCACCCTCCTCCCTCTACACACACCCCTCCACCCCTCGCCTCACCCCACCCTCCTCCCTCACCCCACCCCCTCCTCCCTCACTACACACCCTCCTTCCCTCACCCCACACCCACCCTCTTCCCTCACCCTCCTCCCTCACTACACACCCTCCACCCTCACGCCTCACCCCACACCCTCCTCCCTCACCCCACACCCTATGAAATAAGTAACAACAACAACAATAATCAATAAAATAGTTTCTTTGATGACAATAACAGTAACAATATATTAAGGGAGTAATTATAAATAGTTAATTTACCTATTACGTAATAGTAGTAACAGATAATAGTAAATAGTAATAGTCTAATATATCTTTATTTTCGTCAATAGTAACTCAATAAACGTTAGTAATGTCTATATCAATCCCTTGAGATCTTAAGGGTCAAATAATCGTCCTTAGAGGGTTAAATAATCGTCCTTAATGGGTCAAATAATCGTCCTTAAAGGGTTAAATAATCGTCCTAAAGGTTCAAATAATCGTCCTTAAAGGGTTAAATAATCGACCTTAAGGGGTTAAATTACCATCGTTAATGGGCTAAACCAATTTATTCCATTATTTAATAGTAATAAACTGTAAACACTAACTCCAGTTCGTAAACAGTACCAACGATAGTAAACAATAAACAAGCCTATTATGTCAACAATACGAGTAAATAGTAAACAATAAATACTACCGACAATAGTAAATATTTAATAGCAGATAAACATATTAAGATTAAGAAGTGAACAAGAGGTTACTGTCAAAATTTGGTGGAGAATAGGTTAGGTTAGGTTGGAATTAGGTTAGGTTAGATTAGGTCAGGTTAGGTTAGGTTAGGTTAGGTTAGGTTAGTTAGCCAATAATACAGTAATAACTTTGTGGCTACCATTAAAAGCATCATGTTACACTGCTATTTTTATCATATGTATTTTATTATTATCAAGATCATCATTATCATATTACTGTTATCAGATTATTATTATTATTATTATTATTTCATCACCACATCTACTCCCATTCCAAACCAGCAATGACTCGTGACGTCTTTATCCAGGCACCAGCAGGTAGACCCTTAGTATGCTAATGAGCATCATCATCCAATCCTCACTAGACGAAAACAAACAGCGCTACGATGGAACATGAAAAAAGTCTGCAGACCGAAAAAAAAATGGTTTGAGAAGTATGAATGAGTAGATGTCGTTTCAGTAGTGAGTGTGTATTTGCCAGACTAATTAAGTAACAGGTAAATACAGTATGCGTATCTTGGAAGGAACGCTTCATGAGGCCCAGATCGTAAGTCTCTCTCGTAAGGTAAAGCTGTCTTGATACGCATACACCGACACACACACACACACATACATACGCAATACAATATATATATATATATATTTACAAATATACATTGAGAGAGTATATATGCACACCGGTGGTCAAACACACACACATTTACACAAACCCAAAACACAACACTCTCCCACACACACACACATACACATACACACTCACAGACAAACGCAACACACACAAAGCAAAAAACACAACACAACACACCCACAAAACAACACAAGACTCCCATCAACTTTAAAACCAATACAATATATATATCATAAATGTTCAGCAAAATTCAACCATATTCCCGAGGCTCCCCACATATTCCACACCACACACTTGACCTACAGCTGTGTTCTTGACCTCTGACACACACTGGAGAAGTCAACAAGCTCATAACACACACACACACACACACACACACACACACACACACACACACACACACACACACACACACACACACACACACACACACACACACCTGCTTTAATAACGAGTCACTACATAATTCCATTCAAATTCGACAGTACAAACACACAAAAATCACATTCATTAAAATAACAACGATCCTATATGATAATTCTAAGTACTGTGAGGTACATGGGTCATAAATAACACCGGGAAAATGGAAACCTGCGTCCCTGAGTGATTTATGAAATAGGAATAACAATGAATCAATGAAATTTACAGTCATAGGTTATTTACATACAAGGAGCATTGAGGGGGGAGAGGGGGGGTGAGGGGGGTGAGGGGAGGGGGGTGGTGGGGGGGGGTGAGGGGGGTGAGGGGGAGTATCTTGTCTATGTTTGTAACTATTCAAATCCCAAATCACTTCGTCTCCACTCCATCACCTACCTACACCCACAATCCTCTTTTCACGCCCACAATTATCATTCTACACCCACAATCCTCTTTCCACACCCACAATTATCTGTCTACACCCACAATCCTTCCTTTCCACACCCACAACCGTCTTTATCCACTCAAAAACACTGTACTGTACTCACACCCACAATCCTCCCTCCTCACATCCACACTGTCGTGACTAACATCCACACCTGTACTCACGGGGTTCTTTATAAAAACATATATTCTGCACCCAAGAGCTTTTACACACATTACACCGGTTTAAATGTGACAAACACTCACACATGCAACAGCCAATGCAATCACGAAAACACACAGTCAGATTCCCACACACGCACACACACACACACACACTTATGTTTACTGTAGACCCATGACACCGAGTATATCCACATGACCTCTAAGTCACCTCCACCACAAGCCACCATCTCCACCATACTCCACCACCACAGACCAACACCACCACAGGCCTTCACCAACACCACCACCAACACGGATCACCACCACACAATAAGGTCTCGTCTCTAAATAAATAAGAGTGGGATTACCTCGGCAGAAACTGAAGACCGGTATAATAAATCCGCTTAAGTTGATAGTCCGGATTAACGAGCGGATTACTTTTGCATCATCCAGATACTAGCGGTGTGGGTGAGGGCAAAAGTGGCTACAAGAAGAGTGGGTTTTTTGTTCCTGCTCTTCCACCTAATGCCCTGTCTCACAAACCCACTACCACTTCCACCTTTAATGCCCTGTCTTCACAAACTCACTAACACCTTTTTCTTTTATTTCTCTCTCAAGCAGCTGTCATCGTCGTTACCATTACAAGCACTCCAGAGGAAACTTTTGAAATTCTCCTCACAGGAAACTTGGCATTAAGGCGCTCGTAACACTGGTCTAATGACTCCAGTTATTAATCCTAGTGTAATTATCCACACCCAGAGAGAGAGAGAGAGAGAGAGAGAGAGAGAAGATCCTAGAAATGACCATCATAAAGTGTCAAATATCACCGCACTTTCCCATAAGTTATCGCGTCATCAACCACATCTGCAAAGGCTCCACCTGAACGAAACCAAAGTAGATTGAGCAAATGAGTCGTTTTTAATTACTTTTAATCAACTAAAAACACGCCCGCAATTAATTGAATCAAGAGACATTATTAAACCAAATTACCTGTTACGATTACCAATCCTTTCACACTGAGGGAATTAAAAAAAAAATTAACAAGATTAGCGTTAAATGTGTCACTGTGGAGGGAGGCTTCGTTTAAAGGGATTCAAATTGGACGTAACAAAACCGGATTGGATGTAGATCAACGATTAGACAAACAAGGAGATTAGCTCAAGTTGGTGGACGGATTGGAATAAAAATAATAATAACAATAACAGACTGAAATTTGGTATAAACACATTACTACTACTACTACTACTAATAATAATAATAATAGTAATAATTAACCTACTGCTGCTAACAAAAATACTAATAGAAAGATATCAATAAAAAACAATTAAAATCCTAATTGAAAAAGATAAAACAAATAAATGAAGATGCAGGTATTGTTTTTTTTTTGTTTTTTACAGATTTAATGCAACTGGCTATTTTTATTTTACATTTAACGAACAAGAATGAGATTAAATGATTAAATATTTTTCATATAACTCCAACATGTAATGCACTTCCTTAATTCACATTCCCTCGTAACTATGACTTACGTACACATACATACACACGCACGTACACACCCCCACACAGTAACACCAGGCTTCTCTACCCTTCTCCCCTCGTCATCAACTTTCTTATTCATCTTTTTTCAATTTCCACAAGTTTCTCATTTTTTCTCTCTATCGTCTCCTAGTTTCTCCTCCTCCTGGCAACTGCTTCCATATTTTTGTTTCTACTGACTAATATTAACCTTTGTGTTAACTTTATTATTCGGTCGGGGGTACAGGGAGGGCCCGTGATGAGAGGGTGTCGGGGGTACAGTACGGGCCCGTGATGAGAGGGGGTTCGGGGGTACAGTGAGGGCCCGTGATAAGAGTGGGGACGGGAGTACAGTGACGGGCCCGTGATGAGAGGGGGACGGGGGTACAGTAAGGGCTCGTGATAAGAGTGGGTTCGGGGGTACAGTGAGGGCCCGTGATGAGAGGGAGACGGGGTGCAGTGAGGGGCCCGTGATGATCAAGAACTCGTCACTGACTACATTAAACCGAGAACCTTAGAACTAAAAAAAAATCTCACCCACAAAATACATCCATCAGTTAGTTCAGAAGGGCTGAAAATTTAACCAAGTAAGAGATCTAAAACAGCATTTACAAATCAAGATCGAAAAAAAAATTCCAATGGTGAAATCGGCTTTACAGTGAAAACAAAAGCAAACAGTGTAACACAATTTCAGATTTGCTTGGCATAGACTGTTGTAAAGAGCGATGCGATACTCCACATCACATAACCTAGCAACGGACTCACCCCATGTAACAAGAAAGGTCAGGTGTATTGGTGCTTACACATACAAAAGGAAGGGATTATAATTTCTGCATGATGTGTTTCTTTTCAAACTTCTTACAAGTCTCCTGGGTAAGGGAGTTCCAACAGAGACGATGATGGTTCCAAGGACGATATATATCAACATCAACAATACCCACGGCAGGAATAGACGACAACAACGATAATGAATTCTTGGGGTAGGTTTATCAGCGACACTTACACGACAGTGACACTAAGAAATATTTCCAAGGCAAGAATAAACCTACAACGACAAAAGCAACATTCAAACACCAACAGTGGTATTCTCTAGGCCCTGTATAAGACAACACCAGCAGTACAAAATTCCCATTCCAGGTACAAGCCGAACCGTGTACTCTAACCGAGGTCTTCAAATTTTAAAACTATTCCGCTACCCTGGTCTCTCTCTACCTGTAATATAATACAGAATTGCATTTCCAAAAGTAAGTAAGTCCGTCCGTCCGACCGTCCATCCATCCGTTCGTTCGTTCGTTCGTTCGTTCGTTCGTTCGTTCGTTCGTTCGTTCGTTCGTTCGTTCGTTCGTTCGTTCGTTCGTTCGTTCGTTCGTTCGTTCGTTCGTTCGTTCGTCCGTCAAGTAAAAAGCTTCGAGGAAACCCACTGGCCAGCAGTAACTGCATTTGAGCTCGGTAATGCATGCGTCTATGTTCCATTACGGTGCTGAAAGTAAGGACGGCTTCACCTGCTGTCGAGCACCCCCCCCCCCCGCACCCCTGTGAGTGACGAATAAAAACAATAATAATAAAAATAATGGCAGTAGTGTTAATAATAATAATAATAATAATAATAATAATAATAATAATAGCAACATGAATGCCACAAAAGTATAGCAATGATAATAGTAATAAATTTAATATAAAATACATTTTAATAATAATAATAATAATGTGCCAAAAATATTCATAATAGCATCCCAACTCACAGTACACGACTACGATAAGGTAAACATACGACTGCCATGTCTGCTTTAAGCAAGGCTAAACAAGACTTTTGGGAGACGAGAAAATATTTATCTGCTGGAGGCTGCATCTTGTTCGCATATCTCCCACAATAAATCTTCCTTCCTCTTGTACTGACCTGGATTTGTAGTCACACAAGTTCATACGATCAACACTCCCCGTACCTGAAGAACTTACGATACCTGACTGACTTACGATACCTGAAGAACTTACGATACCTGACTGACTTACGATACCTGAAGAACTTACGATACCTGAAGAACTTACGATACCTGAAGAATTTACGATACCTGACTGACTTACGATAACCCCCCCCCCCCCAAAAAAAAAAAGCCTCTAAAACTAACATCAACAGTATAACGAGACGCTTTGATACAGTCACTGAGCACCAGTTAGGAGATACAATTAATACCCCAACCCTTAAGAAAGATACGTGTTATTTCCGTATTTGAGAATGAGGAAAAACCCCATCTAGTTACTGTGGATTCTCGGGACAGTTTCCACAACAATTTTCTACAGTAAGACCATTGTAAACAGACTGTCGCTTAGGGAAGGATTCATCAGGTGTACTGGAGAGTTTAAACCCTTCAACTCCCCAGCTTCAAAATGACAACAACATTACAGTACATCTATCTGAGTCAAGGAAGAAACTAAAAAAATACATTCTTTTACGATCCTCAGCCGTTTTCTCGCTAATTATCACTTATTCAACGCCGCTATTGGATGTGTGTCACCTTTATTCCCGGACTCAAGTGAAGATCAATCACGTTCTTTCGTTTCTCATTCAGACGTTTTTCTTGAGGTTTATCACATGTCTATACTGAGAGCTTCTCCTCCTCCTACGCTAGTCACGAGTACAACAACCAGGTTTTTGCTGCTCCCCGTCCTCAGTTCAACCAGGTTTCTGCTGCTCCCCGCCCTCAGATCAACCATATTCTTGCTACTCCCCGTCCCAGATCAACATATTCACTGCAATTCAACTTATTAACTATTTCCCGACAAGAAACAAAGCGAAAATTTGTCTTGATGAGCCTCGAATATTCCTTCCATTATATTTCTTGCAGTGAACATGGTGACCAGCCTCGAGTCTTCATGTATGCGCTGTGTTTCTTGGTCGGGTTGGTTACACAGCTGCTTTTCACTGGGGAGGGGGAGGGTATCTCTCTCTCACACACACACACACACACACACACACACACACACACACACACACACACACACACACACACACACACACACACACACACACACACACACACACACACACACACACACACACACACACACACACACACACACACACACACACATTATTTCCACTTAAGGTTCATTGACCCAAAACCGTCTACCACTTTATTATGGTATACCATTATTTTATAACTTATTTCCCCATGCTTGTGTTCCAATGGTGTTTAGTCTCTTGTGATTATAGGTTAGGTTAGGTTAGGTTAGGTTAGGCCAGATTGCACAAGATTAGGTTTAAGTTGGGTTAAGGTAGCTAGATAAAATTAGATAAAGCTTGGTTAGACTTAATTAGGATAAAGTCTAGCTCCATGTCATGGGTTGCGTTAGGCTTACCCACGCAACCAACTCCAAAGTTTGATTTACTAGAGATAAGACGCCCGGCGAGGCATAACTGGGACATGTAATTTCAATTAGGTATGTTAGCCAGCCTTTAGGGGGGATGGGTAGTGAAACAGTGTGGTACTGTTCATCGCTTCACACCCAAAAATCTCATTTTAAGTAGTATTCCCTGAGCCATGGGTTAGTTAAGACGTCGTTCCCATCCTCTCCCTCCTGAAAGGGAGCGGGACACCACACCACACAGAGTCCTCCACCGCCACTCCGTCCTGTGGACCATGATCGACACGAGACTAAGTGTGTTAACCTAGGTTGTTATACCCGTGGAAATATCACGTGTGGATGCCTGGTTGCAACAAGAGCAATCCAGGCTGGCCTATCAAACCTACAGTAAATGGTTAATTAATTCACGCTTACAGAGTTCTCCTGCACGACACCCGTCTACAGTGACTGTGATCGACACGAGACTAAGTGTGTTAACCTAGGTTGTTATCCCCGTGGAAATATCACGTGTGGAAGTTTGGTTGCGACAAAAGCAATCCAGGCTGGTCTATTGCACCTAAATGGTTAATTCAAGTCATGCTTACCAGTTCTCCTTGCCGTGACAACCGTCTACAGTGACGCAAGACTATGTGTGGTAACCCAAGAGTACTTTTTGTTGTTATGGCCGTGGAAAGAAGTTCTTGTGATGAAGCCTGGTTGTAACAAAAGCAATCCAGGCTGGCAGTAAATGTATCACTTGAAGAATTAAGGCTCTGTTAAGTCATGCCCACAGTAGAGTAAATCACATGTCCCCAAGTTGGAAATTCCCTGTTTTAGAAAATTAATTTTATTACAGCGTGAACGTGAGTGAATCATATATCCATGCAAATTGTAAATCATTGTAGGGAAGCTTGACAAATAAATGTAAGTGCAATTATCTGCCCGTATCTGTGATCCTATCTTATTATTACTAAAGGTAATGACTGATTGGTTATGACAAAGTATAACCAATAACTGAGATGGATGTTCAAAATTAAATGAATTCATTAAATCATCATTTATCAAGTATAAATCATGGAATGTCGAGTGGTGGAGTGAACTACGTAGATACGCCATAATCTCCTGTAAGTAATCAGTGTGAAAGTATCGAACTCTACGGTAAGAAATAAGAAATACGACATATTATTATCTTTATATAATATAATCCACTCCTACTACCACCGACTCACCCTAAAACCATGACACTCCAGGTGTTATCAAGTCCACCAGACAACCACCACAGCCAGCACAGGACCATGGTGAAAAGGCTGTCCATTGGTTTTTTAGTCGCGAGTGTTGTAAAAGTTGACCCTACCTGTCATCCTTTATAAGCAGACGAGTATTGAAAGCCATACTACCTGACACTATCACTTTCTTTGCGTTTCTCCATTATCAACTACATACTTTCTACCTTATCATATCCTTAAACATTCTTATTTTACTGTTTTTATCATATATAACTTAAAAAAAATAACTTACAAAGAGTCTAATACGTGGTTTATAAGCTGTTTTTTACTACTATTATATACGAGGGGTAAAAACAAAAATAGCCAATAAACCACGTATTAGGTTCTTAGTGCCTTATAAGTAACAGTACTCACCCCTGAAGATACGAAGTACACGAAAGCACTTGGGAACTTCGTGGTTTAATCTTTCCTATGTAGTTACCAGCATATAACAGCACAAGTACAATAACACACTATAATTGAGTCTGTTGTACACGTTCTCACACACCCAGTTGAAGAGAAAGGAGGAAAAAATATATGAAGGTTTTCTTTTTTCCCCGGAGTATCTGAAGCTAGGTCCACCTGCAGACTTTTTCTT
This sequence comes from Homarus americanus, assembly GCF_018991925.1. Classification (NCBI taxonomy): domain Eukaryota; kingdom Metazoa; phylum Arthropoda; class Malacostraca; order Decapoda; family Nephropidae; genus Homarus; species Homarus americanus. The sequence continues at coordinate 755,660 of NW_024722804.1, read as the reverse complement.
GAAATAGAGATGAGAAAACGCATCCAGTTACGGGTGAAGTGTAGAGCGTAGTTTAAAGCGAAAAACAGTTAGATACACTCTAGTATTCTCCCAGTTAAGAGGTGGGGGGGAAGCTTCGCCACGAGTCCATGAAAATCCCCGATCAAAAACCTGGAGCAGCAGTTGAATAAATTGGTGTCGAGGGGTTAGTGGGCGGGGAGTCACTGGTGTTGAACTGCTCAAGGGAGAACTATTTGTATTGTCAGTTTTTGTGGGAGTGACATCGTGACGTGAGGACCTTGCAGTTTAGATTCGTAGATACGTAGTAGTAGTTTGGTGTCCTTATCTGTATGCCCTCACTTCCCCATGTCCATTCCTCTATGTATGTCCTCACTTCCTATGTCCATTCCCCCTCCCCCCCCTCCCCCCAAGTGTGTCATTATCTATGTTTCCAATTCCTACATCGTCATTCCTTATGATTATTCCTTCATTCCTTTTATTCTCAACTTTATTTTGTTAATTCTCCACATGAGATGTATCGAAACATCCTCATTCCACATATGCGAATTCTGCATGTTTTCACTTCTCACTCATGTGGTGTCCCCTCATCACTCCCACATAGTCAACAAAATCTCCTCATGGCGGCATTAAGCAAGTTCCTAATGCCATTATTAATCTCAAGCGTGTGTTCTTGTTCCCTGAATGGAGTTGTATTTGTCCAGTGAATGTAGTGCTCCCAGCCTTACAACCTGGATACCATCAGGTTTCTATGCCTCTTATATCCGCGGTTCACCTCAATCACACCCGGAAATACGCGTCCCACCCCAAGGTTCCCGTCTCTTGATATTGTATTTAATGCCTGGGAATTTTCAAAACACTTACCCTTAACCCAAGACAATGTTATCCCGCCTCAATCCAAGTTCACTTAACACAACTTAACTAACCTAACCAAACCTAACCCTACCCCATCTAACCTAACCTGACCTAACCACCTCTAAACTTGTAATACACAACCCAACCTCACATGACCTAACCAAGCCTCACCTAATCTCATGTCATCTAATTAGCTAAACCTCAAATCACCACATCTGGCTATGTTGTGAGTTCAAGGTTAATGCTTACCCCCCACCTGCTCACCAACACCTGGATAATAATACCTGAGTTAATCCCAACTTATTTAAAACTGGCTATAATGATTGACCACCAAGAGCTAAGTCGCCGCCACCACTGTTGTAAATAATAACAATAACAATAATAATAATAACAGTAACAATAACAACAACAACAACAACAACAACTCCAGCACAACAAAAACAGGAACTAATTTTGCAGGCAAGAGAAGTACACAGAAGATTCCCTAGGACAAAGAATGCCTTCACAAGTCACAATTTACTGTACAGCCAAATACACGAACTACTACTGGTAATGGTAACTCGAGGGATGACTGCTTCCTTCACCACCATCAGATTCATGGCTCATCCCTTGATCGAACCCATAGCCTGGATTAAGGAGTCGGATTCGGAAACACCCTCGATGGATTGTACACATGAGAAAACCTATTCAAGCCTTACCTAACTAAACCCTATCCTATCCTATCATTAACACAATTCGTCATTACCATTATTAGTATTTCCACTGACCATTATTATTAGAACGATTATTATCATTACCACGATTAACGATATATCCTAATTATTTCTACTTTTATTATCATTATTATTGTTATCAGTACACCTGTTGTTCCAATCTCTTACTTTGGGTCACAACTTGAGATCTCAGTAATATAATTGTTAATAATATCGGTTAATGAATCTCAGTAATATCGGTTAGTAAATCTCAGTAAAACAAATGTTGATAATATCGGTTAATGAATCTCAGTAATATCGGTTAGTAAATCTCAGTAAAACAAATATTGATTATATCGGTTAATGAATCTCAGTAATATCGGTTAGTAAATCTCAGTAAAACAAATATTGATTATATCGGTTAATGAATCTCAGTAATATCGGTTAGTAAATCTCAGTAAAACAAATATTGATAATATCGGTTAATGAATCTCAGTAATATCGGTTAGTAAGTTACAGTAATACACCTGTTGACACGATCGGGCAGTAAATCCCTTGGGACACACTAAATTGAATCGGACATCAGGAAGACAGTTTTCATACGGGATCAATATACCAATACATAAACCGGTTATATTTATCTCTCCCTCTTAGCTTGCTTGGTTGAGCCTGACAGACAGATATTGATAAGGACTCATAAGAATGCCCGGATAAAGCGTATATTGCTTTCTCTTATTGATTGTCGTTTTCCTTTCTTAATTATAGTTTCTTCTTCTTCTTCTTCTTCTTCTTCTTCTTCTTCTTCTTCTTCTTCTTCTTCTTCTTCTTCTTCTTCTTCTTCTTCTTCTTCTTCTTCTTCTTCTTCTTCTTCTTCTTCTTCTTCTTCTTCTTCTTCTTCTTCTTCTTCTCCTTCTCCTTCTTCTTCTTCGCCTCTGTTCCTGGTGTTTGTTTTACATTATATTATTCATCTTTTATTTATTTTTCTCTTTTTTTCTTGTCTTTCTTCTCTTCACCTTCTCTTTTTCCTTCTCTTCCGTCTTTCTCCCGTCTCTTCTCTTTCTTATCTCTCCTTTCTCTGTCTCATTCTCTCCTCTTTGTACTCGATCATTCTGTCTCCTCGACGTCCTTTTCTACATTATCTCTTCTACTCTTTCTTCCCGTTGTTATCATCCCTACTCTTTCTTCTCCACCCTCCTCTATCTTCATTCTCCTCCTTTATCTTCTTTCTCCTCCTCCTCCTTCTTCCTCCTCATGCCCCGTCCCTCCCCCATCTTCCTATTCTGGGACCCAAATATGATCACCCACCTGGGGTCCGGAATTACCTCGACACTGGATATTTTCACCTCGTGTTTCAAGAGCTGGACACACACACACACACACACACACACACACACACACACACACACAGAGGTTGTATACCTTGGTAATAACGAGTAACACACATGTTTAGATTAAACGCCCTAACATTGACCTTACTTAACCTGATCTAACATACTGTAGCTTAATCTAATATTACGTCACCTAACCTAACCTAATACCTGGCTCACGGAAAAAAAAATATGATATCCAAGACGCACACAACATGTAAGTCTCCCCCCAAAAAAAACACACACACGGGGTCAGTTGGCTGTGTTGTCGTGCCGAGAACAGTTTGTATTGTATATTCGCATAATCAGCAGTGTGTGTGTGTGTGTGTGTGTGTGTGTGTGGAGGGTTTTCAAAGAGATGATAACGGCATCAGAAAATTCCCCCCTTTCAAGTTACTGTTTTCCGCCATAAAGATCAAGAAACATTGTGTTTGACTCGTGAGCTCTTTGTTATCCAGACTCTTAACTTGAACCTCGTAAAATGGGTGTCGAACTTCCTCCTAAACCTCAAGAGTCATTTTGGGTTTCCGTCAACATGGAAGCATACATTATAGAGGGTTAAACCGGCGACAATCTCAACATTAATGGCCACACATAACAACACAGCCATAACACCAGAATATCTTTTTGCTTCTCGCTACAAGAAAATTCTGATGCAAATTTAAACAAGATATCTAAGAAACACACGCAGCCACGCACACACACACATACACCCACGCACGCAAGAGGTAAATACTGCATGCTCCAGGCAGGTGTGAGGTTGTCATTATACCCGCGAAATTCCAAGAAAACGCAACTCAACTTGTTACTCAACCGCCACTCATCAATACAGTGTTAGAATATCACATCCACACACGAACATCTTCTTCCTCCTCCTCCTCCTCCTCTTCTTCCTGCTCTTCTTCTTCTTCCTCCTCCTCCTCCTCCTCCTCTTCTTCCGCCTCCTCCTCCTACCCCAAGACCATGGACGTCTCCTAGCACACCTCTCTTCCCTCCTCTTCCTCCTACCCACACATCCCCAAGACGACGGACCTCTCCTAGCACACCTCTCCTCCCTCCTCTTCCTCCTACCCACACATCCCCAAGACGACGGACCTCTCCTAACACACCTCTCCTCCCTCCTCTTCCTCCTACCCACACATCCCCAAGGCGACGGACCTCTCCTAGCACACCTCTCCTCCCTCCTCTTCCTCCTACCCACACATCCCCAAGACGACAGACCTCTCCTAACACACCTCACCTCCCTCCTCTTCCTCCTACCCACACATCCCCAAGACGACAGACCTCTCCTAACACACCTCCTCACCTCCCTCCTCTTCTCCCTACCCACATCCCCAAGACGACGAACCTCTCCTAACACACTCTCTCCTCCTCCTCTTCCTCCTACCCACACATCCCCAAGACGACGGACCTCTCCTAGCACACCTCACCTCCCTCCTCTTCCTCCTACCCACACATCCCCAAGACGACGGACCTCTCCTAACACACCTCACATCCCTCCTATAAACTGCAGGTCTCTCAACGTAAGGTAAACAGACGCCTTCCTCAGACCCTTAATTCACCAACTCTTCTCTCCCCCTACCTGGAGGATTAAAGCAAACTCACTTCATGTACAGGGCAGAATGTTGCTACTCGTGTTACTTAGTGTGGCTGGTGTTACTTAATGCATGGCTGGTGTGTTCCTTACTTAACGAGTGGTTGTTGTGTTACTTAAGGTTTGGTTACGATTATTTGTATCATTATAACTAACAACATGGTGGAATTAATCAACCAAACAATAAAATGATCAACCAAAAACAGTAAAAATATTCAACCCAAAATAAAATATTCAAAGGAAAATAGTAAAAAAATAAATAAATATGAAAAAAAATAATAAAAAAAAAATTCAAAGCTATATAGCACATTGAAACTCTGTGGGAAATATTCACTGCATGCAAGTTGGTCAAGCATTATACATGTTGCTGGCTGTTGTTGTTGATGTTGGTAGTTGTTGCTATTGTTGATTGTTGTTGTTGTTGGCTGTTATTGTTGTTGGTGGTCGTAGCGTTATTGTTTTTGTTATTGTTGTGATTGTTGTTACTGTTGGCTATTGTTGTTATTGTTGGCTGTTTTAGTACTCTAGGTTATTTATATGTACACTAATCAACACTTCACCAGCACGAGCGACCAACAGTGCCTGGCGTTTCCCTCTTATTTTTGTTGTTGTTGTACATACTTAACTCCCCCACAGACGAACAGCTTCCCCCGCCTCTGTGTCTGCAGTGGCGTTCAGTTACAGTACACAAACATGGTGAGTGCCTGCGAGCGAGTACCTTATAGGACAGTCTAACCTTGAACGTTGCAAGGTCTCGCGAACTTGTCCTCGATAAGCTGATATGACGGAGTGACTAAGCTTTAACCACTAAAGGTCAATGGTACTTAATAACAACATTAATACAATATTTTTTTTTTTAGTCTTTTCGTAAACAATTATTAACAAGTGAAATAAAATTTATCAAGTCTCACTAAATACCACTAATGCACCGTCTGAATCCTACACTGTTACCTTATCACCTTATCGTAATTAGGGTCCACATTCGTAAAGATTCTGTAGGTTAATTTTATCTCCTACCTAGATAAGATGTCTTAGTATTGAACTTTAATTTCATCAGGTGTAGCTCGCGTCTGCCGCAAGAGTACGCCCTAACATCGACGAGTTACGAAAGAAAAAAAAAATGAATCGTATGAATCTTGGAAGAATTACGGAATAACAGTCGATTACATAAACATTCAGAATCATATATTAAGCGTTTTAGTTTCTCGATCACACACACACACACACACACACACACACACACACACACACACACACACCAGGGCGTCTACCTAACACACGTATAGGGTATAAGTCCCCCTTCTTCAGTATACACGCACACAGTCAGGTAACATCCTCTTTAAACTATAGAGGCTTAGTGGAAATTGTGAAAGTCAAGCTCTCAGGTAAAAATGTCTTAATATTCTGAAGTAAATTAGATTCTCAACCCCGCGGCAGAGTAAATATATAACTTTGATGTTAGAGTGGGATTTTATTGTGTTTATGAAAGGTTATTTGTACCAAGTAGCTATGGTTACTATTATTATTTACTATATCAACATCATCACTATCATCATTACTGTGTGTGTGCGTGTGTGTGTGTTCCTCCGTCTTGCTCCACCTACACACTCCAACTATCTCCAGTGAGGTACCACAACTCTCCCTCCTTCTCTCCCTCGACCTACTTCACTCCATCCTCATGCCACTTCCTTCCTTTCCTATTACCCTCCACCCACCAATCGAGGACTAACAGCTCCCTCCCTTTCCCTTCGACACCCTCCTGCCACCTCGTTCCCAGAGCCCCTCCACCTCCCCCCCACTCCCGCTGGTAACGCACCTAATAAACTACCCACACAAACTCCACTCCTTCTTTTCCTAAACTTTCAACACATATCTTCACCCTTACTGAATGGGATTGACTCTGCACTTTTTTTCATTAGATCTCTCTCTCTCTCTCTCTCTCTCTCTCAATGAAGGAGAAGGGGGGAGGAGGAGGAAGAGAGAGAAGAGAAGGAAGATGACTGTGAGGAAGGAACACGTCTTCTACTTATCATCAAACACTGAGATATGTAAATAAATAAAAAAATTGCTCGTTTTCTTCACATTCTTTCTCTCTCCTTTCTCTTTCCTTTACTCGCAATTCATTCTTTCTCCTCCTTCTTCTTCTACATGCATTTCCCTTTCCTCCTTCCCTCCCTTTCCTTTATACACCCTTCCTCTTCCCCTCCACCAATTCACCCCCTTCCTGCCATTCCCTCCATCCACATCTCCCTTCCAACCCTCCCCTCCACCCCCCTTCCCACCCTTCCACTCCTTCCTCCTAACTTCATCACTGTGTTCATCTTGGTGTATTAACCATCCCTCGCCCTCCTACTTACCATCATTTTATACTTTCCCCGGATTTTTCAACCCCCGATTTGCACGATTTTTTGAAGAGATGCCGGATATTGTATCTTCAGTTAATCCGGATTTTTTTTTGGGCCTTGTCACTACGGTCGTGGATTTTACATTGCGTGACTGAAGGAAGAGTTTGTATTGCGTGTTTGAAGACAGATTTTGCATTGCGTGACTGAAGGAATCTCATAACTCCATATTTGTTCTTGTAGTTTATAAAAGCTTACAAACTCCAAAAAAATAAAATCCTCATCAATTCTAAATTACTTAACAAGTCATAAAATTACAAAGTATTTTTTTTTACTTAATACTTCTCAAAAATATCTTCCTCTCAGACTTCCATACATACCCTTCACACGAGATATATTCGAATCTAATCCTACGTGAATTTTTTTATAAGGCGATTCGATACTGTTATCTTATTGTAAAAGATATGGAAACGTCCTCGAGTGAATTTTGACAAGGGTGTTAGATCAACTTAGAGCAAATAGGATATCATTACAAGCAGGTTTTACGACTCGAGCTTTTATAGGCAGGTCTTAAAAACTTTTCTTGCAAACAGGTCTTAAGGAGGTCTTTAGAACTTAACATACAAAGAGGTCTTACAAGTTGGTCAAACTAGCAGGTTCTACAAGCAGGTACAGTAATTAGATCCTACAAGCATGTCTTTCTAGCAGATTCTACAAGCAGGTCTTTCTAACAGGTCCTACAAGCAAGTGTTTCTAGCAGGTCAAACAAGCAGGTCTTACAACCAAGTCCAATAACCAGGTCTTACAAACAGATCGTACAAACAAGTCCTACAAACAGGTCTTTCTAGCAGGTCCTACAAGCAAGTCCTACAACCAAGTCCAATAGCCAGGTCTTTCTAGCAGGTCCTACTAGCAGGTCTTAGAAGGAGAGCCAACAGGCAGTTAATGATGAATCCTCTTACCCCAAGACGAGTAAAAAATCGACGAGGTTACCTGCCGTGACCCTCCTGTCGGCCACACCAGAGACAGAATGTTGACTGAAAACTTGCCTTGATTTTTCTCATCTCCACTGAGCCAAGAAACATGCTTTTTAAGGTTGTTTCGTACAGGGAAAGGAATCAATCTAACTCACTTTCTCTTACTTTCTTTTCCGTTTTTTTAAATAACTCACTCTCTCTTCTATTCGTAAATAACTACAGATTTTCTTTCTTTTGCTCTAATTTCTCATTTTATCTTGCCCTCTTTGTCTTTCATTCTACTTTTCTTTCTCCCTCTCACATTACTGCCCCTTTTCCTTCTCCCACTTCTCCCCCTCTGACCTTTTCTTCCCTTCTTTCTCCTCTTCCTCATTCTCCCTCTCTTCCACAACCTGTCTCCTTCCTATCCCTCCCTCCCTTCTTCTCCAGATGTCATTGAAAAACTTTTATGCACATTTCAAGGATCACGTTTAGATTAGACACCCCGCCTCCAGCTTATTTCACCTGATGATTAAGCACCCTAGCACCCTAACGTTACCTGGGGATAGGGGGGGGGGGTTAGATTAGGTTAGCGTCGGGGTATTTGATCATGAGGTTAAATTAGCTGGGGTGCCATTTTAATGTTCCTAATTTAGATGATGATATAGTTTACCGCTCGGTGGTGTTAAATTGCAATCGTTATCATCCGTCTGTCTGTAAGTTTATTTGGGGTATCTTTCAGGAGGGAAGGGGGGAGCTCTATAGGAAGGAGAGTAAGGGCTATAGTACCCATATTTTGGTAGGAATATCCTCCCTAAGGTCCTTCTGGGTCTAGTTAGCATATGGAGATCACACACACACACACACACACACACACACACACACACACACACACACACACACACACACACACACACACACACACACACACACTACTCTGGCGGTGTACCCAAGGCTTGTGTGTTTACTTAGCTGTTATCATGACAACCAAACCCACACATTAAAATAACATTCACAATATTTTTAGACCAACAGCAGCTGAATAAATAACATCAATGATACAAAACTAATAATTATAATTTAGATCTAATAATTTAATCAATGAGAAGAAAAACTGTATACTGGATATGAATAAATATAGAGAATTATACATCTAAATTAAAGTATTTATTGATAGTTCAATTACAAGAATTAATTGTATAGATGATGTTTTATTTAACCTACCTAATAACAACACAAGCATCAACAACAACAAAAGAAACACGTACAGCACCAGTACACAAAGCACTATATACACACACACACCACACACACACACACACACACACCAAAACAACGCGTCACCATCAACATTATTATCTTCACCACCATCTATCACCAACACTAACCACCCTCCATCACCACCATCCCACCACCATCACCATCACCACCACCACTCCTCGTCTATTGCATAACATCCTCCCCTTTCTCTTCCCTTCATACCACACAGGATGTTACTATCATCACCTCCCCCCACCTATAGTACTCTTACCCCCCCCCACACACTTCTCGTCTTGTACTTGTTTATCTTTCTCCCTACCATACACACACTCTAACCACCCGCCAGTTGCTTTCTTTAATAATCTCTCTCTCTTTCTCCATGCAGTACTCTCGCTTTCTGTCCTCATGTTTAATTCTCCCTGACTTTCTAGTACTCTCTCCCTCCTATCTATGTCGAAAACTTTCTCTCTCTCTCTCTCTTTATTAAGTACTTTCTCCCTCCTTTCCCCCAAAAGCTAGTACTAAACTTTTCTTCCTCTCCCTCTGCCGTCCACTACTCTCTCCCTTTAAGTTTGCCAGTCGTTCGGTCTCCCTCTACCTCCTACAACGTCAGGTCGCCCTTGGCCACCACCACCAGCAGGTCCAGGGCGCTCCCCTCCCCACTGCCGGACACTGGGAGGTTAAAATAGAGATACATGACTTCCTCCCTTCACCACCACACGGACGATTCACCCCCTCCTACCCCCTTCACCCACCACACGGACGATTCACCCCTCCTACCCCTTCACCACCACACGGACATTCACCCCTCCTACCCCTTCACCACCACACGGACGATTCACCTCCTACCCCTTCACCACCACACGCACGATTCACCCCCCTCCTACCCCTTCACCACCACACGGACGATTCACCCCCTCCACCCCTTCACCACCACAGGACGATTCACCTCTCCCCTTCACCCACCACACGGACGATTCGCCCTCCCTCCCCCCTTCACCACCACACGGACGATTCGCCCCTCCTCCCCTTCACACACGGACGATTCACCCTCCTCCCCCTTCACCACCACACGGACGATTTCCCCCCCCAACTGTTCCTCCTCCACCACATCGTCTTCTCCCTCACCACCACACAGACTATTCCCCTTCCTCCTCCTCCTCCACCCACCCCCCTCCCCTTCTCCAACCACAGCGCCGCCATCATGCTTTTTTTCCAGGACGGGCACGACCATCACTCTCCACCAGATTAATTACGCTGATTAAACTAAAACTCAGCCCGTGGGATCCAGTATTAATTTTCCTGGAGATGATATAGAAGAAAAAGGTTTGAATTCTCTTTGGCTAATGTTTAGATCTAAATAATTAAAAAGAATTACCTAATATATAGCTTCTATTTACGTCCAAAGTGAATTTCCAGGATAAAGATCATTGAAGGAGTCGTAGAGAAGGAGGTCCCAGTTCACCCTGCAGGAAAATAACGAGGCATTGAGGTGAGTCCCCAGCGTACAATTCTCAACCTCGCCAATACCTCCACCACCGCCTCCCTGTACTAAATACTCTTCACCTCTCTGTTCAAGGCATGTCTACGTACGTTAAGACCTCCCCCCCCCCCCAACCTTTTGTTCCCACTAACACGTACAACCGACACTTCCCCGCCACCATATTAAGCTGAATGATAGTGTCTCTCACTCACGCTGTTGTTAGAGGGACGAGAATTTGTTTTTATTTTTAAGGCGACGGATTAAAACAAAAAAAGTATTAAAGTTTTCGCCACAAGACCCGGACACAACACGTTACGGGACCAAGAAAGGCTTTTAGGGTGTCTTCCGGCCAGCTCAGGCGCCGGGGAAGTTGTTCTCACGCCCGCATCAATGTTCTCACCCACGTCATTCTGTTCTCAAGCCCGCAGAAATGTTCTCACGCTCACATCAATGTTCCCACGCCCATCACACTATTTACAAGACATCGTTATTCTTACACCCATTTTTTTCTCTCCATATTTCACCTCTTGACCATCGGAGCAAATTTGTATTTAAAATAAAAAAAATAAAAAAATAATAAAAATAAATCCTAAGCCAATGTAAAAATACTAAGAATTTAAACATAAGAATAAAAAAAAATAATCTAAGAATTTAAGAGACATACGAGTTTCTTCAACATCGCAAGTCAGATTATAAACACAAACCTCAACATCATGACTCAACTTGTAAACACTTGTAAACATTAAGGGACTATAAACACCGCTAGAGTTCACATACAGTAAGAGGAATACAATAGTTAAAGGAATCCAAATGTTATGAATGTAAACAAAATAAAAATCCAAATATTTCGAGACCAAAACACAGGAATCCAAATATTACGAGACCAAAACACAGGAATCCAAATATTACTAGACCAAAACACAGGAATCCAAATATTACGAGACCAAAACACAGGAATCCAAATATTACGAGACCAAAACACAGGAATCCAAATATTACGAGACCAAAACACAGGAATCCAAATACTACCAGACTAAAACACGGGAATCCAAATATTACTTGACCAAAACACGGGAATCCAAATATTACGAGACCAAAACACAGGCATCCAAATATTACGAGACCAAAACACAGGAATCCAAATATTACTAGACCAAAACACAGGCATCCAAATATTACGAGACCAAAACACAGGAATCCAAATATTGCTAGACCAAAACACAGGAATCCAAATATTACGAGACCAAAACACAGGAATCCAAATATTACTAGACCAAAACACAGGAATCCAAATATTACGAGACCAAAACACAGGAATCCAAATATTACGAGACCAAAACACAGGAATCCAAATATTACTAGACCAAAACACAGGCATCCAAATATTACGAGACCAAAACACAGGAATCCAAATATTACTAGACCAAAACACAGGAATCCAAATATTACGAGACCAAAACACAGGAATCCAAATATTACTAGACCAAAACACAGGAATCCAAATATTACTAGACCAAAACACAGGAATCCAAATATTACGAGACCAAAACACAGGAATCCAAATATTACTAGACCAAAACACAGGAATCCAAATATTACGAGACCAAAACACAGGAATCCAAATATTACGAGACCAAAACACAGGAATCCAAATATTAAAGACATAAACTAAAGAACGAGTGTCAACAGAAGGAAGTTGACCGGAGATGAAGACATATATGGTAATAAATTCAATACAAGTTGTCGTGAATGTCAGAGAATTTCATTTCATATGTAAGACGGGGCCGGGGCGTCTCCTAACCTCAACCTGTGGCTATATATTGGACATATAATACTGTTTTTTCTGTCTTTTTCAATCTGTCTCCATCTGTCCGAGAGATAGGAAGTGGGTTATAAAGAAACACATGTATTCCCGTCCGTCCCGTCAATTTATCCGTCCGTTCTGTCAGTTTATCCGTCCGGGAGTTGTAAATATGATAAATTTTCGTACACAAATGAGGTGGATTTGAACCGAAAATCACATATGAAGGTACAAGTGCGTCATTTTTTTTTTAGCTAATCAAGGCTAATATAACAGAGCTCAGGTTGAATCTATAGCTCAATATATAAGTAACTATACATCAACGTTCTTCGGTACACATACAGAATAATTTACGGCTATACTTACACATTTTAATATACCACAGAGCTATGAGATGCGCCATATCCTCAACACAGGAAAATAATACATCACAGCTAAGCATAGTACACAAGCACAGTGTAGGCGGAGGTAAGCACAGGACACTAAGCTAAAAATTCTGGCTCAATACTACACAGGAGCCAGGAACGATAAGCTAAACACTCTGGCTCAATACAACACAGGAGCCAGGAACGATAAGCTAAACACTCTGGCTCAATACAACACAGGAGCCAGGAACGATAAGCTAAACACTCTGGCTCAATACAACACAGGAGCCAGGAACAGAGCCACCATTTCCTAATTTGGGAAGTACTCATGCATGGGGATGTCTCGTATACAACCCCCCATGTTCAATACCTGTCCCATACACCACCTACACGTTTAATACCCTGTCATATATAGCACCCACGATCAGGAGAAGCTGAGGACGACCCACGGCCAAGGGAAAGGTAAGGACGACCAATGGCCAAGAGGAAGGTAAGGACGACCAATGGCCAAGGGGAAGGTAAGGACGACCCATGGCCAAGGGAAAGGTAAGGACGACCAATGGCCAAGAGGAAGGTAAGGACGACCCCACTATCAGAGGAAACTGACGACCCACGATCGGGAAAGATGACGAACCCACGAATTCGATACCACAACACCACCCCGGTCTTACTGTACGGGTTTGGCAAAGTGTTTTCGAAGTCCCTTGATGTTTGTGTTCCCTTGTCGTTTTTTTTCCCAGTTATTGTGTGTATTCTGTGGAGGAAGTGAACCGTGAAGGCCAACAGTGTGTGGGCACTGATAAAGGAGAGCGTTGCTTCACACCGTTTGACCAGTTTCAACCAAGTGAAAACCGCCGTCCGTGATGCGTCGTCCCTTTTTCAATATTCAACACCTGCAACTCTCAGCTGCCAGAGTTAAAAATAAATGTTTATGAAGAAACGAATATCATAGAGATTTCCTCAACTGTGTACCTTCCTCGAGGGACCACTGTACACATAAATAATCAAGGGTCTTCTGTAAACACCCTATACTCACCATAAGACTTTTGTATATAATATTACCTGGGTACTGTTATACATGTCAACTACTTTACACCTGTCAAAACACATCCATCACCTGTAAAGTGTTACATCTTCACCTAACACTGTATAACCTTGTTTATTACCTCAATATTAAACCCCCATTAATACTGATACACTGCAGTCTGTCATAACACAACTCTTATGCTTTTATAAGAATCCGAACACTGCCCCATCTTAACGCTACTCTCTCTCTCTCTCTCTCTACTCCAGGGGAAGGTTAGCACATCCCCCCCTCCCCCACCACCCACCCACACTCTCCCCAGCAAATATTTTAGGCTAGGAGGAGAACATTAATAGGACGCAGGCGGGTTTTATTGTTCATTAAGCACATACATGGAAGGCCGTTTGGCTTCCATATTAGCTTGATGGCCGCTACTTGTTGTTGCGAGCACACCGCCCGCAGCCTCAGGGGGGAGGGGGCGGGGGAGGGGGAGGGGAGGGGGCGGGGGAGATGGAGATTAAAACTGAGAGAAGGAAAGAAAGTAAGAGAGAGAAATATAGAGAATGAGAGAGAGAGAGAGAGAGAGAGAGAATCGGGAGATAGATATTGAAACATTGAATAGATGGAAGAAAACAGACAGGCAGATAGATTGATACAGCAATAAATGGCCTTATACTCAGACTCAGGTAATGCATTAGACAATCAACGATGCCAACATTCGCCAGGTAACACAACACACCTCCACCAGCAGCCCATTACCAGCCCCGATATATATATACTGTATACGTGTGTGTGTGGTTTGACCTATGACCCGATAAATCACTTAAAATGACCCGAAAACTAATAGATGAGGTTTGTAAGTATTGGACAAAGGTACTTCCAGGAACATTTTAAAATCAATGGACCCGGTAGTGAGGGAGTGACGATTATTTGATATTTGTGAGCAAGAATAAAGAAAAGGAAGGTGAAAAGAAAATGAAACTGGGGAGGAATATTTTGGGTAAGACAAAAATAATGAAAACCAAACTTGTTTAAACTTTACTTGATCTGTTTACGCCAACACACACACACACACACACACACACACACACACACACACACACTGCTATAGGATGTTATAGTTTTCACAAGTAATGTCACTTCCACAACTTGACTCAATATTTTATCACGAGTTGTAAGAAATTAATTAGTTTTAATAATCAAATGGAAATGTTTCATTCATCGTCACCTTATGTAGGCCAGATACTGTACTACACTCACCTGTTAAATCATAACTATACAGCATCAAAACAGGTAAAATGCCGACTACTGTAGTGATACTGGATTAATTAGTGTTACATGACCGTAAAAACAAATTAACATATCCAGGATGTAATTCCACACAAATGTTAACCCTGCCATAGTATACAGTCGTTGTCACCTTCTCCTACAGTGACAAACAACAAAGTATGGACAATGATATACCTTTATACTTGTTTTGAGCATCATAAATACAACATGGGAAATATCTATGAGTGGACCGCCTCGTGGTAGCTGGACGGCTCTGAGGATGTCTGGTCTAACCCCGGGGTTAATTGTTACTAAATATATGTTGTAGTGTATGTGTTGTAAATAACTGTACCTGTGATGTTATTTCCCTTTTGTGTATTTGTTATATCTTTCTTTCGTATAATTGTGAGGTGTATTTCCTTGTCCCCTACGATGGCACAAGACACACAACACCTCAGTATCAACCAACAGTTTAATAAGACACCAGTAAGGACCTGTTGAACTTCCACAGAGCCATGCCAACAGCCGCCTTTCCACCGTACTAACCTCGGCCCGGGGTGGCAGGCACTACCCTCCCACACCACCTTCTGGTCCTTATCTCGTGCGTTAAAGCAGAACACACCAACACCTCACCACCCCTTCCCCGAACCACCCCTCCCCCGTACCACTAACCAATTCTCCTGTACTCACCACCCTTCCTGAACCAATTTCTGCCCTGTACCACTAACCACCCTCCCCAAAACTAACCCCCTGCCCCGTACCACTATCCTCCCCCCCCCAAAAAAAATGCCAATCTTAAACTTGTAAATTAACCCGTAAACAATGTCTAAAACCAACTGATACATTTACATTTCTTACAACACTATTTTTTTGTGCTGGAGAAAGCTTGCGTAAGGTCAATATTAACAGTGTGTTATTGCTGCCATAAATCACTGTCACTTCATAATGAGTTCAAACTGTGGGACCTTAAATATTTAAATGTCACCTTAGAGGGTTTTTTTTGTATGCATAACATCTGATTTTAGGAGCTATAGTCGTCTCTCTCTCTCTCTCTCTCTCTTTCCATAACAAGTACCGGGCCAACTCAAAACCCCTGGACTGACCCCTCAACCTTGTGTGTGTGTGTACCAACGAGAGAACCCACTTTTTTCGTCACAATCTCGTCTCGTTTACATTAAAGTTTCAGTAAATAATAAATTCTTTAAACTAGTTGAGAATTACAAATAACAAGAGAAAGTTTCTTGGCGAGTATATTTCATTTATTTCAACCTGTTATATTTTGTTTATCCATTTATTAGTTACTTCTTTTGTTATTAATACCTTTGTTATCTTTTATTACACATTTTTTGACTTTATTCAACATGTTGCCACTATAGTACAATAACTTCATGATTTTTTTTATGGAAATGACTTTTTATTTCATCAACATAACAAAATCTACTCATTAAAACGGCAATACTGAAATAATATTGGTAAAACAACAGTTGTGGTAATAATAATAATAATAATAATAATAATAATAATAATAATAATAATAACAATAATAACAAAAACAATAACAACAATATACCAAAAGACCCAGTACTTTCATCGTGGTTAAACCCAATAATAAGTTTGGCTGGACTAAGGAGGGAGAGTGGCGTGTGATCTGCATATTAACCTCCTCCCCTTACCACCCACACGACCCCTTACCAACACCCACCCACCCCCTATACGCCTACCTTCCCCCTATACGCCTACCTCCCCTATACGCCTACTCCCCCCCCATACGCCTACCTCCCCGCTTACCTATCCCCTATACGCTTACCTACGGGTCCTACGCCACTGACATTTGCTTCACCCTAACTGCTGACTCGTAATTAATCATCCCTTAGTATAATTGGATATTCCAGGCCACGGGATTGGGATTAATCTAGTAAAGGGAAAAAAAGAAAATTGGAAGGGTAAACATGACATGATTTTGGTTAGGTTAGGTTAGGTAAGGGTAGGTTAGGTTAGGTTAGGTTAGGTTAGGTTAGGTTAGGTTAGGTTAGGTTAGGATAGGTTAGGTTAGGATAGGTTAGGTTAGGTTAGGTTAGGTTAGGTTAGGTTAGGGGTAAATATATTAATCCCTAGCATAATGGTGATGACCGAAATAGGACGATTCAAAAAGAGGAGGATTTCCACTAATAACAACAACAATAACAATGATATTTTGGGGAAGAATGAAACTGGGAAAAATATTTATAGCGTACGTAACGAAAAACACACACACACACACACACACACACACACACACAGATTCACCCAACCAGTCCATCCCTAGAATATTAAATGACAACCTCTTCCGTCATCCCAAATAATCCTGTGGTCCTGTTTATAATGTTTACCTCATATACAACAACAACAACAACAACAACAAAAATAAAAAAAATACGCGTTTCATTCGTGCCACGTAACTGCGTAATGGCCTCATCAACAGACTCGGACTGCTGTACATATTTTCATTTGATATAATTTCCATGCACTTTTTTTTTAGGGTGGGGTGAGGTAGTGGTGGGGTGAGGTAGTGGTGGGGTGGGGTGGGGTGGGGTGGGGGTGGGGTGGGGTCAGGTGGGGTGGGTGGGGGTGGGGTGGGGTGGGGTGGGGTGGGGAGGGTGGGGTAGTGGTGGGGTCGGGTGGGGTGGGGTCGGGTGCGGTATAGTGGGGTAGTGTGAGAGGGGGGTGGGAGGGAGGGAGGGTGGGGTCGAGAGAGAGAGACATTAAAAGCGTGACGACTATTCCTTATTTGCATACCGTGGTCATCATTAACCTTCTTGTTTAATGTCCCACAACCTGGAAAATTAAAATATATATCTACTGACGTCACCCCACCAAAGCGTGTCATGCCTTAACCATCTGAGTAGGATGAATGAAAACCCCTCGAGTACGATATTTCAGCCGCTTTGAGTGCGATATTTCAGCTTCCTCCTTCAGTACGATGCATTAACCCCCTTGAGTACGATATTTCAACCACCTTGAGAGTGATAAATAAACACTGAGTATGATAATTTAACCCTTTTGAGTATGATGATCTAATTTCCTTGAACATGATTCTCCAACTACATTAAATATCAATGATTTAACCCCTTGAGTACGATTTAACCCCTTGAGCACTATGATTTATCCCCTTGAGTACGATTAAACCCCTTGAGCATTATGATTTAACCCCTTGAGCACTATGATTTAACCCCTTGAGTACGATTAAACCCCTTGAGCATTATGATTTAACCCCTTGAGCACTATGATTTAACCCCTTGAGTACGATTAAACCCCTTGAGCACTATGATTTAACCCCTGAGTACGATTTAACTCCTTGAGCACTATGATTTAACCCCTTGAGTACGATTAAACCCCTTGAGCACTATGATTTAACCCCTTGAGCACTATGATTTAACCCCTTGAGCACTATGATTTAACCCCTGAGTACGATTTAACTCCTTGAGCACTATGATTTAACCCCTTGAGTACGATAATTTAACCCTCGTGAATATAACAAAATTTGCTCCATTAAGTTAAAATATAGCCCCTTTTAAAATATCAAGACCTTCCAGTATGATGATTTAACTTCCTCTAAAAGTACAATGAATTTTCACCATTATGTGATATTTACTTAACCTCTTGACTAAGACGACACAACTAAAGAGAGAGAGAGAGAGAGAGAGAGAGAGAGAGAGAGAGAGAGAGAGAGAGAGAGAGAGAGATAACTTGTCGTCTCGTCCACCTGATGTCTCTCTATATGTGCCCTAGAGATAATACGGCAATATTCTCTTCATCTCCACCATCATCTCTTCTTACCGGATCCTAGACCTAGATAGCGAGACGTCTCATTATCTCTGAACGTTCTGGATCATAATTGTCCTCCCTTTCATCCCTCTCTTTGCGCGCCGCCAGATGTAACTCCCTCAAACCTTTTCAGTCTCACCGTCTCTCATGTTATCTCAGGGAATAGTTTGTCTCATCATTATATCGCAGTATCTCGGATATGGCTGTGTCCATTATTTCTCTCGCCATCAAAGAGATACGATACCTGTCTCTTCCTCAATACTCCCTCTACAGAGAAGAGAAGAGGGGAGAAGAGAAGAGAAGAGAGAGCCCACCCATTAGGGCCTCCCCCTCTCAGTCCCTCTCCACTCTAGCGGTGTTTTTTCTAGGCTTCTTTGTGCTTCCCTCTCTCATTCCCTCTCCCTCCCGCCATTTCTCTCCCCTTCCATTGTGCTTGTATCATCCTCAACACCTGTTTTGGCTTTAATTACCTGGATTTTCTCTCTCTCTCTCTCTCTCTCTCTCTCTCTCTCTCTCTCTCTCTCTCTCTCTCTCTCTCTCTCTCTCTCCTTCATTCTCTACCCTACCCATTTTCCTTTCCACCCTCCTCCTTCCTTCTCTACCCTACCCATTTTCCATCCCACCTCCACCTGCCCTTGTCAGACTCCCCTCACACTTCATCGACTGCCAATATTGTCATTATATTCAATTTTTTGTGATTCCTATTTATCTTTTGCTGTTTTTTTCTTATTATAGTGTACTGATTTTTTTTTTCACGGTGTGTTGACGTAAAAGAAAAATAATACGATTAACAAAATAAAAATTAAGAATAAATTTATGTTAAAGATTTTATTTGCAACATTCAACTGGATATTTGATGCGATTGTAAGCAAGATTTAATTTATATCAAGTGTCAGAGGCGTCTGTACATGAAACAGTCAAAATAAACACACATATACATCCAGATATAAACAACAACACACACACACACACACACACACACACACACACACACACACACACACACACACACACACACACACACACACACAGAAACACAAAATTAAAGAGAATATACTTCTCTTCACAGTTTATTTTTTTTTTTACCCTCAACGGCTATGAATTTTTCACACATTTTTAAATACAAGATACACACATCCCCCCAAAAAAATATATATATATTTACAAGATAAATGTTTATACAGACTTCTTCAGCGGAAAAAAATAATCTAACAATATTCACGAATGAGTTTCAGTATTCCGCGGAAACGTATTTACGGTAAATATTTACACGACCATATATGGAAGTAGTAAACATTAGGAGGAGGAGGGGGGGCAGAGGGTGAGGGTAAGGGTGAGGGAAGGGGTGAGGGAAGGTGAGGGAAGGGGTGAGGAAGGGGAGGGGGGAGGAGGAAGGAAGGAGGAGGGGTGGGAGGAGGAGGAGGAGGAGGAGGGGCATGGTCGTGGTCAATTCCTCAGAAAGGCTACTTTTACGCTAATTGCCTTACTTTTTCCCTACTTTTATATATTAAAACTCGGGGTAAACTTAACCAGGGGGGAGGGGGAGGTAGTGTGGTGTGTAATTATTGTTATTATTTTTCTTATATGTGCTGGTTGGTATAATTTAGTGACTCTCTCTCTCTCTCAGCCACCTCGCCACACGTGTTGTCCTCACTTGCATCCAGACTGGAGTAATACATAAACCTTAAGACTCTGAACACACGGGAAGCAAAAGCGTTGGTATTGGCACACACACACACACACACACACACACACACACACACACACACACACACACACACACACACACACACACACACACACACACACACACACACACACACACACACACACCACCACCTGGATAAGCAACATGTCGTTCGCTTTTTCCCTAACTGCTCAATAAATCTCACCGACAGCAATAAAGTTGTCCTGCATCGGGAGGTTTATAGGTGATGGGGGAGGAGGAGAGGGGGGTGATACAGAGGGGGAGAGGAGGAGGGACAGAGGGGGAGGTGGTGGTGGTGGTGGTGGTACAGGATATGTGGGAGAGAAGGAGTTGGGGAGGGAAGAGCTAGGCAGGTAAGGGAGAGAATTGGGTGAAGATCAGGTGGATGATTGGGTAGGTGATGGGAGAGGAGGAGGAGGTGGAAGACGAGGAGTAAGATGGGAGGGAATGAAGCAGGAGGGAATAAGTACAAGGAAGGAGGATAGAAAAGAAGAAAGAAGGAGTGGAGAGGAGATAAATTGAGGAGGTAGTCGAAGATAGGAGAGAGAGAGAGAGAGAGAGAGAGAGAGAGAGAGAGAGAGAGAGAGAGAGAGAGAGAGAGGAAAGAATAGTGACTGTAAAATATTACCATTATCATAATTAATCTTGCAACATATGCAGCTACCCCATGAAAACTGTAATTAATTTTGACATTATTAACACACCAATCGTTTCCATGCAACATTTGGAACTAAAACAAGAAAACTGGAAACTATCATCATCAATATAATCAGTTTTGACATTTGTAGTTCTTAACAAAATCTAGGGGTAAACCATTCAATTGTATCATTAATTTTAGCCTTGCAATATATATTTTACCACCTACGCAAAGTAGATCATAAAATGTAATCATCAATAAAATTACTTTTCAAACATACACATCTATTGTATGTTTCAAACCCTTATTATGATAGTCTACTTAATTTAGTTAGATACGCACCAAAGGCAATACCAATATAAATATGTTTGAATATATAGTATACGCCCTTTACCCCCCCCCACCACTATTAAAAAAAATAATCTAATACCATCACCATTGCAATTACTTCTGAAACATGACACAAGATGCTCAAGAAAACTGGCGACAATAATCAGCCTTGCAACATGAGGAAAGTTGTGCAATTAAACCGTGAACCATCATCACTACAACCACCGGTCTGTTGCATCACACGCACCTGTGCAACGGGAAACCAGCAGCTGCCGTGACCTAAGATGAGAGAGGTGAACTAATTCCTCACGTTAGGAGGAAACATCAAAGGTGACCCGGATTGACCTGGTGTACCCCCCACCTCCCACTCACTCGTCAAGGGGAGGCGGGAAATGAGGAAAGGCATAATTCCTCTTGAAGGCCAACTCACTCAAAGCCATTTACCCAAGTTGTGGCCAGCGATCTTGATGCCATTTACCTAAACTATGGCCAGCAAGTTTAACACCATATACCCGTATTGCCACCTGTAGGCTTAATGTCCCTTACCCAAGTTGTAGCCACTAACTATAGGAGCCACTTACTTCGGTTATGATGAGTTACAAGTAAAGGTTTGGTCTTAAATTAACAGCACACGTGAACTACAGGTACGAGAGTGATACTGCTTGTATACTCTCCTCGATCACGTACACGTTCATACTATGTACAGTCATGCGCCCCGTTGACCAAGTAGTCATATGTACACTTGCTTTGGTAGTCATGTGCACATTGCCGTACAGTTAATATCGATGTATTTGGGTATGTACACACGTGCACTTAGTTATGTAGGCATGTGTAATGTGAATATTGACATGCAATTATTATATATTGATTTGGACATACTGTGGACATGTGCCATTCTATAAGGAGTCATGACCTCAGTTTTACCGTGACAAACACGCACATAAATACTGAGGGAAATAAATTGAACTATAAAATTAAATCAGATAAAACACACAAATAAATAAATAAATAAATAAATAAATAATAATAATGTTTAAATAGCAATAATAATAATAATAATAATAATAATAATAATAATAATAGAGTACTAAAAAAAACATTATTAACGTTATTATTAGTAATGGACCAAATAAACTGTTCTCCATAATTATAAGTTCAACTAAAACATATTATGTATTTTAGGGTCAAAAGTGAGCGAAATTTTTAGGACCGTAGTTAACCCGTTATATACTAATTAATACAATCATTTATATAAAAAGCCGCTGTGAAGCATTATGAAAATAATTAAGAAGAGTGGCCACGGTACACAAATTATATACGTGATGTATCGCCTGTGTTTATATGAGAGAGAGAGCGCGCGCGCCCTGGAAACACCCCTATACAGTACGTCTCAATTCACCAGGTACAGTCCAGGCCGTAGCTGACTCCCCGTTCCCAGCACACCTGACCAAACCACCACGTCCACGGCAGCATAATCACACCAGCCGAATTTTATCATTTAATTGACTTGTTCATTTTAAATGCTCCCAACCCTTTTCAAACATACGATGAAAAGTGTTAATTAAAATAATATACTGCTGAATAACTCCAATGATAAAAAATAAAAATGAAAAAATATGTATAATTACTGTGAAAGGTTCTACAGGTACCGATTAATTACTACCTGGTGTATAAACGTCAGGTATTTCCTCATAATGACAGAAAAGTTAACCAAGTTTTATCAGTTATAATTATTAGTACTGGAGTGGTAAATAGCCAGCCCCCCCCCCCCCACACACACACACACACACACACCTTCAGCATAACAATTAATAGTAGTGTACAGGAGTTAAGAGGTGTAGAATGATCCACTAAGTTCAACAGTGTGTGTTTTGTGGTGGATGGAAGAGTCTACAATAGGGAATTAAGTAGAGCGTCTCCCTTACTCCCGCTCGTGTTATCACCCAGGTAACCTCACACACAGGGGCAGGAAGAACCACTACTACGAGGGAGTGAATACCGTGCCTGGGCCTAACACGGTGTTTGGTCCAGAGAGTTATTTAACCGTTCCAAACCTCCAATTAACTTTACGGTTAAATAAGTGATTTATTTACATAACACACAAACATCGAGGCTGATGATGTACTTATCAGCGTTAAATGTGAATAAACAACAACAACAAATAAAGTACTGGACTATTATACCCGATAAATATTGCTTAGTTAATGATATTTTTTGAAAATTTTAATTAAACGCTTAAGGATGTATCAATTAACCTCAAAAATTAAAAAATATTAATTATAAAAGAAATTGAAAATAAGACTAGAAGCCGTAAAGTTCTAACAGGTCTTCAGCCACAACAATGACCTACACAACATTTAATATTACAATAATGTTTTAATTGCATCCGATGGAGATTTTTTCTTCCCATCATCATCGTAATCATCATCAGCCTGAGAGCTATAAAATAGTCATAGCTCCAGTTACCTCTCTCTTAACTTCATCCAATATCAGTTCACTAAATTAATCTTCAGAATAAACACAGTCTCACGTGACAGCGACTGAACGTAAAACCTCTCCTGCCGGTAGTGTTAAAACAGCAGGAAGTGTTCTTTAAATTACAAACTTTCCGTCCACCTGACCCAAGGAATTTTGAAAAATGGGACGACATGCTTCAAAGATTTCCAGGAGTTAGATCTTGGCTGTGATCATCTCCCAGGGGGAACTGTAAGGCTCCTGGCTACACCTCGAGTGCTCGCCTCCATCTTAGGGGATTGACTACACTCTAGAAGCCTGCCTAAACGTGCCCCCGGGACCTGGCAACACCTCAAGCACTCGGCTACACCCTCAACACACTGACTACACCCTTGGGATTGTTACACATTCTAAGGATTCCGCTCGACCTTAGGGGTTTGTCTACGCCCTAGGAACCTGTCTCCACTTCCTCCAGGAGATAGATTACAACGCAGGTATCCGGGGACACAGAACGAGGGAGTTGGATATCCTACAGCTCCCCGGAGGACCCCTGGCCACGGTGAGCGACAGGACATTACCCTCACTCTGTCTCCCAGATCAGTCTGATTAGTTCATATTAACGACAGCTTTAGTCTCAAGCCTGTTTGTCTCTGTCTCGTTGAGTGAGCGAGTGACCGTCCGTCCGTGTTTATCTGTGTGTGTGTGTTTGTATTTACAGTAAACAAACTGACAACAACGGGAACTGATTCTTGTCACACACACACACACACACACACACACACACACACAATTTCTCAAGTGGCGGGGAAATAGTTATTCTACCAAATTCCCCTGAAGCTTCCCCCAGAGAACGCAGGAAAAAAATAAAAATCCCTAAAACCATTGCACGACCAACACATTTTCCTTTTTTATGAAGAAAAAAATGAGAAAGAAAAAGTTGAGAAAATGAGATAAAAAAAATCTAGAACTCGGCTCTGACTCGCAAGTTTGCACATAATTGTCAGGTTGGTGGAGCGAGAGAGAGAGAAAAGCAGAGGAGTTAAAGGCGTCTTCATTATGTTAATTTCTCCCTCCTCGCTTCTCCGCGTCTCAACATCACTCACCACCGTCATCAACGCCATAATTAACATGTATTTAACGCCACGGCCACGCCATTATGAAGGCGTGCAAGGAAGGGGGTTTTAGGGACCGTGGGTGGAAGAAAGGTGCTTTTACTGGACCCAGGTCATGTATATAGAACACAAGGAAGGTGAACCATCAACACACGCCACCCACACCGCCCCGCCACCCACACCGCTCCGCCACCCACACCACAGCCTTTGTTACAATACACAATATGTTCACTACTATGGTACAAAATACAATATGTTCACTACATGGTACTCTAGAGTATGTTCACTATGGCACTATACACTATTAATATTCACGATATGATTAGGTGAGGTTAGGTACCCTAGCTGAGTTAATTAAGCCTCAGATCTATACGGGCAAAGCAATGCAGACCCAAGCAGCATCACACACCCCATCGCCACCCACCACGCCACCCACCACATCACCTAAACCGCCACCCACCATCATCACACCACCCACCATGCCTTAATACATCACACAACACCCACCACACCCTCATACACCACCCACCACACCACAGGTTCCCCCAACACAGAGTAAACACAGCGAGTATCTCACCCAACAACTGACACACGTGGCCACATCAGTCATCCCTCCCACTAGTCAAAAACTCGGCTTCAAAAAAAAAAAAAAAAAAAAAAAAAAAAAAAAACCAACTAGCCTCTCTAATTACCCCAGTATTATTCATCAGCTTGAGGCCCATTAAGCAGCCTATACAAGGGAGAGGGAGAGGGAGAGGGAGAGGGAGAGGGAGAGGGAGAGGGAGGGGGTGACGAGACTACTAATTACTTCCTGGGTAAAGGGAAAATGTCATGAATGGAGGAGAGAGAAAATACCAAAAAAGAAAATAAGAGACTCGGGGGGCTATAGGCTTGTGATGACGGCTTCTGTCGGGGTAATGACGGTGACACTAGTGATGCTGCTGCTGTTAGTGTGTTCCGCTCCATAAATAAAAAGTACTGTGAACCTAAAACACGAATACCTTCTAATGGTGTGTGTGTGTGTGTGTGTGTGTGTGTGTGTGTCTGTGTGTGTGTGTGTGTGTGCTCTGAGTACCTCTTCATGAAAGCTCCCTATTAAACCAGGTTCTTTAAGCCAAACTCTTTATATAGTCAAGTGTTCCATCAAGTAAAGCTCCCTAAGTGGCTCATAAAGCACTTCTCAGGACATGGGGAGCGACCACAAGCCCTCCCTGACAGCCTCATAACCTCCAACAGTGATACAAAATATTAAAGGTGATTAAATTAAGTCGAACACAGGGGTGACAGTCTCCCCAGGTGGACAAATAGTCTATGGGGGCACACATGATCACTATAAACGTTAGTGACGATTACATAAATATGTAGTCAAAGAAAATAATCGTGTTCACACCCCCCTCCACCCTCTAGTGTTATGTTCCGAAGCCCATGGCGAAGAATTTTGGGTAAAGTGACAGCGAGGCTTCCAGGTTTGAGTCTGAACGGGGAACTTAATCTAAATTCTTCGTCTTGGGGTAAAGAATGGTAAGACAAACACGAAAATATATATTGGCAGATATGTTTATCCTGCCAGCGGTGGATAAAAATAAAATAAAATAATATTGCAAAAACGTGTTGCAGTGCTTTGGTGGGTAATGTTAGGGTGAGCCAGCTGGCGTGTCCTCAATACACCCGTCACTCACTCCCACAACACGTTTAACCACACACCTCTCACTCTGGGCACCTCACCTCTCCTTCACCCAACACTTTTTATTGTCAACAAGTGCACGACTCGTCCTTCACTTTTATGAATTACTGTGTTTGGAATAGAAGAAAAACAAAGAGTAAGAGTGTAATTAAAGACACGACAATGTTAGTGATTTACACGCCAACACGCACACCTGTGTAAAGTGTGAACACCTAATGTATATATTCTCAAACACACGTACACTAACACACAGTTATTGACTCATGTCTCACACACACAATCACTTGCATATGTACAGATGTACGTACGTGCTTGTAATTCGCACATACACACAAAAATATATATAACTCATTCAGTTACTCAACCAGCCACCCATTCACACTTCGCCCAAACACACACAGACTTACCTACACAGAGCCAAGTCATGCAGGTTTAGTTGAGAGCGTCAACATACCTGTAAAGAAAGACCGTTATTAGTAGGGGTTGAGGTCATAACACACGACTAAACGTTGACTTTGCTGTCTGAGGTCACCTGTAATGTATCTCAGCCCAGCATAACTAGTGTAATAAAATATTAATTGGGACTGAATAAAAACAAATCTCTGAATAATAAAGTAATGTTTAGGATACAATCAAATTATTTCTTTAATAAAGCATCAACTGGAAATAAATGAAAATGACATAAAATACTTGGTATACACAGGTAATGAAAATAGCCTTTAAATAACCACAATTACTGATAGTCAAAGTATATTAAAGACACAATTAATAACTATCATTTAAACATTAATTTTTGTAAAGGGGTGGCAATAAGAGGCAATTAACACAGGTGTTTTCATTGTCCGTCTGATGGATCGATCGCCTTTGAGGGTAATGACGAGCGCTACTTGAATCACTGCTAACACAATCAGTCATTAGTGAGGGATTCCTGGCTCTTCATTCCTCCTGGTGGGGGGGGAGAGAGGTGAGTGGGGGTCATAGAGAGCTAATTCCACTTGATGTAAGGCTCCCTCAAGTTCACCTAGTCCATTTCAATTCACCTGGAGTTCACCTGGTTGATTCGTAATTACCTGGGGTTCATTTAGTAGATCTAGAGTCACTTTTAAGTTATTATTGTTGAGTTTACGTCAAGTTCAAACCCTCAATCTAATGTCACCTCGAGTTCAAAAGATCGACCAAACGTCTCCTGATCGATCAAACGTTTTCTGATCGACCAAGCGTCTCCTGATCGACCAAACGTCTTCTGATCGACCAAATTTCTCCTGATCGACCAAACGTTTCCTGATCGACCAAACGTCTCCTCATCGACCAAACGTCTCCTGATCGATCAAACGTCTTCTGATCGCCCACACGTCTCCTGATCGACCAAACGTGACAAGCAGTTCATCAGATCATTATAATTCGACCAGAATGTCAGCAGGTCCATTTAATACGACAAGGAATCCCTATCGTGTACAGAACCCGAGAGACCTTCAATTTCAGTTCAGGATTTAGATTAGAGTATAACTCTTTCTTCTTTTCTACGAGACCTTAGTGCATTAAAACCCACCTACTGACCACTTAATTCACCTTGTGCACCACTGACCACCTAGTTCACCTGATTCGTAAGATACTCACCTGTTCACCTACAGACCCTTTAGTTCACAAGACCCTACACACCACCTACTGTAGTAAACAAGATCCTACACACCAGCTACTGTAGTACACAAGATCGTACACACCAGCTACTGTAGTACACAAGATCCTACACACCACCTACTGTAGTTCACAGGATTCTCACCACAGCCACCCCCCAGCCCCGAGGACCTAATATATAAGACACTACCCTAGTGCCCCCATAGACTTCAACAAAGACACCGTTGAATACAATTTGGGTCTGTCAAAAAGAACCCTTAAAACTGTAATTAGGAAAGAACTCATTGATGAGTTTGACGCAAGTAGACTAGTGCAAACAGGCACTAGTCGATCCATAGTTTACCATGATGAGATTTATCAAGTGAAACATGTATATGGAGGAAGTAACAAGATCACTAGATTACAAGAAGTTGTAACCGCTAGATTAAGGTTAGGATATAAGTACCTCTGGCAGTATGTTCCTCAAGCAGATGTAAACAAAACTAAATGTAAAGTGTGTTGCCAGACATATAGCCACACACTTGAACACTACGTCCTTGACTGTGTGACGATAGAACCTTTTAGGGACAGGTCCAAGCAGACTGTGTGTGAAATGGCACAACACTTCATCTCTAATGGCAAGATAGCCGACATATTAAGATTGTATCCACTTTTTTGCACTTAGTAACTATATCAGTTCTCATGTACAGAACCAAATACGCAATTATGCTTGAATACTTCTCACACAAATGTGAATAACAAAGTGTGAGGCCAGACATACTGCCTCACACGCCTGCACTCGAGCATTTGTGAATAAGTTACCCTTTATGTATAGAACTAAAATAATGTAATTGAAATACTGTGTAACATTCAGTGCCATAATATCCTGACAACGGGGGTTATTTATTATGACCCGTTGTAAACTCTACTCTAATCCTATTGCGCTACCGCTCACAGGATGAGTGTGGGGTGCACAATAAAGTAGCCGCTGTAAGGGACACAATAAAAAAAATCAACCATAGAGTTCACGAGATACTCCCCTTATATACGCCATCCCTCATTATAATATTCAGCCAAACTCCCCAGCAGCTCGTCTCGGGGATCAAGACCTCACCTTACTGCACCTCGCGGTTCACCTGATGCTGATGGTATAAAGTTGACGGGTCTCTCAGCCTACCCGGGACCAAATGCCTCCTTAGTATTCATATATGCAAATGAGGGCCGGGTTATTAATTACTGTTCGGTCGAGATCGTGTTGACGACTAAGGCGACATAACACCACCTAACGTCCTGAACCACTTGGCTCAGTCAACCACTTGGTAGATACGACCTGGGAGACTGATCCAGCTACTTCCACTAGTTGGCAGATTAAACCTAAAGATACATTGAACCAACTAGTGAACCAATAGTAGCAGGTGAAGAGAACCACCTACTTCGATGAGTCACTGAACCAAGTGATCCGACACAGTGAAGCAGTTGGTTACGTCGACCAATTACATGAATGAACCACTGAACCAGGTGAAGGACATCTCCGGGTTAACCAATCAGGTAAAGTGACTATCACACAAAGCGGAAGACGAAACAAAACCAAAATCTCAAATAAACCCACAAGGATCCAGTGATCAAAGTGGATGAACTAATAAAAACGAAACAGACTTAACCAAGAGAACCAGTTAGGCGTCGTGAATCAGGTTAGGTTAGGTTAGGTTAGGTTAGGTTAGGCTAGGTTAGGCTAGGTTAGGTTAGGTTAGGTTAGGTTAGGTTAGGTTAGGCTAGGTTAGGCTAGGTTAGGTTAGGTTAGGTTAGGTTAGGTTAGGTTAGGTTAGGTTAGGCTAGGTTAGGTTAGGTTAGGTTTGGTCTTAACTTCAAATGAGTTATATTTTCTTTGGTCATGATTAGTTGGGTCCGAGTCTACTGAATATTGTCAATTTAGATCAAAAGTTTTTCTAAGTAATAATATTAACTTGAAGAAAATAATTCGATAGAAGTTACTTTACCGGAGTTGAGGAAAAAGAATGAACGGATTAAATGGACTATTTTATTTATTCCAGAAACACATTACCGGTATAGTGGACTATTTCTTGGCCTGTATTGGTAAAGAATCTTAATATATATAACTCAAACTTTTCTTGATGGCATGACAATAGTCCTTTGCATAATACAGTACAGTGATGGAAGAGGCATTCATAATATTCCTCCGCTTATATAATACAGTAGAGGAAGATTTATTACAATGATCTGAGCTGAGGGGAGTTTAAAGAATGATTTTTATTATCAATATTTCTGTGGGACTTTCAATTGGAATGACTTTGAAGAAGACAGTTTATGAAGGAGGTTGACTCATCTATGTTTGAGATCAGTTCTTAATGGGACAGCTCGTGTGCCTCAAGCCCACTTCAGTACTCATTACTGTTCTGTTCTACACCAAGATGAAGGTCCTGGTTATATATGGCCCTGAAGTTGTCATCCAAACTGACAGGCTCGGGTGAAGTAGTTGAATTTGTTTACAGTTGTTTTATGCTTTTATTTTTCACATTGTCAGAGGTTTGTGTCCAGGATTATGGATCTGAATAGCTAAGGCACTGAGGGGTGGAGGGGTAGGGGGTGGCAGTGAACATATTTTTTGTAGTGCCGGGTATACACACGTCAAGAAAAAACAAAATCTTTACAGCTATAAAATACGACTATATTTTACCTGACCTTATCAAATCCGGCAATAGTGTCAAACAATTTACACTATAATCAAAATAATACTGAGGTGATTAAGGTCGAGCGAAAGAAGAGTAGTTGTCTGTATTACTGATTTATTAAAGGTTTTATTAGAAGAATGATCCACCAGTCTAAATTAGTCGAGTACAATGTAGTGCTTGTCACATTTATTCAATAATTTATATTTATTTTTAGTTTCTTAGTTACTGATTCGTCCTTCCAACCCCGTGAAGGAACTCTGATGTTTGTATGTTTATAATAGTTTTCTTGAGCTAACCTTAGTTAAATTTACGTACTCTTTACCACTGTTTGTATACCTGGAAAGTCTATGTGCAAGTGAGCCATTAGATATTTGTATGACGATTTCCCTGCATAAATATCTACTTATATATTCATCTGTCTGTCTATCTGTCTATCAGCACGAGCAGCTACTTCAGGATATAGTTCACGGGTCCGGGGGGTACGGGGGGTGGTTCGGTGGGGGCGGGTTCGGTGGGGGGCGGGGGTGCGGTGCAAGGAGTGTGGTCGGGTAGAAGGTAGTGACGCATACACAAAAGGAAGATGTGTCCGTTGAAGCAAGGATGAAGAGCGGGTAGGCAGCCAGCCAGGAGGAAACGAAAACCACTTCTAGAGTAAGAGAGTAGAGGGAGAGAGAGAAGCCTTTAAACGAAGCTTTCCTTTAAAGTGAGAAAGCTTCCCATACCCTGGTAGGAGAGAGAAGCCAGCTGTGAGGACATCTACGGTACAGCCGATGGGAGAGCGGGGGGGGAGGAGGGAGCTTCAGTTGCCATGACTGAGAAAACTGAAGACAAACCCGAGAGAGAGAGAGAGAGAGAGAGAGAGAGAGAGAGAGAGAGAGAGAGAGAGAGAGAGAGAGAGAGAGAGAGAGAGTTCTTATGAAACTCTCCCTCACACTGGGTAAGTTTCCTCGTGAATCTAACTAGAACGGTAACTTCCAACCGATTCAGAAGATGGAAAACATTGTAATGGATTCACAACCAGTCAAGTAAGTGAGAAGTTAAAAAAAACAAGAAACGTTTTGATAATGCCACAAGAATGACAACATTTAAACTGACGTCAGCAGATGGTTCCAAATAGATGTCACTACGTAAAAAAAAATCCTACTTCAGGCAGATGATGGAAAGCCACAAGTTAAAGCTACAAGAATGGCAACCTTCCAACTGATATCTGCAGATGGGTGGAAGGTTCCTGCAGACACCACGAGGCAACATCCCTACAGCAGGCACCGGCAGGAGAGAGAGAGGATCGACCGTGTGCCAGTTGACGGGAGAGGAGAACCATGTTGATGATGCAGCCTCGACCATAACAGCTTCCTTTCTGAGCTACTCCGCGGCTACACTACCGGAGACCCCAGGAAGGAGGTGGTCAGGAGGCCAGAGAGGTTAAATGATCATGGTAAAATAAAGAAAATAAGGGAGAGAGTATGTGCATGTGTGGTGGTGCGTGGATGGTGATGCTGGTGGTGGTGGATGTGACCGATGGTGGTGGTGGATGTGACCGATGGTGGTGGTGATGGATAGTGGTAGTGATGGATAGTGGTAGTGATGGATAGGCAGTAACACAATTTCTCTTTACATTCTACTACTATTTATTTGTTAACACAAGTATTATTAATCCAGGGTGCGAGAAACTGTCGTGTTGTAAGCTTACACCACTAAGGCGATAAGAACCTATGACACCACCACAACACACCAACACACAAATACACACATACACACATACATACATATACATACAGAGCCACAGTTGGACATTTTGGCACCCGGGGTTAGTTTCTCCAATTGTTCCCCCACTTAATGTAACCAAACGGGGCAACTGCATCCCCCATTGAGCTGCACCCAGGGTAGGTGTCCCGCCCTACCCAAGCTGTGGCAAGACAGACAGACAGACAGACAGACAGACAGACAGACAGACAGACAGACAGACACATACATACATACATACATACATACATATATACATACATACATACATACATATATTACATAATAATAATGGTTGCCCCTAGTGTAACGAGGATGGCCTGCCCAAGGCTCACCAAGGCGTGAGTTGGTTGAAGGAGTAGAAGCTGTCCCTAACACAACAACCACACCCTAAGTTAATGAGTTGCATAACCCAGTGTCAAGGAATAGTCCGAGAAGACCGGACAACTGGCCAACTACACTGGCGTAAAGAAACTTGTCCATAGTTTCACCCTGCCCGGGGATCTAACCCGGGTCCGCTAGCTTGCGAGGCGAGCATGCTGACCATTACACCACATACTGTACATACATACAACACAGCTTGGGAGTCGACAAGTCACCGGGTTCCGACTGCCGGAGTACCGTGTGAAAATAAACAACGTTAGCGCGTGACATACGTTCATAAGTACAGTATACGCCTAACACACAAACAATCATCCAATGTAAACAGATTATCTAAACAATAAAAAAAAAATCACCCATAATTTGAGTAAAACATAAAAAAAACAAAAAAAAAATCACCCATAATTTGAGTAAAACATAAAAAAAACACCAAAATAATGTATGACGACGATCGATAAACAGTGGAAGAAGAGAAGAAACGACAAGAATAATAAACATACCATAATGAAGAGATGATTTAGTGAGCAAGAAACAAAGAGAATAAGTAATAAAAGAAAACCAAGAAGCATGAAGGGGAGACTCACAACGAAAAGGGGAACGAAAGAATAAGAACACGTGGAAACAAAATAAGAACAAAAGGCGGGAATAACGATAAGTGGGAATAAACAGCGGGATAAAACAAGAATGAAGCGGGAGAAGATGAAGAAGAAGGAACAAGTGATACAGGATAAAAGTGTGGTATGGGGTAAGAGATAATGAAGGATAGAAGTAATAATGAAAGATGAATAAGAAGGGACAGGATAAACGTAGGAAGAGACAGAAAGACAATTATAAAGGATGTATAAGGTGAAGCAAAATAGAGACGAAGGAAGCAGAGGAAAAATTAAGGAAGAAAGGAAGAGGTAAAATCACAAACCAAGAAAGGAAAAGAAGCAGCAAGAAGACCGGATAAAGAGGTAAAAGGGGAGACAGAAAGCCGGATTAGGTAGGATGGTTCCAACTTGAGGCCGGCTGTGTGGTAAGTGAGGCAAACCTGGCCAGTTTATATCTGGGCGAAGCTGGCCAACTGCCCCGATATATTACAAGAAAAGGCTGCCATGCCGAGCGGGGGGCTTCTTATCTCCATCTTCACACGTTTGCTACCCTGGCAACTTTTCCGAGGGGGGAGGAGGAGGGGGGAGGGAGGGAGGGGGAAGGGGGGGCTCGTGTGAAGTGAGCAACGAACACACATTCTCTCTCTCTCTCTCTCTCAGGTTGGGACATACGCGGATTCGTGTTCAGGAGACTACACGCACATACACACACGCACGAATAATTAAATATATGCACTTGGAAGAACGCACGCACACATACACACACACACACTCAGATATGCACACACAAGCACGCAAGGATACAATAACAGAAGCACGGACACACATGGAAACTCCCACAAGTAAACACACAGATGTAGACATATCCAGAAGTACACACCGAAGGGAAAACAAAGCGTAGCGCACACACGCACACGCACACACACACACACACACACACACACACACACACACACCTACCTCGGTCAATCACATACATATTCTAACAGACAGAGGGGCAGGCAACTGGGCGGGGATTTCCATGCATTATGTATTCAAGCAGGTGAATGAGGCTCGACGTACACCATTAATGTCACTTGATCCTTTGGTCTGCCACAGTCTGCCACTGACTGGCCACCACAGCTCAACTCATTATGTAAATCTGTGATAATCTGCTACAGTGTGAAGCCAGAGAGATCACCAGGGTGCGTTTTGCTCGAGTTTGCTGACCTGACCTGACCTGACCTGACCTAACCCACCCGGTACAACATAACTTCACCCACTACACCTGACCTAGCTTAACATACCAAACTTATCCTTTTCTAACACCTCCAGACTCGACCTAGACTAACTGATCAAACGTAACAATAACTAACATAGCATAATAATAATAATAATAATAATAATAATAATAATAATAATAATAATAATAATAATAAATAATCAATAAGAGGAATAAAAATAATAACACTAGCAACAATATGTACATTACGTGTAAGAGAAGTAAAACAAATTTCATAAACAATAATATTTTTTCCCCGAGTAAGTGGAAATATGTTACTTGAAGGCGTCTTGTTTGTACGAGTCAAGAGACAACAAACAAGGAGAACGTTCACACATGTGTCACGCTGGCGTCCCAACCAGCACAAAGTTTAATTCTTTCCGCCGTGGCCGGCAGTGTTAGGGATGCAACAAATGCGGCCACATAACTTTGTATGCTCCCGAGGTACGCTATTTCCCCCGGCTGGGAGAGGCAAAGTTAAGAGTCGGGGGCGTTCTACAAGTGACGAGAATAACAGGTCTCAGAGTTTCCTCCTCTCTGGCCACTTTATAGTTGAGATTCCTGCTCCACACGTACCTGGCTCCTCAAGGGCCTTTACGTACATTCCTCCGCTACTGTGACCCCCAGAGGTGAGAGTAACAGGCTCTCTGGAGGCGGCAGGAATAACATGTGTCAGAGGTTCCTTCTCCTGGCAGCTTTATTGTCTGCTTCAACTCGGCAGGTGTGTAAGTTTTGTTGATGGTCGCTTGTCCCTACACTTATATATTACATTGATCTAAGTCTAGTACACGCTGAAACTCGGGTGGGGATCGGAGGCGTTCTATGACCCTCGGAAATAAGATCTTTGAATTTCCTCCCCAACTACTCAATAATGGAGGTGATCAGCTCAACACGTAACACTTGTCATCCGTACACGAAGTCAAGTTCATGTAAAACCTAGGAACCTTCTGCAACTGAGAGAAACAATAAGTCTCTCAGTTTCCTCCCTATCAACTGCACTTGTGGTCAGAGGTTCAGCTTCACACACACACACACTTCCCATACAGTGATATATTTCTCACCTCAGATGAACTTCAAGCGATAAAAAAAAGTCACGACCTGGAGGCTGAATATTTCCTTACGATCGTCTCTGTGTGAAATGTCAATGTTATTTTGGTCTTATCACACAAAATGACGTACTATCCTTTAAGATTAATAGACAATGTGAATAATCAGGTCATCTAAAACAATTAAATAAGGAACCCTAAAAAATAAATAAATAAATAAAAATAAAAGGAGGTTGGAAGCCTGTAGTGATGAAGAGGCTCCAATCACTAATTTTTCAAACTTTAAACTTGGAAAAAAAAAAGTTGGGAAAGTTCACCAGCTGAGGGACTGATCAGGTACTCATCGGGAAGTTCCGAATAGGGGAGGGGAGAGGGGGGAGGAGGGTTCAGCAGGTAAAGGTATTAGGTTCGGGGAAGTTAAGAATCGAGGGAGGGAGGAGGCGGGGGGCGCGTTCAGCAGGTGAGACAATTAAGAGGCACCTGAGTTGAACATCTTCGACCATTATTTTTGGGACGTGGCGCACAACATGTATCTTAAGTGACAGTAGTTAAGTTCACACACACACACACACACACTGTGCTTCCTCATCCTGATCAACGACGCTCTATCGGACACTCCTCACAGGTGGAAGTACGTGGATGACTGCACTGTGGGGGTTGCAGTGGACAACACCGCACCAGACTACTCACCGCTCCAAGACACCCTGGACAGGCTACAGGCATGCACTACGGAGAACAAGGTCACCATCAACCACACCAAAACCGTAGTCATGCACATCAATACCGCCACCACTCCAGTGCAAGCCCCAGCAGTCACAGTGGGTGCCCATCCTCTCCAGTTGGTGCAGTCTGCCAAACTCCTGGGTGTAACTATAGACAACAAACTTGACTGGAAGGCCCATGTAAATAACACAGTCAAGGCAGCCTCGTACCGTCTCTACATGCTACGAAGACTTAGGTCACTTGGGACACCCACGCCAGAGCTGAGGACCATCTACAACGCCTTTATTCTCCCCAAACTAACGTATGCGTCACCAGCCTGGTCGTCTTCTCTCAACTCCACCCAACAACGTCAGCTAGAGAAGGTACAGAAAAGGGCCTGCAGAATCATGCTCGGCGCAGAATATTCCGGCTACACCAACGCTCTCTCCACCCTGGAAATGCCATCCCTCAGTGACCTCCACCACCAAGCACTGGAAAGGTTTGGCCGTGGACTACTGCACCACCCTCGCCATCGCCACCTCCTGCAGCCCCCCACCCAACTCGCGCAGTCCGCCACTACAACAAAATTCAGCCTATAAGAGCCCGCACCAATAGATATAAGAACAGCACCATCCCATCTATTGTTAAAATAATAAAAAACTCCTGATTTATGTACTGCACAGCCCTGTAAATGTATTCAATGCATATTATATCATTATGTCTAAATCTAAAGTAAGTCTGTATATTTTCAGCCACCGGCTGCAACTCTATTAATAAACCGTTTATTATTATTATTATTATTTACACACTAACACACCAAAATGCCGTCCTCGTCCAGAAAGAAGAAGAAAAGTTATGAAGATTTAAGATAGTTTTAGTAAATTTAACACAACTATTTTATGAGTATTATTGTGTGTGTGAGAAAGAGAGAGAGGGAGAGAGAGATAATGCCGATTCTATCATCCTCAATTAATACAAATAAAACACAAAATTATTACTTCAGTTAAATACCTAAAAAAATTTGCCATTTTTTTGTTTTGTCTCTAGTGCTCCACCTGCCATTGTTTCAAGTGCTTCACCTTCCATTGTCTCTAGTGCTTCACCTGCCATTGTCTCTAGTGCTTCACCTGCCATTGTCTCAAGTGCTTCACCTGCCATTGTCTCTAGTGCTTCACCTGCCATTGTCTCTAGTGCTTCACCTGCCATTGTCTCAAGTGCTTCACCTGCCATTGTCTCAAGTGCTTCAACGGCTTGGGTGAAACGTCAGTGAAACTTTTAAAAATTCACAATAAAACTCAGTTGTTCTCACCCTAGCAGACATAAACCACAGAAACTGAAAGGAAGAGACAGCGACGAAAGAGGAGGAAGAGGAAGGAAGAAAAGGATGGAGGGAGGAGGATGATAAGTGGGGGAATGGAGGAGGTAGGAGGATGGAGGGGTATGGAGGAGGAGGAGGAGGATGAATGGATAAGGATGGAGGGGGAGGAGGATGGAGGGGGGATGGAGGGGGAGGAGAAAGGGGATGATGAGGCGAATGGAGGAGGAAGAGGAGAATGTAGGAGAAAGAGGAGGATAGATGAATAAGATGATGATACGGAGGCTCCAGAAACTAAAAATAAGTAAGAAAGAGGAGGAGAAGGCTGGAAAAAAGAAGAGAAAGAAGAGGAAGAGGAAGAGGAGGAAGAGGAAGAGGAGAGGAAAAAAATCGTTACTTTTTATCAATCCTACATTGTCGAAGGAT
This sequence comes from Homarus americanus, assembly GCF_018991925.1. Lineage (NCBI taxonomy): Eukaryota > Metazoa > Arthropoda > Malacostraca > Decapoda > Nephropidae > Homarus > Homarus americanus. The sequence continues at coordinate 717,155 of NW_024722804.1, read as the reverse complement.
CTCACCAGCCTCCCACAGAATCCTTAGAACGAGAACCATTGATAGCGGCGCTGTATACTCGAGACCCCAAGTAGCTATGACTCTGAGATCACCTTAAGCCAAACAACACGTTACCTCACTCCCACGCAAGATCAGGGATTAATACACTCTGGGAGTTCAATTGGACATCAGTGTAAGGAGTCTAATGGGAAGTTATCGATAGTACACTGAATTTGTCACGGACGGATGGAAGAAAGAACTAACGCAAGGACGGAAGGACAGAGGGAAGGACGGAAACACGAACGGAAGGACAGACAAGCATCCTTACCACGTTAACCCGTACACTTAAAAAATTAAATTCCCTCACGCGCGAAAAACCAACACAAGCCAGGCGGGGAAACGTGAGGGTGGGACTGGCTATACGCGGGCCTCCCACCCTCTCCTTCCCTCTTTCTCAAGCTAAAAATAATAAATAGTTTTCTGTATGTGTTGTTCTTTAGCTAAATCGGTTCCTCTCTTTCCTGTGTCGTTTATTGGCAGAAATACTATTGGTTTTCAGCCCCGCCGACACACACACACACACACGGGAGTTTTACGGATGTTAAAAGTTTTGTTATCTCCACATAAATTCCCGTGTTTTCTCGCCAGGCCGGGAGCTGAAAGTTTACCTTCAGAAGCTCATGTTATTCTCGCCTGGTGCCTCAAAAGGGTGGCTCATACGCGGGCCAAGTTCTCATGTGTCCCGGGTCCAAAACTTGACAGTGGGCCGTGGCCAAGGTCTCCACATTGACGCCTTAACTCTTGCCTCGTCAGCAAATGAAATAAAACTGGGCTTTACATCTTGTTGGCCCGAGATATTGCGGCCTCGAGTACCTTCTTGGTGCGAGATATTGCAACCTCGAGGACCTGCATGGTGCGAAATATTGCAATCCCGGAATAGGATGTTGGTAAGAGAAATTGCAACCTCGAGAACTTCCATGGTGCGAGATATTGCAACCCCGGAAAAGTGTGGTGGTGAGAGATATTTCACTCTCCAGTACCAGCACGATGCGAGATATTGCAACCCCAGGACAACTTATTACAAAGAGTTATTATAACGCGGAATTAGATCTTGATATTGCAACATACACCGTGTTGACATGCGATACTGGAACCCGGAACATACTATATACCCCATCTGGAACATGTCTTTCGTGCAAGATATTGAGAAACCCCGAGCTGGTGCCTGATATTGCAAACCGGAAAATATATCACAACCTGGAAAATCTATTTGGTGCGAGATATTGCAAACCCCAACTGTCGTTTTGGTTCAAAGATATTGCAACCAGGAAGTCCGTGTTGGTGGGTGATGATAAAACCATTTGAGGACCTTATTGGTGCAAGATGGAGTCATGTAACATTAACTCAATCTTATTATTATTATTATTAATATTATTACAACCCCGAGCGCCAACGTCGTGACATAATGTTACCCGGAATATACTAACTTACGATATTGCAACTAGGTGTAATTCTTTTGTCGGGAAATATCGCAACCAAGAATGCCTGGTTACTGTAAGACACTGCAAACTTTAGTGCCTTCGGTTGAGGAGATAATGCACCAGCAATTACTTGTCGATGTGTGTTATTGTAACCCTGATTCTCTCTGTTGAAAAGACATTGCAAACCAAAATGTCACTTGTGGAAAAGATATGGCAAAACAAATACTTTATATTAGGATATTGCAACACGAGTACTTTATGTTGAAGAAATATTGCAACACGAGTACTTTATGAGAATAAATATTGCAACACCCAGTACATTTTTTATAAATATTGCAACACAAGTACTTTCATGTTGAAGAGATGATGCAACACGAGTACTTTATGTTGAAGAAATATTGCAACATGAGTACTTTATGTTGTGGGAATAACACTGTAACTGCTGCTAGAAACTCCTTGCTACTTTAATAAACTACTGTACTGTATAACCTCTTTTAAACGACCCAGCACCAAGTCCCTTAAACCACCAAACTCCGAGTCCCTTAAAACCACCAAACTCCGAGTCCCTTAAAACCACCAAACTCCGAGTCCCTTAAAACCACCAAACTCCGAGTCCCTTAAAACCACCCTGCTGGTGAGAGTGTCGTGAGGTGGTGATGGTGGGGTAACCAGGTTCCCCCCCCCACCTCCCAGTTCGACCAATGACGGAAGGAGGGGGGAGGGGGGGGGAGAAAGGAGTCTAGGGAGAGGGAGAGGAGGCGGAAAATGGAAGGAGGCAGAGAGTGGGAGGAGGAGGAGGAGGGTGAGAAGTTAAAGAGTCCAATTCCATCGTTCATGCCATTCTGGTCGTCGTGGGAGTGCTGTTCCCTTCCACGCTCGTGTTTGTCAAAGGCTTTTACCAAGGCAGGTCAATCCTGGTCCACGTTTCCCAATAGTGTCGAGGAGCCTGGCTAGTGTGTGTGTGGGGGGCGGGGAGACAGGGAAGGAAGGAAGGAAAGGTGAAGAAGAGGGGGAAAGGGAGGTGGATAACGATGGATGCAAGAAGAGAGGAAAGTGGATAAGGACAGAGATGAGAAGATGAAGAGACAGGAGATGGATGAGGATTGAGGTAAAGAGAGGAAAACGGGTGGGAAGAAGAGAGGAGAAGGTTAGGTAGGGGGAAGAGAGGGGTGGGTGGGTGGGTGGGTGGGTAGGTAGGTAGGTAGGCACAGGAGTAAGTCAGCAGTAGTGATGACCAAGTAGGAGTCAGACGCACCATATTGACTTCACGTGTTCTCTTGATGTCACAAACTTAAGCTACGTTCGCCAACAATCCCGACAGTACTTGGTGAGACATGACCCTACACTGTTCTCAACTATACTGAAGATTAACACATTTCCTAATAGTTCTCCTTGACACTGTGTCCTAACTTTGATTTCTAACTGGTTATATAATTATCATCACCACTGTATTCTACCTTGATAAATATATATATACACATGAGTAACAAGTTGGCCGTCCCACACAATACACCCCTTTTAACATAATTAATTAGTACACACACACACACACACACACACCGATGATGTCCCGTGGATTATACCTCGTATCAAAAGACTAATTGAGCAGCGCAACAAGGCATACTACACCAACAACAGCCTATACAAAAGTCTACGTAACCAGGCCATTGCACTAGGGCTGCCCACCAACCTGGTTCTCATGGCTCACTGATTTCTTGAATGAACGTTTTCAGGCAGTGAGGTACCAGGGTTCTGTCTCCACATTCCAACACCTCACCTGCGGTGTTCCCCAGGAAACCAAGATGGGACCACTGTGCTTCCTGATCAACGACGCTCTATCGGACACTCCTCACAGGTGGAAGTACATGGATGACTGCACTGTGGGGGTTACAGTGGGCAACAACCTCACCGGACTACTCATCGCTACAAGACACCCTGGACAGGCTACAGGCATGGACTACAGAGAACAAGGTCACCATCAACCACACCAAAACCGTAGTCATGCACATCAATACCGCCACCACTCCAGTGCAAGCCCCAGCAGTCACAGTGGGTGACCATCCTCTCCAGTTAGTGCAGTCTGCCAAACTCCTGGGTGTTACCATAGACCACAAACTGGACTGGAAGGCCCATGTAAACAACACAATCAAGGCAGCCTCGTACCGACTCTACATGCTACGACGACTTAGGTCACTTGGGGCACCCACGCCAGAGCTGAGGACTATCTACAACGCCTTTATTCTCCCAAAACTAACGTATGCATCACCAGCCTGGTCGTCTTCTCTCAACTCTACCCAACAACGCCAGCTAGATGAAGGTACAGAAGAGGGCCTGCAGAATCATGCTCGGCGCAGACTACTCCGGCTACAACAACGCTCTCTCCACCCTGGAAATGCCATCCCTCACTGACCTCCACCACCAAGCACTAGCAAGGTTTGGCAGTGGACTACTGCACCATCTTCGTCATCGCCACCTCTTGCCACGGGCAGTCCCCCGCCCACCTCGCGCAGTCCGCCACCACAACAAAATTCAGCCCATAAGAGCCCGCACTGATAGATATAAGAATAGCACCATCCCATCTATTGTTAAATAATAAACAACTGATTTATGTACTGTACAGCCCTGTAAATGTATTCAACGTATATGATTATGTCTAAATCAAATGTAAGTTTGTATATTTTCAGCCACCGGCTGCAACTCTATTAATAAACCGTTTATTATTATTATTATTATTATTATTACACACACACACACTTACGACAACTTTTCAATCTACCCTAAAATTTACTTTCCAAAACATCTATACGAAATGTGTATTATATAAAGTACAGCAGCACAGGTCGCTATGTACACCCCCGTGTCCTGTAGCACACACCAGTATCCTACACTACAGAGCCTCTCACCAGCTGGCCAGTAGTACTCCCGCTCACATTTAAATTGTAAATTCGCCTTAACTAAACAAAATTCCTCCCCCCCCCCCTCGCAGAAGGCTGAGCTTACACCAGATATGTCGGACATGTTAACTTGAAGTGTAAAATGCTCTTAGGCTATTCCCTCGAGTATTTACCTAAACATTCGACTCAGATGCGAGTAAACATTTTCTGATGAAAGACCAGAGGCGGTGGAATTGAGGAAGCTATAGTATGTTCTGGCTTTCTTTTGGTTATCGAACCTTTGACCTTCCGTGTTGCCAGCCAAGCCCACTTCCTTTACGCCTCAAGAAATGTGTATTATTACAAAATATTTCTTTCCGTCTGTTGAATCCATGAGGCTAAATGTCACGATACAGTAAAATATTACAGCTGTAATCTGGGGTTTACTTGCTGCTGCTCTCAAGCCACTGCAGCCACGACACTGAACTGGCGTCTGTCAATGCTTGCTGATATACTGAGCTGTATTCAACTAGAGACTGAACCTATGTAACAACTACCATGTTAAGTGTGGTGTGGCAACCTGTAGTATTCTTCTTCGTATTATTACTTTTACTATTTATTATTACTACTATCATCATCATCACTATCATTATTAGTTTCACTATTAATGCCATTATCATTATTATTTTCATTATTTTTATTACTGTCACAGTTGTTGTTAATATTAATACTAATAAGTTAATACTACAATCATTTATATTTTTATTATTACTCCCAATATATTTATTATTAATACTTAAAATATTTTTGTCATCATCAATATTATCAACATTTTCATTATTATTATTACTATATTATTATTATCATTATTATTATTATATTATTATTACTATATTATTATTATTATTATTATTATCATCAGGATTATTATTCCAGGATCCCGGCAGAGTGAGACGTATGAGGTCGCTGCTTGACAGCTTTTAATCTTTCACCCATGACAGCCGAGGAAAATAATGGGCAGCCAACCACCAAGTCGGTAAGTGTTTCCCCCACACCAAGCTGAATAAACCTAGTGATCTGTGAGGCTGTGACGGCCATACTGACACACAGATCTACTCTCTTAATCATTAGTAGCTGTTGTATTGTGTATAGAGAGGCTTAGTTTATGTACTACAATGACTTTATATGTGAAAGCGGAGATAAAACGATAAAAATAAGAACATCTCCTGGTGTATTATCAGAAATTTTGTCGCATTATTATTATTATCATTATGAAATCAATGGCATTTATTCAATTTCTTTTGGGGTCACCAGACACAGTTAAAATTATTATGCCCCCCCCCCCCTCCTTTCCACTACTGTATGTATGCAGGTGTGGAGAGTAATGTGTTTGTTTCAGTCTGTCTGTCTGTACCTTACTTCCACCCTCACCTACGTCTAGATTACATGAAAAGTATCAAGAGTTGGGCATGATGTCGGGTTACCCATTTGGTGAATTTCGAGAAGGGATAATGGTATATTCCTTGTGATTCTTACCATTAACTTTTTTTTTTTACAATCATTAGCGTTGGTCTGTGTGGTTCAGGTGTGGTTCCCCGCCGACATTTCACTCCACTGGGCCCTATTTTTGTGATCCTGTCTCCTGACATAAGATATTTTTGGTAACCAGTCCAAAGAAATGATACTTTTCACAGTGTCTCCTCAAGAGCTAATAGGATTCCCCTTGTGATCGATCTTTCCAGTACTAAGAATATAACATTAAGTCATAGTATTAAAAGGGGGGTTAACTCATCATACTCAAAGGATTATCTCATCGTAATCAAGGGGCTGAATCAGTGTACTCAAGGGGATTAACTCATTATACTCAAACAGGTTAACTCACTGTACTCAAAAGGGGAGGTTATAATCTTCACTACACCATCTATAATCTATACATTATACACCAACTCATTGAAGGCACCCAACTATAACCTGATACAAACACTGACATTATAAATTACCACTATGTTTTTTCTAACATGTTTCAGAGAGAGAGAGAGGTTGGGTTGGGTTAGGTTGGGTTGGGTTAAGTTCATTTGGGTTCGGGTGGTAAAAGGACATAGGTGAAGCAGGAACAACAACACAGGTGAGACAGAGAGAACAACACACGAGGTCAGAACACAGGTGAACAAGAAGAACACAGGTGAGGCAAGAAAAAAATAAACACAGGTGAACAAGAAGAACACAGGTGAGGCAAGAAAAAAAAATAAACACAGGTGAACAAGAAGAACACTAAAATAACAGGTAGAACAAGGCCAGTCCTCCCGCCAAGCACACACACACACACACACACACACACACACACACACACACACACACACACACACACACACAGCCTTGAAAAAGAACAAAAAAAATACAAGAGAGAAGGCAAGGAGGGAGCTCCTGAAACCTGACAGCTTGTTACTCTCCTGCCATGACCTGAGTAATGAACTAACATGGTGCTGGAGGGAGGAGTGGTGTGAGGGGGAAGTGGTGAGGGAGAGGGGGGAGGAGTGGTGGTGGTGAGGGAGAGAGGAAGAAGAGGGGAGGTGGTGAGGTGGGGAGGGGGGGGAGGGGAGAGGTCTGGAGAAAGGCAAATGAATGGAGAAAGGGACAGAAGAGGAGTGGAAAAGGGATAAGGGAAGGGGAAGGAGGATGTGAATAAAGGAGGGTAGGGAGGTGGATGTAGGGAGAAAGAAAGGAAGGAAGGAATGAAGGAAGGAAGAAGAGAAACAGGAGAAGAAAATGCAGAGAAGGTGAAATAGGGGGCGGCGACGGAGAAAGAGAAAGGAGGGAAGAGGGGGAGAAGAGAAAAAGAAAAAGGAGGATAAGGAGAAGAAGAGAAAAAAGGAAGAGGAAGAAGAAGGAAGCCAAGGATAGATAATATAAACACTCCTTCAACATAACAGAGGCTTCCCGTGGCTTCCCTGGTGAGTTTATGCACCGGGAGGAAGAGTTACGGACTGTGTTCTCTCACCAGCACGAGAGAGAGAGAGAGAGAGAGAGAGAGAGAGAGAGAGAGAAAATAACACACATACTCCACAATGCAATAAGTTAGAAGTAGATAAATAAGAACCTCGTAATAGGTAAAAAAAAAAAAGAATAAATAAAAATATCACTAAAATGAATCCAAACCAACGCATTCTCACACAAACAGAGCCTCCCCACACACCATAAACGAAACAAAGACGACATTACACACCAATGTTTGCAAGCCGGTCATAATTGCATCAGAGATCTTAAAATAAACTTATTTCCGAATATTTAAACCCTTGTGTATTTTACAAAGGTAACCTGGAACTTAAATCGACATGTTTCAATCTGTTTGTGACTTTATACAGGTGAGGTATGGGGGTGTGATGTGGGTATGGGGGTGTGGTGTGGGTATGGGGGTGTGGTGTGGGTATGGGGACGTGGTGAGGGAAGAGGGGCGTGGGTAGCAGGATATGGGGGCGTGGTGTGGGCCTCTGGGGGTGTGGTGTGGGTATGGGGGCGTGGTGTGGGTATGGGGGCGTGGTGTGGGTATGGGGGGTGGTGAGGAAGGGGCGTGGTTGAGGATATGGGGGCGTGGTGAGATGTGGGGCGTGGTGAGGATGTGGGGTGTGGTGAGGTGTATGGGGGCGTGGTGAGAATTGTGGGGGCATGGGGGCGTGGTGAGGGTATGGAGCGTGGTGCGGGTATGGGGACGTAGTGTGGGTATGGGGGCGTGGTGTGGGTATGGGGGCGTGGGAAGAAGGGTTTAGAGAGGTGTAAAACAGGCGAGATGGGACTAATTATGTAACCTGGTGTGGGAGTGCGGGGGTGAAAGGTCACATGAACACAGTCAGTTCACCTCACGACCAGGGACCATCCATGACGACCCCAAACGACTATTCTCTCTCTCTCTCTCTCTCTCTCTCTCTCTCTCTCTTTGTTTTATTCCACTTTTCGTTTTATCTCGTTCACTCTATCTCACTTTCTTTCATCATATTTCTTTCTTTCTTATTTATTTTTTTTTACAGTCTCCCTCTTTCACTCTATCTCTACCTTTCTCTCTCTCTCTAACTTCTCATTATTTAGTACCTTATTCTATGATACAATGAAAAATTAACAAACTTGAAACAATTGCATGGTAAAAAATAATGAGAGGGGACACACACACACACACACACACACACACACACACACACACACAGTTGTTTACAAGGTGAGGGTAAAAAGGGCAGAACAATGTAAACAGTTTTCCTTTTAACGAGAAAATTATTCCACTAAATTAAGAACAAAGTATAGATACGTCACCGACTGAGGGGAGAGCTGAGGGGAAAACTGACCGAGGGGAGAGCTGAGGGGAAAACTGACCGAGGGGAGAGCTGAGGGGAAAACTGACCGAGGGGAGAGCTGAGGGGGGAGAGCTGAGGAGGCTGACCAGGAGAGCTGAGGGAAAACTGACCGAGGAGGCTGAAGGGGAGAGCTGAGGAGAGTGACTGAGGGGAGAGCTGAGGGGAAAACTGACCGAGGGGAGAGCTGAGGGGAAAACTGACCGAGGGGAGAGCTGAGGGGAAAACTGACCGAGGGGAGAGCTGAGGGGAAAACTGACCGAGGGGAGAGCTGAGAATGGCGCTGAGAAGAGGGGATACAAGTTGAAAGCTGAGAGTGTTTGTAAACTTCCCTTTTGAGCTGAGATATTAAAGGGATAATAATTTAACTCAGGCTAAGATCATCTACAAACTTCCCCTCTGAGCTGAGATTTGATAATTCAAGGGAGGCACAATCACACGAGGGAGATTAGGAGATTAATAATATACACACATCATTGAGATTAGTAGTGTCTTGAAGGGTAATAAGTGAGAATAGAATTTGTCAGGTTGAATTAAACAATGGTGTCATTTGATCAAGAGATTAGTGTCAAGAGTGAGATTAGAATTAGTGAAGCGATATCATGGTCCGATTTAAATCCATAAACAATAACTAAATACTGAGACTAAAAAGGATGAACAATTCTAGGAGTTAAGGATAAAAAAAAATTACATAAAATTAGACTGAGTGAGATTAGCGATTGTAACTGAGCGAGATTTATAGAAGTAATTATTAAAACGGCTAGTGGGTGAAAACAGGGAGAGAGAGAGAGAGAGAGAGAGAGAGAGAGAGAGAGAGAGAGAGAGAGAGAGAGAGAGAGAGAGAGAGAGAGAGGAGAGACACATTAAAGACGAGGCGGCGATGTTATTTAGGAGACTTTGAGATAATTGAAAAGAATTAGTGGACTGGGGAGAGCGATACTTTTGGTGAGAGTTGAAATAGTTGGCAGGGAAGATATTAATGAGGTGTGTGTGCGTGTGTGTGTGTGTGTGTGTGTGTGTGTGTGTGTGTGTGTGTGTGTGTGTGCGCGTGTGTGTGTGTGTGTGTGTGTGTGTGTGTGTGTGTGTGTGTGTGTGTGCGACTTTAAAACCAGATTCTTGGTAAAATCAGGAAGCATGAAAGTGTTGAGAATATTTGTAATCCAATGAGCAGGGATACAAAAGAATGAATACATATACATACATACATACATACATACATACATATATACACAAGGTTTCCACAATTAAACACGAAATATAATAATAATAATAATAATAATAATAATAATTACACACGGCAATACTCAAATTACCACCAAGAATCAACTCCAGACATTCGTTCACCCACCTTCTGCCCGCACTGGCAATAATCCCGTCACTGGCAAACTCTGATTCACCCTGGTCGAGTAAATAGCGACGAAGCAGAACGTAAAATATCTTTATACATCGTGTTTTTACGTTTGTTTACAGGCGAGCAGACTTAGAAACATTGATTTAAGCTAATACATAAGTGTAATACTGTAATAGTGTAATAATGTAAGTGTAATACTGTAATACTGTAATACTGTAATAGTGTAATACTGTAATAGTGTAATACTGTAATAGTGTAATAATGTAATAGTGTAATACTGTAATAGTGGAATACTGTAAGTGTAATACTGTAATAGCGTCCTCTCAAACCCCCAGAGCTACTGAAACTACTGACAACATATATGAAAAAAAAATATCAAATTATACTTACAATTAAGATTTATCAAAATATTAACTATGAAGACTATTATTACAAAAAAAATATACAACACATTATTAACTATGATTTATTTAATGTTAGAAAATAGCATTCAAGGTCGAGTAAATTTATTCTTATAAGATTTATTTATATTTTAAATCTTCAGACAAATCTAATTTCAGGATATTAATAAAGACCAAAATATAAAAGTATGTAGACACGAGAGAGAGAGAGAGAGAGAGAGAGAGAGAGAGAGAGAGAGAGAGAGAGAGAGAGAGAGAGAGAGAGAGAGAGAGAGAGAGAGAGAGAGAGAGTGCTTCAGCTAGGGGAAACCAGAAACAGTGCTGGTGTGTGTGTGTGTGTGTGTGTGTGTGTGTGTGTGTGTGTGTTGACTGAGGTGCTCACTATGGCATTCTTCCCGAGTCCGTCTTCAGCTTTAAGGGAGAACGACGCCACTTTAATGTTGGGTCAACACTAACACGACTGTCCCCTCAGGGTATTGTGTGTGTACTGTATGTCACTTGAATTTCGGTTCACACGTATGAACAAGTAGGAAATTATCTCATTTCACCAACTCGAAAAATAAACCATAAAAATAATAAAGTAAAAAGAAAATATAAAACAGACTGATAAACAGATCCATAACAACAACGATAAAATGAACAACAACGATAAAATGAACAACAATGACAATAATAATAATAATAATAATAATAATAATAATAATAATAATAATAATAATAATAATAATAATAATGGCTGAAGTGGTGGGATACAAACACACGATAAACTATAAATTAACAAAACTGTTTTTAAATTTGCCGGGAGGGTGTAGCACTGTCTTGCCCGCTATCTAACACCTTAAAATATCTTGCCCTCCCCCACACCACATTTAGTCTACACCTCCATCTACCTTTTATTTATTTATTTATTTTGAATTGTGAAAAAAAAATACTATGTACTCCAGATTTTAACGCTTATGTCCACAGTAAAACTCCAATACCAGAATTAAGTGTCATTTTAAATGCTTTAACAACAACTGGAGAATCTTTATGTCAACAACTTTCCGCTATTGTTTTTTTTTCACATATTTATTAAAAAAAGTAGTCGAAAAATATATCTCGTCCAGGTTTAATGTGGTAATTATTTCTCCCGTGATAGATGACACAAACACGGTAATATCCTGCCTCTCCTCAGTACAGTAATTCAATTATCTTCAATAGGCAACAAACTAACGGAAGTGACCCAGGGCAGACGTCGCTAGGGTTCCTTCTACACACAACCTTACATCCTTAATTGCTCGAGTTATTCCGTTCACAAGACACCCTGACGGACATACACACACACACACACTGATGCTGCCAGGCTGATGGGTCGTGTCCTTTCCCATATCCCACACCATTGGCCTCAGGTAGAATAACATAAAACACCTATCTCAATATCTCTTCTTCCCTGAAACAACAATATGCATTCAAAACCTCAGCCAACCTTACCCAACGTTTGTGCTGTATCCGGCCAAATTTTTACCCCTTTCCATGATAAAACAAATATATAAACTAAATAAATAACAGCTCAAAAAAAAAAACCCTGTTGAAATACCTCACTTGTCACTTTACTGTACCAAGTCTTTTGTTTGTTTTTGCATTTCTTTTTTTTTTACACTTCGTATGATAAACAAAATCCACGTTTACTGACATGTGCCCTAAAACGCTGGATCCCCGTTGCACATTTTGTTGAAACATAAGAAAAGTAAAAAAAAAAACTCCGCTAAACACTCACTCTCACTTGTTATTTTATTGTGTCAAGTCCTTTTGCTTGTTTGTTTTATTTACACTTGATTTGTAAATAAAATAACACTTTAATATCATACCTGAAACACTAGTGAGACTATTTATAAAGCTTAATTACCTAACATTCGGTTATATTTGACTTCCCCCTTTTACCTTCATTCCTTCCAATGAGAGAGAGAGAGAGAGAGAGAGAGAGAGAGAGATTTCTACTCCAGCACCACCTCTCTTTCCCTTTCACTCGCTTTACAGTGGAACAGTTTTCTCTCTTTTCACGCCTCGTAGGAACAAGAAAAATAGAAAATATCTGAACAACTTTTACATGCGTCTTCACTTCGACGACTCGTGTTGACATTTTCGTTGACCAAAAAAAATAAATTAACTCCTGATCTTGACACATCCTACCTTTGGACACTTGTTTCGAAAAAAAAATATAATGTATAAGAAATCAATAACTTCGTGTTTTGTTTTTTTTGTCGTGTCTTCTACTTCATTATATCTCTTGTTAATTGTTTCAGTAATAAATAAATAGATAAATAAATAAATAAATAAATACATAAGACAATGAGAAGACAAATAAATAATTCACGAATAAACACAAAAGTAATAATATTCAAACAAAGACTTGTAAAAAAATATAACCCCCCCCCCCAAAAAAAAAATCACAATCAAATAAAAAATGATAAATACTCATACACTGAATAATGATACGAATAAAATAAATTGTATAAATAATGAAGAATAAAATAAATACACAATGTTCATATACACACGAGTCTCTTACACAAGCAGCCATCATCTTGGACCTGGCCCCTGGTTCACACATGCATCCTCCCAGGCTCTTATAACTCAACATAAACACAACGCTGTCACACCATGTTGCCGGCCCTCCCTCCCTACCCCATCACTAGTCAAATGTGAATAACAAAGTGTGAGGCCAGAAATACCGCCTCACACTCCTGTACTCACGCGTTTGTGAATAAGTTACCCTTTATGTATAGAACTAAACAAATATTGTAATTGAAATACTGTGTAACATTCAGTGCCATAATATCCTGACAACGGGGGTTAATTATTATGACCCGTTGTAAACTCTACTCTGTAATCCTTTTGCGCTACCGCTCACAGGATGAGTGTGGGGTGCACAATAAAGTAGCCGCTGTAAGCGGCAAAATCAAAATCAAAATCAATCACTAGCCCTCCTTCCTCTTTCCCTCTCTACTCCCTCCTTCCATCCCTACTCCCACCCACTACCCCTCCCTCCTCTCACTTGCCCTCCCTACTCCTCCACCAGCTCTCCTTCCCTCCCTCTTTCCTCACCCCAGGCCTCCTCCCCTACTTGACCCACACACCAGACCTCCCTCCCTCCCTCTCTCCTTCATCTATCAGCCTTCCTTCTTTCATCACCCACCAGCCAGCCTCACAAAAACGCCCTCTGGCAAAGATTGAAATTTGCGTAAACACTATACACCCGTCGAGAGAGAGAGAGAGAGAGAGAGAGAGAGAGAGAGACCCACTCTACCCTCTCTTGCCAGACTTGAGTACCTACCACCATCGTCTGCTCTTCTACAGGGTAAATATACTATGGAGAGGCCCCCTAAAATATACGTAAATCAGTGTAGTGTTGGTAGGAGGCGCAGAAGGAGGTACTCTAGCTCGCCTCCACTACACGTAACGACCTTAAACATACAATGAATCTAGGAAAAAAAAAAGAGTTACTGAACTATTACTGATACAAAATATAGATTAGTTATCTCAAAAAGTTCACAATTGTTCATCGTTATTGACAACTACGGCTGTAATGTCGAGAACTACGACCACTACGAATATTATATGAACGATAAACCACGATAATTATAAAGAAAAAAACAATAACAATAGCAATAACCACGACTTCAACCACGACGCCGCCGGGGTGTATGGCATAAGCCCTTCTACACCTGGTTCACCCAAGCTAAAACAAACAGCGCGACTGGAAATATATGTTAACACTTACAGCACGATGGTTTAAGCCCTAATCCTCAGCTTAAACCATCATATTTGAGGGATTAAACCATTACCCTTTTAAATATAGTCCCTATATGATTAAACCTTCCGGACTAATTTAACTAAACATCCTTGAGCCATTACCAAGACAAACCAATCGTCACCAAAGAGTTAAAAACAAAACATAAAACATCCTCCTTCACTTATTAAACCAACAACCTAGGGGTGTTTAAACCAATTTCTTGTTAAAACATCGTCTTCAAAGGGTTCAAAAAAAATCCTAAGCGCTCACCGTGTCAAGTACTTGCTAACAATCATCTGTAACTCCCCTGGGTAAACAAAGTGAGAAGCCCCCCCCCATCTCCCGAGGTGAAAAAAAAGTCGAAAACATTTGAAAAGCTGAATAGGATTTATGTCACTGGGAGGCTGACTGGCTGTTGTGTAAATAAAGTGGAAAGGTGGATATATTATTTACGAAAAAAAAAAGTTCCTACATATTTAGTAGATTTCACAATGGAATGAACATTTTTTACGTACATCGTTGTTAAAGCCAGAATAAAAAATAAAATAAATAAAATCCAAGATATTATATTTGTGCAGCGGAATAAATATTGGAACAGATATGAACTGAGGTAACTAATGAACATCAATTCAACAGAATATAAATAGTTCCATATATTCTCTATACTGATATCTCGTCAAAAATCACGATCAGTTAAACTGCGGCGAAGAAAACCGTAAAAAAATGTAGTGGATTTCAATAAAAGCCTTCAGAGTGGAGGTCATCAGGGAGCAGCGGTCGTGTTGGTGGTGATAAAATGTTAACCAAACGAGGATGAGAGTCAAGGGCAGGGCGGGTCAGGGCAGGTCAGGGCAGGTCAGGGCGGGGTCAGGGCAGGGCAGAGGGGTACATGGGGTCACATAAAGGTCATGGCCACGATATAAGATAAAGGGGATTTATTAAAGAAGTTATTAAGTGTAGTTTTAGAGTTGGACTATGGACGATTACAGTGTACACGAGCTGGTGGGAGTTACACCTTAGATCTGTCAATACTCTTCCTGGTAATACCGACACAAACTCCTCTTCCTGACAATTAATCATTTCTCTCATTTCTCAATAGCACCTGACGTAACAAATTAACACTAATAACCAAAATAATCTAAAAATATCATTCAGAAATATATCACCGTGAAGTCAGCAAAGAAATCCTGATATAAACTGTCAGTTGTGACCTCGGAATAACAATTACTTTTTCAACTTAAATATAGAAACGTACAGATTTAAATAAACACTCACACACACAAAGTCTCACGGGGCAAGGCTAGTGTGCGAGTGAGAGAGAGCCTGAGAATGAGAGCGAGGATGTGAGTGAGCAAACAGGTGAACGGGTGAGAGGAAGCGTGGGTATATCTCTCTCTCTCTCTCTCTCTCTCTCTCTCTCTCTCTCTCTCTCTCTCGCGTCTACTTATACCTACATCCATACTAGTCAGAAACTTGTATTCCATTCACCCTTTTTAAAGTGATAGTGGAGACATATTTCATACCTCAACTATCACGGTACAATAGCATGATGGATAATATTGCTAATTTAGAACTCGAGTATCACGGTAATGGTTATACAGCTACAGTGGTTAAATAATATAAGACAATGTAGCTATCATGGTAAAATTACACAATGGTTCAGCAGCTATCATGGTAAAATAACACAATGGTTCAGTAGCTATCATGGTAAAATAAAATGATATACAATGCAGTTGTCATGGTAATATAGCATAAAAGACAACGTAGCTATCATGGTAAAATAACACAATGGTTCAGCAGCTATCATGGTAAAAATAACACAGACAATGTAACCTAATATAAATCTGAAGTCTCTTAGGGAGAAAGTTCAACCTACCAGACTATCGGCAACACAATCACCTTAAAATGACTTGGAAAAAACGTTCAATTTACTCGGATTCCACAAAAATATATTCGTATCCTCATCAACTGCATAACGGAATATAATCGGATTAGAAAAGTGAAGAATATGTTCGGATAAAAATATAATGTTTTAAAAGGTTCGGATAACGTAAAAGTATATTGAGAGTATGTTCAGACCATTATTAACTCATGAATATTCGGATGATGTTCGGATTAAAGAATTTCGAAGTCTAAATATATAAATAAACGAACATTTTTTTTAGAGAGATGTTCGGATTACAACGCCAAAGAAGATATTTCACGTTAAAATGGAGTTTGAAAACTAATTACGTCTAGCAAGAGTTTCAAAGACAGATATCAGGAGCAGGAAGAGAGGAAAGGAGAGAATAAAGAGGGAGAAAAGAATGTAGTGGAAAAGGAAGAAAGGTAGGATGGAGAGAATGAAGGAATGAAGGGGGGAAAGGAGGAAGGGGAGGCGAGGAGAGGAAGTACGCGAGTAAGGAAAGAAGGAAATAAAGATTGAAAGGAAGAGGAGGAAGAGAAGGGAGAGGAAGAATCGAGGGAGATGAGAAAGGGGAGAAGGAAGAGGAGGAGGAAGAGAAGAGGGACAGTATGAAGTCTATCGGGGGGTAAAGGAGGAAGGAGGGAGGGATGGTGAGAGAGAGAGAGAGAGAGAGAGAGAGAGAGAGAGAGAGAGAGAGAGAGAGAGAGAGAGAGAGAAGTTATAGACAGACTCCTACACATGTTCCAACAACTACACCCCAACTTGACTGTTTACGACCCGGAGTTATATAGTGTGGGATAGTCGTCCTATAAAATATTAAGAGGCAAACGGGAGTAATGGGGAGGAGGAGGCGAATTCTTGGCGACACCTACGTAAATAATATGAAATTTTCTCTTAATAATAATAATAATAATAATGAAATAATAATATAAGTAAAGAAGAAACAAAACAGAAAAGATTAGAGGGGTTGAGTAAAGTTAAGTCACATGTGATGGAAAAAATAAAACAAATCACGGGTTCAAACTTCAGACCCGAGAAAAGAAACTCGAAAGTTTTAATCTTAATTATAAGAAAAAAAAATCAAACAATTAGACCCATAAATCTTTCTCAAGTGCCCCCCCCCCCCAAAAAAAAAATATATATCGATAATTTAAATCATTAAAATCATAGCTCTTAAAAAAATAAAGCTTTAATCTTACAACTGAAAAGAAAAAACTTTAATTCCTGAAACTGAGAAAAAAAGTTTAATCAACCGTTCGGGAGAAAAAAAGGTGATTCATTCTTGAGTTTGAGAGAAGTAAATCTGGGATTTTATATTCAGAGTCGAGAAGAAAAATTTTGGTTATAATTTTGGATCCAAGAGAAAATCTGCCTTTAACAATGCATGTGTAGAGAATCTGAATAATCAAACCTTTATGATGAGAAATCTGTTTGTAATCTTGTTTTTGAAAGGAACAAATCTGATGATAATCTTGCATTTGAGATGAGAAAAAAAAATCTGGCTTTAATCTTGTACACTTGAAGAAAAATCTGACTTTAAATCTGCACTCTAAAGGAATAAAAAAAAGAAATCGTGCTTCAATTATGTAATCAAGAAAAATCTGGTACTGTAACATTCCCGAAAATCAAACTGGTGCTAAAATAGTGAGACACACACACACACACACACACACACACACACACACACACACAGGAAACCTCACATGCCATCACAAAAAAAAAAAATCCTAACTAAACTGAAAAAAAATCGGACAGAAAACAATTCATTTTTACACAGACTGCACTGATTGGAAGCCTCAGTTATTAGACAGATAGTGGAAACCTCAGTGATTATAGAGATCAGAAACCTTAAAGAGAGGATTAGAAACTTCATAGTGATTATAATACAGATAAAGAAACAAACGGAACACCATAAGGATCATTACACATCACCATACAAATAAAATCATTATAATCCGTCACTGTTCCAATGTTATGTAATCTAAAACAAAAAATTCTGGCACTGCTAATATTATCGCCAGGTCCAACAGTGACATAAGTACTTAGGGTAAATACAGTAAACGTTGATTTTTATCGATGGTGATTGACAAATTGACCACATGCAGTTCTTATTAAATTTTCATTCCGAATCGTCAAGCCTCTCTCTCTCTCTCTCTCTCTCTCTCTCTCTCGATATTAACCAAGACAATATTTCTCAAGGACGGATGTGTGACCAGATGTAAAGACGGATGAGACCAGCTGTAAGGACGGATGTTTTTGCCATATGTCACGACAAACGGATATACAGTAATAACACTACAAACATCCGTACTGTATGTATGACTAGTGTATGAACCGACTTAGTATACGTGTTTTATGACAACTTATTTGTGTAGATACCAGCTTTAAGACATCAATTACTGTTTTAAGACAAATACATTCTACCACCACCACCACTACCACCACCACCACCACCACTACACCCTGCACTACCACCACTACACACACCACCACCACACCACCACCACCACCACCCACTACACCACTACCACTACCACCACCACCACCACACCACCACCACCACCACCACCACTACTGCCACCACCACACACAACAACTCTGGGGCATAAACATCTTCCTGTGTCCTTCCAACTATTTGATATGTGTGAGAGACTGAGAGAGAGAAGCTTTAATCCCTGCCCTTGTGAAAGAAAAATCAAAGAATTATATCATAAACAAATCAAACTTTCATTATGTGAGTCACTGGAAATGGAGGTGGGAGAGGAGGGCAGGAGAGGTGAGGATAGGGGTGGGGAGGAGGAGGGGGTGGGGGGTAGGAGACAGGGAGGAGAGTTTATATAGAGTTTTCAGTCATATTTATAAAGGGTTCCCAAAGCGATAAATGACTGGCGATATTCTAGTGATCTTCATTCCAAGAATATTGGATAAATGTTTGTGAAATATTGCTATATATCTATCTATCTATCTATCTATTTATCTATCTAATCTCTATCTATCTGTATGCCTGTCTGTCTGTCATGTCATCTCCTTCTCTCAATCTCCTTTTACCACCAGATATGCAACAGAACACCTACATTCCTCACTCACACATACTTACATGTATACAAGGACTCATCTCTTCCCACACATTCCTCCCCATAAACAACTACCTTCCCTCCCCCCCCCTATTCACCATCTCACCTCCCCAAGCTCTGTACTTCATCCCAACCATCCCCCCCATACCTGATAACCATACCCCCATAAATACACACAGTACACTACATACATACATACATACATACAAACATACACTACATACATACATACATACACCGTACACTACATACATACATACATACACAGTACACTACATACATACATACATACACAGCACACTACATACATACATACATACACAGTACACTACATACATAAATACACACAGCACACTACATACATACATACATACACCGTACACTACATACATACATACATACACCGTACACTACATACATACACACATACACCGTACACTACATACATACATACATACACCGTACACTACATACATACATACACCACAAAACAAAAGGAAAATAAACTTGAGGATCACCACACGAAAGCACACAACCCACTTCCTCCCAAGCACCCAAAGACCACAAGACCTCCCACCTTTAAGTCAACACGAGTGATAATCAATGCTTCTTACCACAACAATTAATTATCACTCCTCCTCCTCCTTACGCACCTGGCAAGACTTACGCCTTTACGCCCTTACCTTGTCCTTATAACAGGTAAGGTAAGTAATTTTATTTCTCATCTACGACGTTATTTTGGGGTATTTTATTCTTGTGGTTGTGAATGATTTTAGTATTTTTTTTTTTTGGAAGGGGGAGAGGGAGGGGTGGAGGTTGCTGTTCTATTTTTTTTTCGTCACAGTTGGTTTGTCAATTTATTTTCATTCAGATTTTGATTGTTTTTGGTGATTAATTAATATTTTTTTGTGTTTTGAGTAGTGTGTGTGTGTGTGTGTGTGTGTGTGACAATGTGTGTGTCCTTAGTGTGTCAATAATACATGACTCAATGTGTATGAGTGTTTAAAACTTTCGGAAGTCAGCTACTATAAAGAACCTTTTAGTCACTACTCAATTGCATAAATAAAAGAGACTAAAATACTCAAAAACATCACCCTGACCTCACACCCTTCACCCTAACACACGCTCTCCTCCTTCCCCCCTCACCACCCTAACACACGCTCTCCTCCGCCGTCTCCATAACCTACAATAACTCTATCGTCGTTAAGATTCCAATGTGTAATTTCTTGGGCTAAGATCAACAGCATCACACACACTAAAACATTGGCAAAACAAACACACACCCTCCCCAGCCCGCGGTCAAATATTTACTCTTTTGGGCTCTAGCAACTAAAAATCACCTCCAGAGTATCTATATGGGGAGGTGGGTGAGATGGGGGAAGGGGGAGGGGGGGAAGGGGGAGGAGGTGGTGGGGGGGAGGGGTGGGTGTGGGGAAGGGGAGTAGGGGGTAAGTGGGGAGGGGTGGGTGGGTGGTGGTGGGGTGGGTGGGTGGGGTGGGTGGGTGGGGAGGTGGGGGGTAGGGGTTAAGTGGGTGAGGGGTGAGGTGTGTGGGTAGGGGGTAAGTGGGGGAAAGTGGGGGAGGTGAGGGGTGGGTTAATCCTACTCTTTATAATATATAGAGTATAAAATATATATGTAAAGATCCACGAACTGAAGCACTGGAGACCACTGGCAAAAATCCTAACTTTTTTCAAACATTTTACAAGGAATTATATTTATAACATGTACAGCGCCAAAAAGTTGTAAAGGTCCTGGCTTTGAGGGACTGATGATTGCTGGCTTATTTATAAACTTTCTCAAAAGACATTTACAAAGACTATACAGCATATACAGTAAACCCTCTGAATAACGGACATCTCAGTAAAGTAACATACAATAAACCCTCTCAATAACACAGACTTCTCCGTACTGGATATTCCCATTAAAAGAATCCTCCCAATATCGGACTAGCTTGTAAGAATTAGTCCGGTATTGGGAGGGTTTACTGTATATATATA
The DNA here is from genome assembly GCF_018991925.1 of Homarus americanus. Taxonomy (NCBI): domain Eukaryota; kingdom Metazoa; phylum Arthropoda; class Malacostraca; order Decapoda; family Nephropidae; genus Homarus; species Homarus americanus. The sequence goes on along the minus strand of NW_024722804.1, from coordinate 695,983 downwards.
GACTATTGGTAAAAAGTACTAGCGATGTAGGCACTGAAGTAAAAAAAAATCCCAACGTTCTGGTCGACCTTCATATCTCTAGGGGTAGGTAGCGGACTATCACTGCTTAATGCTGTAGTGACACTTGGGAGGGAGGGTCAACCTTACTACTATGCTGGCCTGTTGTATGATAGGTAGAGTGAGGTGTTCCTAGAGATACACACAGGTAAGAGGGTCCACACAGGTAGGAGGGTCCACACAGGTAAGAGGGATCCACATAGGATAGGGGGATCCACACAGGTAAGAGGATCCATATAGGTAAGAGGATCCACATAGGTAGGAGGATCTACACAGGTAAGGGGGAGCCACATAGGTAAGGGGATCCACACAGGAAAGATCCACACGGGTAGGAGGGATCCACACAGGTAAGAATTATCCACACAGGTAAGAATAATCCACACAGGTAAGAATGATCCACACAAGAATGATCCACACAGGTAAGAATAATCCACACAGGTAAGATTGATCCACACAGGTAAAAAGAAATAAACAGCGGGAAAATTACAGGTAGGTGGCAAAATATTGAAAACTTTCCAAACGCCTTTTAAATCCTCTGGGTTTTTTTGTGTGTGTGTCGTGGTTGAGCGTCAAACTATCAGCTTTACACAGGCAGGGTCAGCCACTCTTTTTCTCAACATAGGTACCCCTTCATCTGTACCACACACACACACACACTTAACCTCTTCAATTAATGATTCATGGTTTGATTTGCCTGACTTGTGTATTGTCATTTCATTTTTGTTCGAATTATTTTTTACACTTTTAATTCCATTTAATTTTTCATCTTTTTATTTAGTCGATTATTAATTTTATCGTTTATTATCTGCTTATTTATTCATATTTTTCATTGTAATTTACCTTGGTTAATATTTACTTGTTTATATATTCGTTTACATCAAATTATTCTCCATTTATCTTCCGAATATACACATCATTTTTATCACTTTCTACTAAGTATTATTTTACATTTTCAATTTACCATTTTTATCTACATCTCGCCCCCAACAGTCGCGTCAAGGTCCATTAAAGCTACAACTTCCTATCTCCAGTACCTCCGTCAGCACTGTCCACAACTTAACCCAACCTAAAACTAACCTAACATAACCTAAACCTACGAGGGAGTGTTTACCACCTTCACTACTCCTCCCCTACTTCCTACCTAGTGTACTTCCGTCAGCACTGTCCACAACCTAACCCAACCTAACCTAACCCAAATTTACTTCAAGTACTTTAGGCAGTCGTGTGAAAAACCAAACCAAACCTAACGTAACCTAACGTAACCTAACGTCACCTAACCTATCTCAAAAATTCACTTCAGACAGTCGCGTACATAACCCAAATCTCTGGACACCCACATGCAAGTTTTAGTGTTACCTGACCTTCACCACTGGCATCAGAATGTGTTATATCTGGGGTCAATATTGATCTTACTCCACCCTCCCACAGTACAGTAAATAAATAAATAAAATAAATCACAATAATAACGACAAACTACTGATTATACCCACTAGCAGTACGGTACCACAACCATCATAACACCATAACACCCATAACACCATCACAACACCAATAACACCATCACAACACCAATAACACCATCACAACACCTATAACACCCATCACAACACCAATAACACCATCACAACACAAATAACACCATCACAACACCAATAACACCATCACAACACCAATAACACCATCACAACACCAATAACACATCACAACACAAATAACACCATCACAACACCAATAACACCATCACAACACCAATAACACCACCACAATACCAATAACATCATCACAACACCAATAACACCATCACAACACCAATAACACCATCACAATACCAATAACATCACAACACCAATAACACCATCACAACACCAATAACACCATCACAATACCAATAACACCACCACAACACCAATAACACCATCACAACACCCATAACACCATCACAACACCAATAACAATTCATCATACAACACCAATAACACATCACAACACAAATAACACCATCACAACACTAACAACACCAATAACACCATCACAACACCAATAACACCATCACAACACCAATAACACCAACACAACACCAATAACACCACCACAACACAACAACACCCATCACTACGCCAATAACACCATCACAACACCAATAACACCACCACAACACAAATAACACCCATCACCACGCCAACAACACCATCACAACACCAATAACACCATCACAACACCAATAACACCATCACAACACCAATAACTTCATCACAACACCAATAACACCATCACACCATCACAACACCAATAACACCATCACAACACCAACACATCACATAAATAACACCATCACAACACTAATAACACCAATAACACCATCACAACACCAATAACACCATCAAATAACTAATAACACCAACACAACACCAATAACACCACCACAACACAACAACACCCATCACTACGTCAGTAATAAAAACCATCACAACACCAATAACACCACCACAACACAAATAACACCCATCACTACGCCAATAACACCATCACAACACCAATAACACCATCACAACACCAATAACACCATCACAACACCAATAACACCATCACAACACCAATAACTTCATCACAACACCAATAACACCATCACAACACCAATAACACCACCACAACACCACTAACACCATCAAAACACCAATAACAGCACCACAACACCAATAACACCACCACAACACCAATAACACCATCACAACACCAATAACCCCATCACAACACCAATAACACCACCACAACACCAATAACACCACCACAACACCAATAACAGCACCACAACACCATTATACCTTCTGCCTTATCTCAAATAATATTCATTATAAAAGTACTGACAATAACAACTATATCAACTAAAAGTCAGACAAAGGTGTCAATAACAATTAACCAGTTAACAACAATAACATGAGAATCAAACATTACAACATCACAAAACACAATTATTATCATCACTAAAATCCTGAACTTTATTCAACTCATTGTCGAGAGTTACCATTTTGTATTACAGTATAACCATATATCCCAACCAAATAGAAACAAAATAATAATAATGATAATAATAATAATAAAAATATTAAATAAAATTACTAATACTAATAACAATACTACTACTATTATATACTACTACTATTACTACTACTACTGCTAATAATAATAATAATCCCAGTCCAATATATCGGCTATCTGAACGAACACACACACACACACACACACACACACACACACACACACACACACACACACACATTTATTTTGCCTAGAAATTCTTGAACAAACTTACAGAAAAAACCCAACTCTAATAATAAATTTATCCTATAGTATAACTACACCTCCACATCAACCTTCTAGCATAACAGGACCAAACAGAGCCAAGGGAAACACACACACACACACACACACACACACCAAGATCACTCACAGCATCACACCATTTCACACCGGTCTCTCTCTCTCTTACGTAATATTAACCCTACTATTACTACTACTGCTATACTACTACTACTATACTACTATTACTACTAATAATAATATATAAAGGATAGTAAAACAGTAGCTAACTAGTAGTAATAATAATCGCAGTAGTAGTAGTGACAAAAAAAAATATTATTAATGAGCACAAAAGCGAAATAGTTATAGCAAAAAATAATAATAAATAAAACACACACACACACACACACACACACACAACACACACACAACACAAATAACAGACAGACAGACACAACACAAAGCAACAGAACGCAACAGTCAAGAGCTTCTCCCAAATAAATATCTGGCCCGAACCTCCACCACCACCAGTACAACTAAATCCTGCTTTAGTCCCCAGCCAGAGAGAGAGAGAGAGAGAGAGAGAGAGAGAGAGAGAGAGAGAGAGAGAGAGAGAGAGAGAGAGAGACTACCATCTCGTTCTCCTCCCCCAACCACCCAGACCATGTATGTGTGTGTGTGTGTGTGTGTGTGTGTGTGTGTGTGTGTGTGTGTGTGTGTGTGTGTGTGTGTGTCCCCAGGCTGATGTGTACAAGTAGTGTTTGTGTGTGTATGTACGGGAGCGTGTCCATGAGTATTCACATTGAGGGTGGATGGTAATCTTGAAAGCCACATACATACACTACAAACATACATGCATACATACATACATACATACATACATAGAGGCGCAGTAGCCAATATACTCTAAGCTATGAGGAGCCTTAAAGGTGGTGTGGGTTATAGTGGTACCAACCAACCGCTTGACTGTGCCATTAAGCCCTATGGTACGAAGCTAAATTCCTTCTTCTATATTATTATTATTATTTTATATTTGAACCTGTTGAGACGCGAGACTGGTGAGAGACAGAGACGGCACACGAGAGATTGAATGAGGCAAAGGCGAGAGATAGGTCGAGACAGAGACGAGAGATTGGTCGAGACAGAGACGAGAGACTGGTTGAGACAGAGACGAGAGACTGGTCGAGACAGATACTGGTTGTGAGAGAGACAGGAGATGCTGGTAGACACGGAACCTGCTCGAGACATGAGACGAAAAACTATACGAGGCCTGGACTAGACATTTAGAGATGAACAAACACACATTAGCGTACTAGGATGGTATACCACTATAATACTGCAAGATTATATACTTATTCTAATTACAACAACATACCTTTAAATCAGAACACATACTTCGAATTATTTATCATCACCCCCCCCCCCCTAAAATTTATCAGTAGGGTCAACTTGTACATAAAATGCCTGATCTTGCAACTCAATAAAAAATCAAGTGTGAAATTAGCAGTGATAAATTACACTCGTAAAATCATCCCTCACACCAGCACAACTTTGGCAGTCAGGTCATAAAGGGCGGCCAGTTACTGATAATATGCGTAATATTATATTTGTAAACATTTGTTGCGACAGGTCAGTACGCGGGGTTTTTTTTCAATAAAACATTTAACAAAACCTAAACGTAAGTGTGTGTTTTATTGTTTGTTTTTTTTCAATTGATGACTGAATGTTTTGCTTTAATTCATAACACAAACAAAACACCAAGTTAATGTAAGATTTGCTTATTTCTTTCTTCAAATTTATAACCAAAGTGAACTCAATCGTCACGTGAACACAAGACCTTACCTGATCCCCACTATCATCACTAATTTCCCCTAGATTACTTTTTTCCCTCACTGTCACAACGTCGGAGTAACTAAACAGCTCGTCGGGGTTTCGGCTGCATGACAATTTAAGTCACTGTGAGTTTTACGCCGGCCAAATCATTAAGCATCGAGAAGAGGAATATATCTTGTGCCATTACCGTAAAAGTAGACGATACAATACACCTGTATCATGACCACCACCTCAACGCGCTAGTATCCGCTCCATCATGTGCCACTATTACATCGCTAGTACTTAACTCTTCTATTACTTAATTGGTTGTGTAAAACTTTGGAAGAATCAATTTTGTAGGACATAAGTTTCGCTAAATAAAGTAATAGGTGGTACAAACTTTGGCAAAATACAAAACTACTTAAGTGTGATTATAAGTTATTAAAAGTATTCATAGTACAAAACTTTTGAGGCTTAAAATTACATAACTTTTTTTTCTCAAGTCATCATTACACAACTTTAATAATGGTTCTATATTTTGGTGGCGTCCAGCTGAGCCATGAGCCACGCATGGTTCTCATTACCGTGGTGGTAGCGAGGAATATAATATGGAACTCAGTTTTCTATTCGCTGTAAAACATGATGATGTTTGTCGGGCGACCTTAACAACACTTAAGTTGTTACGCTACAACCAACTTCTCCGGGGTCGTGATCACCAGTTTTTCTTCATGTTCATAATAATAATGATCAAGAGAAATGCAATTTGCAGTTAGTCCCGACGATGATAATCTGAATTTTCTATAAAAAATTATACGCAATATGTTTGGAGTTTTTTTTTCTGCATCACGTTCATGACATCAACCGAAAATAGTTTAATTTTTCTTCTCGCAAGATGGAAGTTTAGAGAGATAAGGTGCGAGTGAGAAGGTTCTTGGAGCCACTGAGGTAGTTAGCACAATTAGCTGGAATACTGATGTAGCGCACTTACCTGTTGCCACCAACGCGAGCAATAGAAGTTTGGAGAGCATCCTGATCATGTTTTTAATCGCTCCCGACACTGTCCTGGGCCACAACTCGCTGTAACTGCAGGCTAAACTACTGGTCTAGCGAAACGCTTCAAGAAATCACTCGAGGGAAAAAATTTCTAAGGGTGAGGTTCACTAAAACACGAGTACGGAACACACACAACCTAAGTGAGACTGACGCCAGAGCGGCCACCACGTGCTGGGGAAGCTGATGGCTCACTTTCGCATGAGCTACTGAACGATGGCGAGCTCTGCTACCCTCCCTCCACCGCTGGCCACGCCTCCTCACTCTCCAGTTGCCGCCACTCACCACACCCTACAATTCCCCTCTCTTGTGCGTATATTAAAACACTTCTAAGTTTATCTATTATTTAACAAATTACCAAAAGAGGGTCTTGTTCTTACTGGTGGCCACACGTCTGGAGAGAAAGACGCGTGGCAGGGTGAAGTTACGCGACGGTAAAATTATTACCTTCACGTCAGCCAGAGACGGAGGCTGGACCAATGGTATCAGAAATTGAGGTGATGGTCCAACTCGTTAAGGTTAATGATAACAACCTGAGTTGATTGAAAGTTGGTGAACTCTCCTCCTTACACCACCACACTCAATAATGTTTCTTTAACCAACAAACAAAAGAAAACTATTTATCACACCAGACTAACCTTAACTAACCCCCCATCCTCCCCCCCCCTCCTCTCCCCCAACCCCCATTTTTTCTTTTGCACAATTGATGTTATTGACGAGGCTGTTCTCTTCCTCAGGTGGGATGATGACCGCTGTTCACTACATCGTTCGCTGCTGGGTCTCGCGTTTAACCTTGGCCTTGTATTAGAGTGTATGATTTCTCTCTCTCTCTCTCTCTCTCTCTCTCTCTCTCTCTCCACACACAAGCACTCGCCCTCGTGTTTTTTTTTCTTTTCACTTTCTCTCTCCCATTCTCTCTCTTATCACACTCATGCACACTCCTTCACCACCCTCTTTCCATCTCGTTCACACACACACACACACACACACACACACACATTCTTTCTCAAACACTTACACGTATTCTCTCTACCTCTCTTTCTCAACACACATATTTATCATTTATTCTCATTTCTCTCTTTATTTCTTCTTTTATGATTCTGCCACTATTTACTAGAGGGGGAGGAGGGAGAGGGGAGAAGAGGGGAGGAGGGGGAGGAGGGAGAGGGGGAGGAGGGGAGGGGGGGAGGAGGGGAAGAAGGAGGAGGGAGAGGAAGGGGAGGAAGGGGAGGAGGAGAGGAAGGGGAGAAGGAAGAGGAGGGGAGAAGGAAGAGGAAGGAGAAGGAAGAGGAGGGGAGGAAAGGAGAGAAGGGAAGGAGGAAGAGGAAGGGGAGGAAGAGGAGGGGAGGAGGGAGAGGAGGGGATGAAAGGGAAAGTAAGGAGGAAGGAGAAGAGGGGAGAGCAAAGGGAGGAGAGGGGATAAACGAGAGGAGAGGGATGACGAAGAGAGGAGGGGGCATTTATAACTCTCCTCGTCTGTCTGTCTGTCTGTCTGTCTGTCCGTCTGTCTGTCCGTCTGTCTGTTTGTCTGTCTGTCCGTCTCAACTTGATTGCACAAACAAACAAGATGGCGTTAGTTAATGAAATTTTACCTACTTCTAAATATTAACACAAACGTTCTTGGTTATTTTGGGGTAATTTTTTTTAAAGGAATTTTACGAGAGCTAGTGGAGTTGGGACAATAGCTCCTGGTCTTGTTTCATTGAGATAAATTAATGTTTGTTTTTCAGTTCACTTAATAATTCTATCTTTCTTTCTTTTTTTTTCGTTTTTATCACTCTCTCTCTTTCTCTCGCTTTCTTCACAGATATATTCTTCTCCATTTTCCCACTGTTTTAAACTCTCTCTCTCTCTCTAAACTACACACTGTTTCTCTCTCTTTCTCACTCATTCTCTCACTATCTCTTTCTCACTCTTAAACTCACTTTACAACACGGGGAGATTGGTTTACAGAGGTGAACAATAAAAACACAAAGTAAATAATAATAATAATAACAATAACAAGAAATCCCTCCTGCTCGATCAATACTTTACGTCAGGTCAGGAATGTCATAAATACTGCAATACTGCAAATTTTCAACACCACGCAACAGTAATCTTTATAATCATCTATTTAACTGTTTTTTTCTAACTGTTTATCAATGTATTATTATTATTTTTCTAATGAGTGTAATTAGTAGTTTTTAATGTACGATTTGATAATTATTAAAAATATAACAGAAAATTAGGATACGGTTTTGTGTTCGTGTGGCAACAAGTCAGTGTAATAATTGGAGTTAAGTCAATCATTCAGTCATTCAATTGACCAGTCAGTCAGTTTAGTCAGTCATTCAAGTGGTTAATCAGTTAAGTCAGCCAGCAAAAGAATGAATCAGTCAGTAAGTCAATTGGTGAATCAGTCAATAAGTCTGTTAATTAATTTAGTCAGTCAAATAGCTAGTGAGTGAGTCAGGACTTGTGCTCACAAAACTGGTTGACACAGGTAGGAACTAAGAGTCAAAAAAGTGTGGCCAGGACGTCTTACAGCGTCAGGTGGCCACAACAGATTTCGGGTTTATACGTGGCCACTTCTACATGGGCCACTTCTACAAGAGCCACCTCGACGCGGGACACTTTTACACGGACCACACCTCCATGTGGGGCCACTTTTACAAGGGCTTCCTCCACACGGGCCACCTTCACACGGGCCACCTCCACACGGGCCACCTCCACACGGGCCACCTCCACACGGGCCACCTTCACACGGCATTACTGATGAGGATGATTGTCGGTGATCTAAAGCATTGCCTCATATCCACCATTATCATCACCACCACCACCACCCTGTTCACCATCTTCACCACCACTACCCTGCTCACCATCTTCACCACCACCCTGCTCACCATCAACACCGTCACCACCAATCTGCTCGCCATCACTATCTTCACCACCGCTATAGTGAGGTTAGTGAGGCTAGGATTAGTTAGATTATGCTAAGTCTATGGCAGGTAAGGTTAGGTTAAGTTACGTTAGAGAATAGTTAACTGTGTTAGGTTACAGATTGGTTAGGGGTAGGTTAGGTTAAGAAACTTTAGGGGTATTTACGTTAGAGTTTGACATAACAGGTTAGGTTAGGTTAGGTTAAAGGTTGGTTAGGTTAGGTTAAGGTAGGCTTAGGGGCTGACGGTTAGGTTAAAGGTTGGTTAGGTTAGGTTAAGGTAGGTTTAGGGGCTGACGGTTAGGGTTGGTTAGGTTAGGTTAAGGTAGGCTTAGGGGCTGACGGTTAGGTTAAAGGTTGGTTAGGTTAGGTTAAGGTAGGTTTAGGGGCTGACGGTTAGGTTAAAGTTTGGTTAGGTTAGGTTAAGGTAGGCTTAGGGGCTGACGGTTAGGTTAAAGGTTGGTTAGGTTAGGTTAGGCTTGGTTAAGTAAGGTTAGTTTAGGGCAAGTCAAGTGAAGTGAGGTCAGGTCAGGTCAGGATTCGGGGATTCTATAGCATGGGAGTCCTACGTGCACGACAGACCAAGGATCAACTACACTAACACCACCACACAAGTTGGCGGCCATAACTCCCCCGGCGGCGACACACGGAACAGTTTAGTACAGCGGCACAGTACTATATTATCCCGACCATGAAGGATTGTGTGGGAGGGAGGGAGGGAAGGAAAGAAGGAGGGAAGGAGCGAGGACACAGCTCATAATAACTTGTTTGCTCATAACTCTTTGTGGGGGAGGGAAGGAGGGAGGGAGGACACAGCTCATAATAACTTGTTTGCTCATAATTCTTTGTGAGGGAGGGAGAGGGATGGAGAACAGACCATATTATAACTTCTGATCTCATAACTACTCATGTTACTCAAAACTTTGTGAGAAGGAAAAAAAAACGGTGACCTGACACACAAAACTCATAATCAAAACCCGTAACTGAAAACGTGCTCAAAACTCTTCATATAGCTCATAACTCATAATACTGTAGATCAGGGGTCAGGAATTCGTGAATTATGGTGCTAAATAATTGACCAGACGATTCATAATTTGTTTACTCATAATACTGTGAGTGAGGGATGAGGGGGAACCAACCAGACAACTCTTACAATGTTTGCTCACAACTTTTTATACGACTCATAACTTTGTGAGTGAGGGATAGAACGTAACAACAACACAACTCACAATTTATGACTCATGATTTTTTTTTTGAGAAATGGTTTATAGAAATCGACTACATCATTCTCAACTTCTTGGCTCATAAATTTGTGAGTGAGGGAGAGAATCGACCAAGCGACTCACTATTTGTTCGCTCATAACTCTTCGTGTTGCTCATAACTTTAGGAATGTGAGGTGATAACTCTTCATTGGCAATAATAACTTCTACCCTGGTGACACCTCGCGCCTCTGAGCTGGTAACACTGACTGATTTTAATCACTATTTGACAAGAGTGTGTGTGTCATGTGTGGATGATGACCGCGCCACGTGTGTTGGGGAGAGAGAGAGAGAGAGAGAGAGAGAGAGAGAGAGAGTGTGTGTGTGTGTGTGTGTGTGTGTGTGTGTGTGTGTGTTTATGTGTGTATGAGAATGTGTGTATGTGTATGAGACTGTATGTGTGTGTATGAGAATATGTGTACATGAGTTCATATGTGCGTGTGTACAAGTATGTATGTGCGTGTATATGTGTAATACAGAGATGCAGTAGACAGTACTTACCTATGATTTATGACAACATTTACGTCAAGGTTAATTAGTGTATCTCGCTGTGTAGCTGTGTGACTGTTAATTACTGAGTGTGTATTATC